>NC_087179.1:13121879-13129379 GCF_035594125.1 Scylla paramamosain | reverse complement strand
CCACACCTGTTGGAGGAAAGCACATGTGTCTCTCAAGTGCATAAACGCAATACAAACCACAATTACACATAGATACATACACAGGTGCACTCCTCTCACGCCACACCTGCTGTAAAAAAACACAAGTGTCTCTCAGGTACATAGACCCAATAAACAAACCACACAATCACACACATACATACACACATACACACCTTTCAAGCAGATACGTACACAACTGTTCTTCACACACACACACACACACACACACATACTTCACCTCTTACATCAACACAAAAACAAACAGAAACAGGAGAGGAAACAAAAGCAAGACAAGAAAACACGCCATCACTTCCTGGTCTCGCCACTAGATGCCTCTCCCTGCCTGCCTCCCTCCCTCTCCCTCCCTCCCTCGCACTCCCTTTCCTTTCCCCGTCAAATCAAAGCCTCCCGGCACTGATAGGAGAAGTCTGGGGATCAAACACAGCATTCCTATCACTGCCTTGTAGAAGCCGTAAACAGTCTGTAAGTATCTCTCTCTCTCTCTCTCTCTCTCTCTCTCTCTCTCTCTCTCTCTCTCTCTCTCTCTCTCTCTCTCTCTCTCTCTCTCTCTCTCTCATTCTAAACACGTCTTCATCTTTACGAGTCTCACTTGTCTGTAATTCCACTGCAGGACAAAGGCTTTCTCGACCCTGTGATGACCTGCAATGCTTACTTAGTGCGTAGTGGTGGTGGTGGTGGTGGTGGTGGTGGTGTTGCTGTGTTGAGTCTGGGTTTAGTCTGAAGGATTCGTTGGCTGATTTAACGTGGAAGTAGATGGTGGAAGAAGCTTTTAATCTAGGGTTTTTTTTCTTCCTCTCAGAATTTATGAAAGGAGTGAGGGGAGTTTGACTGACTGAGTGACTGATTGACTGATTCACTGACTGACTGCCAGACAACTGACTTAAACAAATGGGAAAAATATAATCTAGAATAGCGTGTTTTTCTCCATTATAAGTTATGAAAGGAGAGACAAGATATTGATCAACTGACTGACTGAATGATTGACTGAATGACTTAGGAGAAAACAAAGGGATGGTAAACTAAAATATCAATCCAGAATAACTTAGTTTTTCATGGAAGCAACAAGTGACATATAGACTGACTGACTGATTGACTGACTGACTGACTGACTTAAGGTGGAACAGATGGACGGTAGAGCAAAAAAAAAAAAGAAATGTAATGTTTAATGTTTCCCCCCCCCCAAAAAAAAATCTGAAGTTATGGAAGGAAAGAAGGAAACAGACTGACTGATTGATGGATAGAAAATGGAGCAATAATATTAATCTAGAATACCCTATACTTTATCTTTCCCCTTCAGAAGACACGGATGGAGGGAGAAGTGTGTGTGTGTGTGTGTGTGTGTGTGTGGAAGGTCAAGGCAAAACATACGGGGGTTGTCTGTTGCCCCCCACTGCAGAGAGAGTGTATTATGTAGCGACAAAACTTGGGGATTCTCCTACAGACAAGTTTTTAATCTCCTACAGAAGTTGCTGTTGTTGGTATATACATTTTTTCCCCCTGACCTGCACCACACATCACTGGCTCCGTAAGAAGATTCCACACGCTGAGGGAGGGGGAAAAAATATAGAAATTGGAAAATATATTCAAGACTGGGTAGTTTTTTTATGACATTTTTCTTTTTTTCCCCTTTCCTTCACTCTAAGGTTAAGTAAAAAAAAAAGTTCAGATATTTTCCCAAACCTCCATCTTCACTATTTTTTTTTTTTTCCGTCTCTCACTTCTTCCAATATATATTTTTTTATGCACTACATATATTGACGTGTGTGTTTTTATGATCCCTTCCTTGCGTTCACCTTTATTATGTCCTGCAGTGGTCGAGGGGGAACACTTGGAGGAAGGAGGCTTTGGCGGGCTGTGTTAGTGGTGATGGTGGTGTCAGTGGCTGTAATGGTAACCTTCAATTATCCAAGACAGTATTCACAAAGTTGTTATCTTTTATTGGCGTGTTTTAAGACTGTAGTAGGGGAGGTTATTTTTATCAAGGTTATTTTTCATTTTTTTTTTCGTAATTTTTAGTCATAGTTTAGTAAAGATTTTAGATTACCAATGGAGGAATTACTCATATTCTGTATCCACCTCTCGTCCCTTTCCATAAATTCATCTAGTCTCTCTCTCTCTCTCTCTCTCTCTCTCTCTCTCTCTCTCTCTCTCTCTCTCTCTCTCTCTCTTGCATGGTAAGTTATTTTTAAGGTATTTTTCATGATTCCAGCCACAGCTTAACCCTTTCAGTGCCAGCCATTTTCCCCCCATAATCCCTTAGCCTTTTTTCAGACATATTTTTGTACTAGAGTATGTTAATTTGTCTTGTAGCATAGAAAATGGAAAACAAGCCTCTTATTCTCTTTATTCTCCATACGCCCATGCAAATTATACTCCTGCACTGCTCTCAAGTTACCTAAAGGCGACTATGGGAGTGAAAGGGTTAACAAACATTCTACATCCTGCCTTCACCCAACATTCATTCCTATCCATACATTTACCAAAGCTTTTCTCTCTACAGACTGCACTAACACCATCGCTGAGTCTATTCCAGTCATCCACCACTTTATTCAACCTATTTCTTCCTATCTCTTAATTAAACCCTTCTATTCCACTCATCTATTCTATTTCAGTATCCGTTTTTTTTTCTTATCTCGTTTTCTAAATATTTGTGAAGACTGAACACGCTACTTCCAGTCCCTCCCTGATTATTTTGCGTGATGCTGATTAGGCTCGCTGGTGTGCTGAAGTCTTTATTTGCGTCGTTAATTGGGGTGAGTGCTTTGTGGGTGGTGATGCGCTTGGTGATGAGTCTGGTGTTGGTCATTCTGCTGTGTGGGTGTTTATGATGCATGGAATGTCAGTAAACAAGCCATTCCTGCACCACTGCGTGATTGTGATGTTGCTGGCGATCGTGGTGCTTGTGACGGTGAAATGAATGTCACTAGACGGGCCAATCTTTTACCAGTGCGTGGCTTTTTAATGGTGGTGGTGAGTGTTCAATGTGTGGGTGTTACGATGGACTGAACGTCAATAAACGAGAAATTCCTCCATCAGTGCGTGGTTTTCTAATAATGATGGTGATTATTGTGTCCACGTGAGTGGTGTATAACGAAGCAAACGTCACCAAGCACACCATTCCTTCGCCACGCCGTGACATTAATGCTGATGGTGATTGTGTCGACTGTCATGTGATTTAGGACTGACTGAACATAGCCAGGCCGCCCCTTCATCAACCGGCGACTTCCCACAGCACGTAACGCGGCGCCCCAGGCCTCAGGTGCCGACACAGGTGCATCACAAAGGGAAGGAATGCACCGCGCCACGGCCACGACCAGCAGGTGCGACAAAGGTCATTTCAGCCTCGGCGCTCACTCATTCATGGAGATGGAAAGATAGACAGATGTTCACTGACCACACATTACCTGCCTTTACAAACAGAAACACCTATAGAGCCGCTAACAATGTAACTCAATGGGATGTATCATAATCATGTACATGTTTATGGTCCCCCGAAAAGACAACTATCGAAGCATTGAAACAGGAAACAGTAAAAAAAATATCGCTAAACATCAAATGTGAAAATAAAAACATCAGATAACACACACACACACACACACACACACACACACACACACACACACACACACACACACACACACACACACCAAAATAGTCCTAACCACACCTAAAACCAGAAAAAAAATGTCAATAAAACGTCATTAAACACACACACTAAACGAGGAAAGCGGAGCATCCCAGCCGGACTGTTATGGAGGGACGCGGGGGCAGACAGGGCGAGCCAGACAGAGTGGTCGGTGAATGGAACAGACTCAGTAATCAGGTTGTCAGTGCTGAGTCATTAGGGAGCTTTGAAATACTAGATAGACTTATGAATGTGGATGATGGGTGGACATTTACAGTAGGTATTTATAACAGAAGACATCACGTCCACATTCTTCCACCGCCACCATTGTTACCATGTTAGTGCTGAATTACTGCACACTTCTGAAATATTAGACACGTGGGTGGGGATAATAGGTGGTAATACGTCAGCAGACTTTATACAGGGACTGCCACGTGTAGGCCTGGCGGATACTGGCACCTTTTTTGATGTGGATGTCAATGTGGATTATTATTAGCAATTACACTTTTTTTCCCTCCTATTTAGAGTCTACAGAATTATTTGTATCTACTCGTGTATATTTATGTAAAGCGAAGGTCTTTTATTGGGGGTGCACAGTGAATGGCCCGCGGCTTTCAACACCAGACAGGAAGGGACGCACAGGCCAGTCAATGAGTGTGAGTGGGCTGGTGACACTGCTCTTCTGTCCACGTGTCCCCTGGTGGCATATCATTGCTGCGCCTCAGACCTTCAAACCAGGGAGAGAAAATGACCCGCTTGCACCGAGACCACACACACACACACACACACACACACACACACACACACACACACACACTAGTTAGTTAGTTAAGGGATTAGTTACTTGGTTAGTTAGTTAATTAGTTTGTTGATTGGTTAATTGCTAAGTTAGTTGTACAATTGGTTAGTTAGTTCGTTAGTTAAGTGACTTGCTGAAAAATAATAATAATTTCACACCCTTTCACAAAACCACAAAACTACAAACGAACATAAACAATGCACAGCTACTCAAACACACCTGCCCAAAACAATGCTAGAACACACCTTACCCCCCCACACATCTTACCCACACACCCCGACCCCCTCACCACACCCTCCCCCTCCCACACAGAGACCAGTCCATCACCACCAGCATTCTGAGAGTCGGTGGAAGACTGCGGAAGGTGGAAGAATTTTAGAAGCCTTTAGCATTTCCTCAGACCACCTCCTCCTCCTCCTCCTCCTGCTGCTCCTCGTGTTGTAATTCAATGCAGCTCTCCTCCCTTTCATGCGATGCAATCAGTCTTGGCTCCAGTGACCACATCCTGCAGGTCACACACCCCCCCACTCCCCCCACACAAAGCCTGCTTCACCCCCATCCCTCCCTGCTCCCTCTCTCCCTCCCCCACTTCCAACCTGCTTGTATGAATGTTGGTCTGACGGCGGTCTGTTTATCTGTTCCTTCCTGGGTTCCTTCACTCCTCTCTCCTTCTCTCTTTCTCTCTTTCTCTCTTCCTCTCTTGCTTTGTCTCTTGTGATGATTTATCGTTTATTTGGTCACTCCTTTATTTTTGTTTTTATTTCGTTTGTTGTTGTTGTTGTTGTTGTTGTTGTTGTTGTTGTTGTTGTTCTTCTTCTTCTTCTTCTTCTTCTTCCTCTTCTTCCTCTTCTTCCTCTTCTTCTTCTTCCTCTTCCTCTTCTTCTTCTTCTTCTCCTCTTCCGTCTCCTACTTGCCATCCCATCTCTTCCAATAGTATTTAGTGTAGGATAGTTGTATGTTAAGTGTAAACAGTCAAGTAATGAAGACCTCAAGGCTTATTTGTTCGTTTGTTTGTTTGTCTTCCTTTATATTTCTTGGTATTTTCTTTTCCTTTCCTGTTTTTCTTCGTCCTTGCCTTCATTATCTTTACCTTTTCTCGTAATGGTAGTTGTTTATTTCTGTCTCCCGTGAGTGTTTTTTTCTTCATATTCTTTTTTTTTTTTTCTACGAGTATATCTTCATTTTTTCTTTTTTCTTTTTTTTTACTGTGGTCTTTTTCTGGTGTGCGTTTTTTTTCCTGGTTTTGTTGTGGTTTTCCTTTCTTTTTTTCCTAGATGTTCTTCTGTTACGTGTTGTTTCTTTCTTTTTTTTTTCATCTTTCTTGAGGTTGTCTGCCCCTTTTTTTTCAGTCCTGTATTTCATTGTTCCTCTTTTATTTCATTTTACTAGCTTTCCTTCATTCTTCCCTTTTTTATCATCTCTCTCTCTTTCTTTCACTTGGTCTTCTTCCAGTATTCTTTCTTTTCTATTTTCTTTCTTTCTTTCTATTTCTTGTTATCTGCCTTTTTCACTCCAGTATTTCATTATTCTTTTATATGTTTTTTAGTAGCTTTCATTAATTCTTCCCTTTTTATCATCTCTTTCTTTCACTTGGTCTTCTTCCACTATTCTTTCCTTTCCTTTCTATTTCACCCTAGACCCGCCACGTGTAGGGCTGATGGCTTCCTACAGCTTCCCTTATTTTCTTACCCTCTTGTGCTCCTATTCCCCATAACACTTCCTGAGCATCATTCTACTAACTGTGCAATGACCCCCGCGATATTCCAGGCTTCCAGTGAACTAATTCCAGCAGTACCCCTCGTCCCTACCTCCCTCCATACCTTAATTCAGGGAGCAAGTTTAATGACAGCTGGTAATTTGCATGGGTACGTGGTTCCATTGTGGCTAATTAACGTGTGAGTGTACCCCGGCAAAGGATTATTAACGTAGGCACAACCAATAACCTGTAGACCAGCGCTCATTTGAGAACCTGACTGGAATAGAATAGAATGAATGTAGGTCCCTCATTGTGATTTTTTTTAATATATGAGGCCACAACAACAGCAAAAAGTGAGAAAAAAAAAGCGGCCCTCTGAGAATGCCAGTTCCTAAGGGGAGGTCAAAAAGGATCACAGAATTTGAGGATGTCTTCAAAAATCGAGTCATAGGAAGGAGGAAATACAGAAGCAGGTGAATAGTTCCAGAGTTCACCAGAAAAGGAATGAATGATTAAAAATACTGATTACTTCTTGCATTGGAGAGGAGGACGCAGAAAGAAGGAAGTACAGAAGTAGGCAGGGAGTTCTAGAGTTCACCAGAAAAAGGAATGAATGATTAAGAATACTGGTTAACTCTTGCATTAGAGAGAGAAGGACACAGGAAGAGGTACAGGAACAGGCAGGGAGGTAAAGAAGTTACCAGAAAAGGGATGAATGATTGAAAGCCAAACCCAAACAGAATGAAATAAGGATCTGTTACAATGGTGAAAGATAAACAAAAGGAAAGAGCCGCCACTCCTAGGACCTCCCAGCGCCTTGGAGATCCATGAAGTGACAAAAACAGTCTCCCCTCAACGCTGAGCCAGCCAGGACCGCCACCCACCATCGCACCTTTGTCTAGACGCCGCGCCCGCCCTCTCCTCATTCCCCGCCACCTCTCCCTCTCTCCCTCTCTCCGTTCCCTTGCCTCATTGCCACAAGACAGCTTCTCTCTCTCTCTCTCTCTCTCTCTCTCTCTCTCTCTCTCTCTCTCTCTCTCTCTCTCTCTCTCTCTTTTCCCTTCCCCTTCAAGTCCTACCATTCCCCCTACCCTCCATTCCGCACCCCCGCCACAAACCTCCCCTCCCTTGCTCCAAAATCTTTCATCCTCTTCCCTCCCCTCTGCACCCCCACCACAAACCTCCCCTCCCTTCACCTTCACAATGTACCATGCCCTTCCCTGCCCTCCGCACCCTCTGCATAAGCCTCCCCTCCCTTTCCCTCCACACTACACCCCAACCACAATCCATCTCTCCCCCGCTATTCCCCTTCACAGTCCCTCTCCCTGTCTCCCCTCT
>NC_087179.1:13109379-13116879 GCF_035594125.1 Scylla paramamosain | reverse complement strand
GGGCATACTCGTAATTCTCTCTTAAGTGGACGGAAAAAAAAAGTGGATGGGGTTCTTTTTTTTACTTAAAGTGGGGGAAAAAAGAAAAGAAAAGAAGGCACCAGTTTTTCCTCCCCTTTCCATCTTTCTTTCCTTTTCTTTTCCTGCTGTTACTGGAGGAGGAGGAGGAGGAGGAGGAGGAGGAGGAGGAGGAGGAGGAGGAGGAGGAGGAGGAGGAGGAGGAGGAGGAGGAGGAGGAGGAGGATACTAATGCTCCTTATCTTTATGAACTCGAATGAAGAGGAGGAAGGAAAGAGACAAGTAAGAAATGCAAGGAAATGAAGAGGAAGAACGAAAGAGATAATTAGAAAACACAGATAATAATAATGCATAAAAGAAAATACGTGTACAAATAATAATAACAACAACAACAACAACAACAACAACAACAACAACAACAACAACAATGACAACAACAACAACAATAATAATAATTCAACCAAAGAAGAGGAAACTAAAAATGTAATGACAAATGATCAGAAATATAAAAAAAGGAAAGAAAAAGAAAGAAAAAGAAAGAAAAAGTAAAAAGACAAAGAAAAGGAAAAAGGAAAAGAAAGAAACAGCAAAAAAAAAGTTGCAACGAAAGAAAAAAGAAAAAAGAAAGAAAAGACAAAAAAGGAAGCAAAGAGGAAGAAAGTGAAAAACGAAGAGAAAGAAAAAAGACACAAAGCAAAGGAAGCAAAACAAAAAAATAAAATAAAATAAAATAAAATAAATAAGGAAAGAAACGAAAAAGTTAAAATGAAAGAAAAAAACAAAAAACAAGAGAAAGAAAACAAAGCAAAAATAATAAGCAAGGAAAAGAAAGTTAAAATGAAAGAAAGAAAGAAAAAAAGAAAAAAGGAAAAAAAAATAATAAACTAAAACATTAACAATTTCCACTGCATTATACCAACGCCAATTAGGACACAGAAGGGGAGGAGGGGGAGGCAGTGGGAAAGCAGAGTGGGGAAGGTGGGAAGTGGAGGCTTGTTCCCCCACCCCCCTCCACCCCACCAATAACACACTTAAGCACCAGTCCATCTTGTTAGGAGCGAAAATCCATATCTTATACAAGGTACCAGCCACCCTTCAGGTACTCTGCTGGCTCCCTTTAATGCAGGTGTGTGGATGTGTGGGCAGGTGTGTGTGTGTGTGGATAAGACAAGTGTGTGGGTGAAAGTATGTGGATTGGTGGATAAGTGTGGATTTAGGCAGGTGTGTGGATACGAGAGATGTGGATTTGGGTGTGTGAATATGTGGGAAGGTGTGTATATATGACAGGTGTAGATATATAGACAGGTGTGTGGTATGTAGACAGGTGTGAGTAGGACTGACAGGTGAGTAAGGAGTGCGTGTAGCAATGTAGGTATGTAACGATATGGAAAACAGATGTGTGGTAAATGCAACACTGCAGGTATGTAATTATATGGAAAACAGGTGTGTGTGTGTGTGTGTGTGTGTGTGTGTGTGTGTGTGTGTACTGAGATGTATGACCAGGTAGCTAATGACCAGGTATACAGACAGGTGTGGTTGGACAGTTACATATATGTCACAGGTGTGTAATCTGCATAACAGGAACCTAAACATGTGAAATAAAACACAAACATGCAACACAAACACCACAAAAGCAATGCAGCACAACACAAGCAACAGAGTAATAGAACGCAGGTGTGGGGGGGAGAGAGGGAAGGAGGGGCGTAGGTAAGGACACACAAACACACGCACACACACATACACACACAAAGCAACACGCACACACAATGGCAGCAAACGCGCACAAACACACACACAAACACACACAAAAGACACGACAAGCGATACAGATGTTTAGCCCAATCAGAACATCACACAGCACCGTCCCCCCCCCACACTCTCTTTCTCTCCCTCTCTCTGGCGGAGGCTGCGGTGTTAGCCTCCTCCTGTTCTCAGTCATCGGGAACAACAGACAAAAGACCTCGACAGATCAATGGACGGCGCGATCTTACACTGATGGTGGCGCAGCAGGAGGAGGAGCAGCAGGAGGTAGTGGTGGTGTTGGAGGAGGAGGGGGAGGGGCACAGGAGTAGGAATAAAAAGAGTGCACCTGCATGAGTGGATCTTTACAATGAGTGCAAGGACAGGATGCAAAGGTGTAAGGTTCCTCACCATCAACCCTTCCCTGGGACAGAGTGTGAAGGCAAGGTAAGAAAGCAAGAAGACTTCTCCCCACCAACCTTCCTTCAGACACGCTTACTAATTGTGTGAGGGCAGGATAGAAAAAATATAAGCTTCCTCATCACCAGCCCTCCCCCTGAGACTGTGTGAAGGCAAGACAGGAAGGCAAGAAGACTTCTCCCCACCAACCTCCCCTCTGACACGCTACAAATAGTATGAGAACAGGATAGTAAAAGCTAAAATGCTCATCATCGCCAACCCTTCCCTGAGAGATAATGTGCGAGGACAATACAGTAATGGAAGAAGACTTCTCACCACCAGCCTTGCATCAGACAACCTTTAATAATAGTGCAAGGGCAAGATAGAACAGTAAGAAGGCTCCTCACCACCAACCTTGCATCAGACAACCTTTAATATTAGTACAAGTGCAAGACAGAACAGTAAGAAGGCTCCCCACCACCAACCTTGCATCAGACAACCTTTAATAATAGTGCAAGGGCAAGATAGAACAGTAAGAAGGCTCCTCACCACCAACCTTGCATCAGACAACCTTTAATATTAGTACAAGTGCAAGACAGAACAGTAAGAAGCCTCCTCACCACCAACCTTGCATCAGACAACCTTTAATATTCATACAAGGGCAAGACAGAACAGTTAGAAGGCTCCTCACCACCAACCTTGCATCAGACAACCTTTAATATTCATACAAGGGCAAGACAGAACAGTTAGAAGCCTCCTCACCACCAACCTTGCATCAGACAACCTTTAATATTCGTACAAGTGCAAGATAGAACAGTAAGAAGGCTCCTCACCACCAAACTTTTCCTCACACACGTTGCTGGCAGGGAAAGTGACAGATAAGCCTTAAGAACACCACATACATTACTCCAGACACGGAATGGACGCAAGGCCGTGAAATATATACATTCTGGTGGGAATATACACGCAAAGTAGGTAATTAATCTAACTTAGCTTACAGGCTGGAAGAAGAATAATGAGAGGAGTAGAATAATGGAGCGAAGAGGATTAGACGAGGTATTATGGTGGGTGGCAGTGGTGGTGGAGGTGGTGGAGTGAAGGAATGACAGGTATAAGGAACACAAAGGAATACAAATGAAGACTAGACATAACATATGCCAGACAGGAGAGAGCAGAGGATAATATTAACAAGCATCTGAGTGAAACATATACAACAGATGGTGGACAAGAGAGGGCACAGGAGGGGTGAATATTAACAAACATATCCGAGTAAGGACAATATTCTGAAACACTTCTGCGCTGCACCTCCACTACTTTCCAAAGGCCCCAGTTGAAGGTGTACGTGTCCTTAAGGGTGTTTTTACGCTTCTACAGTCAGGTTAACAAGATTTCTTACATTTCTTACTACTACTACTACTACTACTACTACTACTACTTCTACTACGACGACGGCGACAACAACAACAACAACAACAACAACAACAGCAACAACAGCAACAACAACAAAAACAAAAACAACAACAACAACTACAACAACTACTACAACAACAACTACTACTACTACTACTACTACTATTACCACCACAACTAGATTCAGGAGACATTTGATGCAGAGAATATCGACACGACGAGAAAGAGAGAGAGAGAGAGAGAGAGAGAGAGAGAGAGAGAGAGAGAGAGAGAGAGAGAGAGAGAGAGAGAGAGAGAGAGAGAGAGAGAGAGAGAGAGAGAGAATCACGGGCACACAACACACAGCAGGATCACGTGATGGCAGCTGTCACATATATTAATAATTGTGGGAGTCTCAAGTCTGATGGTTTGGCGTCCAAGCGTGAGGACCAGCAGGAGGGAACACAAAGGAAGGCCAAACACCAGCAGATTTGTTGGCTGTTTTGAGGTACATCACTAATTTTGACAATACTGAAGTTACTGAATATTTGAGGGTGTTTGTTTTTCAAGGTTAGGTTTTGAAGGTTAGGTTAGGTTAAGTTAGGTTTAAAGAAGTGGTGGAAGTAGTAGTGGCAGTAGTGATAGCAGCAGCAGCAGCAGCAGCAGCAGCAGCAGCAGCAGCAGCAGCAGCAGCAGCAGCAGCAGCAGCAGCAGCAGCAGCAGTAGAAGCCAGTATTAAGAAGTGTGTGTGTGTGTGTGTGTGTGTGTGTGTGTGTGTGTGTGTGTGTGTGTGTGTGTGTGTGTGTGTGTGTGTGTGTGTGTGTGTGTGTGTGTGTGTGTGTACGTGCTCGTTTGCTTATACTAGATTATGCAACACATGTACGTACAAAACTACCAAAAACAAGAACAAAACACACACACACACACACACACACACACACACACACACACACACACACACACACACACACTCACACAGTAGGGTATAGATTAGGTGGGCGGAGCGGGACGAGAGAGAGAGAGAGAGAGAGAGAGAGAGAGAGAGAGAGAGAGAGAGAGAGAGAGAGAGAGAGAGAGAGAGAGAGAGAGAGAGAGAGAGAGAGAGAGAGAGAACCGGTCGAGGGGAGAACTGGGAAGGGGGAGGGCAGGAGGGGGAAGGAAGAGGGAGAGTTGCGGAGTGTCAGGGTGAATAATACAGCAAACCAATGCAGCACGCCACACCGCCAGGCTTGTAATGCACCACAAGTGACTGCAGCACACACACACCCATCAATGAACGGCAGGAACGAATGAATGAATGAGTAAATGAATGAGTGAATGGATGAGTGAATGAATGAATTAATGAATGTATGAATGTATGAATGAATTAATGAATGTATGAATGTATGAATGAATGAATGAATGAATGTATGAATGAATGAATGAATGAATGAATGAATGAATGAATGTATGAATGAATGAATGAATGAATGAATTAATTAATTAATGTATGAATGAATGAATGAATGGATGAATGAATGAATGAGTGAATGAATGTATGTATGAATGAATGAATGAATGGATGAATGAATGAATGAGTGAATGAATGTATGAATGAATGAATGAATGTATGAATGAGTGAATGAATGTATGAATGAATGAATGAATGAATGAATGAATCTATGAATATATGAATGAATGAATGAATCGTTGGATGAATAAGACAAAGTGTAATAATTTGCACTGTATGAGGAGAAGGATGAGAAGCATAAGGAGGAGGAAGTGGAATAGAAGGAGGAAGAGGATGGAGAAGAAAGAGGAATAACGCATCAGCATTATCTCTCTCTCTCTCTCTCTCTCTCTCTCTCTCTCTCTCTCTCTCTCTCTCTCTCTCTCTCTCTCTCTCTCTCTCTCTCTGGCCGGCACTGGAAACAGAAAGACCAAGAGAAGAAGAAGGAGGAGGAAGAGAAGACAAAGAAGATGAAAGAGGAGAGAGAGAGAGAGAGAGAGAGAGAGAGAGAGAGAGAGAGAGAGAGAGAGAGAGAGAGAGAGAGAGAGAGAGAGAGAGAGAGAGAGAGAGAGAGAGAGAGAGAGAGAGAGTAAAAACCGAGAATGAAGGAACACAAAAGAAGACAAAAACAAACAGCAGCAGACCTTTTGACCTTTATGAGAGCGTTTGTGATAAACTACACCATCTGAAGTGAGAGGAGGAGGAGGAGGAGGAGGAGGAGGAGGAGGAGGAGGAGGAGGAGGAGGAGGAGGAGGAGGAGGAGGAGGATATACAACAGAAAGAGAGGAGGTACATTAAAGAGGAGGAAAAGGAGAGGAATTAAGATAGGAGGAAAGAGGATAAAGGAGAGATGGAGGAGGACAGAAAAAAGGAGAGGAGAGACAAGAGAGAGAGAGAGAGAGAGAGAGAGAGAGAGAGAGAGAGAGAGAGAGAGAGAGAGAGAGAGAGAGAGAGAGAGAGAGAGAGAGAGAGAGAGAGAGAGAGAGAGAGAGAGAGAGCAAAAAAATATATATAAAAATACACATTGAATATCAAGACAGAAATGAAGGAATGAATGAAGGAAGGAAGGAAGGAAGGAGGGAAGGAAGGAGGGAAGGAAGGAAAGAAGATGAATTAATGACTAAATTACGGAATGGATGGAGAGGCGAGAAGAAAAGGGTAAAGAGATAGTGAAAGAAGGAAGGAAGAAAGGAGAGCACGTAAAGAAGAAGGAAGAATGAATAAATGAATGATAGATGGAAAAACAGGAAGAAGAAGGAAGGGAACGGAGAAAATGAAAAAGAAAGGCAGAGGGAATAACGAGTAATAAAGAAATTAAGCGAAGGAGGAGAGAAAGATAAAAATAAAACAAGAAAACGGAAGGAAAGGAAAGAAAATAAAAAGAATGGAAGAATGAAAGAAGAATAAGCAATGCCAAATGTTAAGGGCAAGAAAATGAAGAAAAGAACACAGAAAGGAATGAAGAAATGAAGGAAGGAAGAAAAGACAAAACAATAAAGAAAAGAAAGCAGGAAAGGAAAGGAAGAAAAACATAACAAAAAGAAAGAAAGAAAGAAAGAAAAAAAAAGAGAGGAAGGAAGGAAGGAAGAAAAAACTGGAAAACAAAAGAAAAGACAGGAATAAAGGAAGAAATAAAAAAAAAACAGGATAACAAAGAAAAGAATATAAGAACAAATGAAGGAAGAAAAAAAAACAAAGAAAACAAGAATGAATGGAAAAAGGCAAAACACAAACAAACAAACAAACAAACAAACAAACAAACAAACAAACAAACAAACAAACAAACAAACCAGGAATAAAGAAATAAACGAACAGAAGGAGGGAAAGGAAGGCAAAACATCAAGGGCACAAGAACACAAGTAAACAGGAGGCAGTGAAGGCAACAAAGGTGCAATACAGGCCCTGCGGAATGCCAGCTGAAAGATACGACACAGAGAACAGCCCTGGTCATTTCGCTGGCAAACTATAAGGCAGAGAGGAAGTGTGTGGGAGGAACAGGGGTAGCGTGGGAAGGTGAGGGGTTGCGTCAGGAGTAAAAGGTAAAGGGCTGGAGTAGGCGAGTGTTTGTAGTGTGTGTGTGTGTGTGTGTGTGTGTGTGTGTGTGGAAGTGACGAGGATCAAAGGTGTGTGTGTGTGTGTATACGTGTGTTTTGATTAATAAGTGTTGTTGTACAGATTGGTATAGCAAGTTGTTGTTGTTTTGGTAATATACTAGACTGGATAGGGTCAAATGAGGTGGGTATTGTTGTGTAGATGAGTATTGTAAGTTGTTATAGTTGTGAATTATAAGCATGATTGATGAATATTGTTACAGATTGGTATAGAGATTGTTATTGCTAGAGTGCACAGGATTATATGACTTGGCTATAAGTGTATAAACGAGTATAGTAAATTGTTATGGTTATGATATATTAACGAGAGTATCTAGTTGTAGTTCCAGTGTGTGTGTGTGTGTGTGTGTGTGT
>NC_087179.1:13099379-13106879 GCF_035594125.1 Scylla paramamosain | reverse complement strand
CATAAATAAACAAAGAACACACATGACAAGCCAGCGGTGCATAAATAACAGAAAGAAAAAAAACAATCATATAAATAGAAATGAGAAAATAAAAAAATAACAACAACAACAACAACAACAAGCAGCGTGCCAGGTACAATAGATATGTGAATGAATAAATGAACAAGTAAATAGAATAATAAATGAATAAATGAATAAATGAATAAATAAATACAGCAAAGAGTACACGTGTCTTTACAGCCCACGAATTAAAATGAAGAGTGAAGAGAGAGAGAGAGAGAGAGAGAGAGAGGAAGAGAAGGAATATGTGATAAAAGTAATAAACTAAGGAAACAGTGTATATTTTCACATGTCAGGGAATAAAAGTTAAGAGTAAAGAAGGGAGGATAAAGAGAGGAAGAGAAGGAATATAGAGTAAACTGAAAGGAAGGAAGGGAAACACAGGAGCGCAAGATTAATTAGTACAACTGGAATCAAAGGAAAAGAAAAGATGCAATTAGTAACAAAAGTAATGCTAGGAAGGAAGGGAAACAGGAACACAAGATTAATTGGAATTAGCACAAGCGAAAAGAATAAAGGAGAAACTAAGAAGGAGGTTACAATGAAGCTAAGGAAGGAGAACTGAAGAAAACATAACAAGTTCATAAGAAATTAAATACGTGACTGACTGAAGATAATGCAACAGAATTTATAGAGAGTTACAGAAGACTTAGTAAATGTAGGAATGTCAACAGAAACAGGAAGACGGATAGGGAAAGTAAGCTCACATGAAAAATTAGGATAAATAAAAGTAATGAAAATGAGTTTGATAGAGATTAGGTGAGGTGAGGTGGGATGGGGTGAGGTTGGGTAAGGTGAGGTTAGGTTACGTTAGGTTAGGTTAGGTTAGGCCAAACAGATACTCGTAAAGTAATTAGGACAAATATGATGCAGATAAACAGGAAAGTGTAAAGGAAGGTTAGGTTAGGTTAGGTTACGTTAGGTTAGTTAGGTTAGGTTAGGTTACGTTAGGTTAGGTTAGGTTAGGCCAAACTGATACTCGTAAAGTAATTAGGACAAATATGATGCAGATAAACAGGAAAGTGTAAAGGAAGGTCAGGTTACATTAGGTTAGGTTAGGTTAGGTTAAGGATAGGTTAGGATAGGATAGGATAGGCACAGATACACGTATAAGTAATCAAGACAAATATAAGGAATGGAGATTGGCAGGAAAGTGTAAAGGAAGATTAAGTTAGATTGTTAGATTACGTTAGGTTGTTAGATTAGGGTAGGTTGTTAGGTTAGGCGAAGTTAGGTTAAGTAAGGTTAAGTTAGATTGTTAGATTGTTAGGTTAGATTAGGTTAGGTAAGGTAAGGTGAAGTTTAATTAGGTTAGGTTACGTTAGGTTAGGTGAGGTTAGATTAAGTTAAGATCAAGTTAGGTTAGGTTAGGTAGGCCAAGTTAGGTTAGGCACAGACACACGTACAAGTAACCAAGACAAACATAAATAAATGAGATAATCAGGAGAGCGTAAGGGAAGGCAGAGGGCGGAAGGTGACGGAAGGGTGGCAGCAATACAGTCAGGAACACGTGAGATTAATTAGTGTAAACCCGAGTAACGAAGGTGTGATACAAATAGACCACGATGTTGATTAATTACCTGATTAGCACCTACCTGACTTAATTAATGCATGAGTTATCAGGTGCTTCATCACGGAATTGGCATGATGGCTTTGTAAACGAGGCAAACAGAAGCCAATAGATACGGTGTCCAGTGTTGTGTGTCAGATAGAGGACAGGAAATAGGGTGTCCTGTAGCGTGTCATGTGCAGGCTGCCTTGTTTTGGTGCTACAGGACGAACAACAACAACAACAACAACAACAACAACAACAACAACAGGAAGTGAAGACAGAAAGGGCAAAACTTGAGGCAGGAAAACAAAGGAGAAGAAAATGTACTACGAATGGTCTTGGGGGAGGAGGAGGAGGAGGAGGAGGAGGAGGAGGAGGAGGAGGAGGAGGAGGAGGAGGAGGAGAAAAAACAAACAAACGAACAAGCAAGCAAGCAACCAAGCAACCAAGCAGGCAAGGAAACAAACAAACAAACAAACAAGAAAAGAAAATAAACATAAGGAAAAAGAAATTAAGAAACTCAGAAAAAAATAATAGTAATAAAAAAAAATACCAACTATTATCTACCAATATTATCCACCACCACCATCACCACCACCACCACCACCACCACCACCGCCACCACCACCACCACCGCCACAACCAGCGCCATCTTTCGGAGAGACCAAAAATTAATCACGCTCGGACAAAAAACAAAATACCTGTTCCTGCCATTAATCAAGGTAAAGAGATCCCTGCCTTCCTCCCTATCCACCTGATCCATCATACCTGTCCCCGTGAGAAAAAAAAAAAATAACAGATAAAAGAGACGAGAGGGGGAGGGGAAGGGGGAGGAAAAATCTGCCTTACAAAATATACATGACTTAAAAAGATTTTAAAAAAAATAAGGAAGGCATGAAAAGTGATAAAAACAGTGCTACGTGTGGATGAATTACATGTAACTCACCTGTGTGCGTGCGGATTGAATGTCGCGAGTGTGCGCACACACACACACACACACACACACACACACACACACACACACACACACACACACACACACACACACACACACACACACTGAAATAGTAGTAGTAGTACTTGTTGTTGTTGTTATTATAGTAGTAGTAGTAGTAGTAGTAGTAGTAGTAGTAGTAGTAGTAGTAGTAGTAGTAGTAGTAGTAGTAGTAGTAGTAGTAGTAGTAGTAGCACCACTACCACCACCATCACACACAGGGCCTCATGTCTGTGTGTGTGTGTGTGTGCGTGTGAGGGGGCGCGTATTGAGGTGAAGGTCGAGAGGTGCAAACACGAGTGGCTAATTAAGGTAACTAACAGGTGAGGGAAGAGGAGAAGGAGGTAAAGGCATGCTGTGTGTGTGCTCTCTCTCTCTCTCTCTCTCTCTCTCTCTCTCTCTCTCTCTCTCTCTCTCTCTCTCTCTCTCTCTCTCTCTCTCTGTGTGTGTGTGTGTGTGTGTGTGTGTGTGTGTGTGTGTGTGTGTGTGTGTGTGTGTGTGTGTGTGTGTGTGTGTGTGTGTGTGTGTGTGTGTGTGTGTGTGTGTGTGTGTGTGTGTGTGTCACCATTATCGTATCTGGCTAAGTAATGGGGAGTGATGTGTTATGCAACCTGTCCCGCTCACTCCGGCAATCCCCGCCCATTCCTGCCCTTCCCCCGCCTCACGCTCCTACAGGTGTGTTGAGAGGGGCTTGCTGTGAGAGGAATGCCACCACAAAACATTCCTTTCACTCTAAAACACAGTAACTTATTCCCAAACCTCGTGCCTACTTTTTTTTATTTTCATTCCTACTCAGACTACACACACACTCCCACTCTAAAATATACTAACATCTTCCTTCTCTGTCTCTCCTTTCCTGTGTCCCTCCTCAGTCACACAGTAAACTCTTCTCTCTTCCTTGTTCCCCCTCCTTTGCTCTGTCCCTCCTCGGTCAGACTACACACACCCCTACTATATACTAGTAAGGTCTTCCCTATTCTCTGTTCCTTCTTCCCTTCAGTTCACACTCTCTTTTCCCTTACTTCTTAATAGTCTTTCAATTTAAGTAGTAGTAGTACTAGTAGTAGTAGTAGTAGTAGTAGTAGTAGTAGTAGTAGTAATAGTAGTAGTAGTAGTAGTAGTAGTAGTAGTAGTAGTAGTAGTAGTAGTAGTAGTAGTAGTAGTAGTTGTTGTTGTTGTTGTTGTTGTTGTTGTTGTTGTTTTGCCTACAATAGTCTATAACTTTTATATATTTGTCATTGTATGTTGTGTTGTATATTGTACTGTATATCTGTATATAACTTAATGAAACTGATGTATTATAATATATATTTTTTACGTACATTAAGTTTAGTGTTCTATTTACTTCTGTAGACTAAAAACAAAAAAATAAAATAAAATAAAATAAAATAAAAGACATAGTTAACATGATATTTACTGTAATCATTTAGTGCTTCCTTTTACACTTGTAGTTGTATGAGTCCTTTAAACAATTCTAAAACAATAAATAAATAAATAGATAAATAAATAAATAAATAAACAAATAAATAAATAAGTAGTCTAGGAACAAACAAAAAGAAAGAAAAAAAAATCTACTCCAAATTCTCGCTTTCTGACTCCATACAAACATTTTTTCCTCCATCCCAGTCTCCTCCCCTCTCCCCTCCCCATCCCCTCCCCCTCCCATCTCTCCTCTTCTTCCTCTTCTTCCCAGTCTCTTTTCCTTCTTCCCTTCTCACTATCCTCTGCTCCTCCTCCGCGGTATCTCTCCTCCTATTCCCAGCTCCCTTCCTCCCCCCTACATGTTTAAGGTGAGCCAGGGGGAGAGGGGGAGGAGTGTGAGACAGGTAAGTGGGTGGGCAGGTGGAGCAGGTGGACAGGTGGTGGTGGTGGTGGTGGTGGTGGTGGTGGTGGTGGTGGTGGTGGTGGTGGTGGTGGTTCCCTTACTAATGAAAGGTATGGTTTGTGGTCGATAATGGTCAGCCTCTCACATCCTACCTCCAGCTTCACTGTCTCCTCCTCCTCCTCCTCCTCCTCCTCCTCCTCCTCCTCCTCCTCCTCCTCCTCCTCCTCCTCCTCCTCATCCTCCTCCTTCTCCTCCTCCTTCACCTCCTCCTCCTTCTGGGAAAGAGAAAATGAAGTAGATATGGCGAACACCCTGACAATTACTTTTCATGAGTCATATTCAGGACAGTCCGCCTAACTAGTGTGACCTAAATAAACTAGCGAGCTGGGCAGAAAAATGGCAGATGTGATTCATTATATAAAAGAGTAAAGTCCTCCATGTCGAAAGCAACAACGTTCATGTGGGGTATGCGATGAATAATACGCCTCTGCCAAGCGCTGGAGGTGAAAAGATCTTGGCGTCGTTGTGTCAAAGATCTACAACCGAATCACTGCACAGAAACAGTAAAGACAGTGGATAGCTTAGTAGTGTTCACTGGAAGATCCTTTGACTTTAAATCGTAAAAGGTTATACTTGTCTTGTACAGCTCACTGGTGCGCCCTCATCTAGAATACTGTGTGCAGTTCTGGCCACCATATTACAAAAAAAGACATTGAAAACTAGAAAAGATACAGCGTAGAGTCACTAAGATCATTCCAAGATTGCGTTATAAGTCGTATGATGAACGATTAAAAGAACCAAACCTATTTAACTTAACAAAGCGCAGGATAAGAGGAGACCTAATTCAAGTGTTCAAAATTTTTAAAGGATATAGTAACCTTGACGCTAATAAATATTTTATCACTGATCATTCTAACCTAACAAGAAATAATGGATTCAAGATTATACCCAAGCGTTTGAAATCCCTCGAGACGAAGCATTTTTCTTTAATCGCACAGTAAATATCTGGAATAAACTTCCCCCATAAATCGTAAACAGCAATTCTATTGAATCATTCAAAAATAAAATAGACAAATACTTAAAAGCTAACCCGCAACAATCTTTCTTCCTGGCAGAATAACAACACATACAAGTATAACCCCTGCAGTTACTAAAATGACTCAATTATTTTAGACACCGATTTCATTATTAATGCGTTCATTTTCAGATAGGCGTATAGAGTTCACCGTAGGGTGAATAGTAGAACTTCCTTTCATCCTTTCCTGTGAAAATTCCATGTCAGTTTTTCCATACTGCATGGTACTTTTCCCAACTATTTCCATGCCAGCGCAAGCTGGAGGGAGTGGTGGGTGGGGAGGAGCCTTCTGCTGTGCTGTCCTGTCTCTCTTCCTTGTAGCTAGTTAGTAGTTACCAAACAGCCCTGCAAAGGACTATAGGTTTGTTGCTATTTGGCTTTCCTTTGTATTCCTTTACATTCCTCCTCCTCCTCCTCCTCCTCCTCCTCCTCCTCCTCCTCCTCCTCCTCCTCCTCCTCGTCGTCGTCGTCTTCCTCCAGGCCATCCACCTTCCTTCCTAACCTATTTCCGCCACCTCTAAATCCATCCATGTATGCACCAAGATAATTAGGAGCAGGTGACAGACGCGCACGAGCGCGAGCACACGCACGCACGCGCACACACACACACACACACACACACACACACACACACACACACACACACACACACACACACACACACACACCTCAGGTCACGATCTCTCACATCTGGTATTTTTGAAAAGGAGGAGGAGGAGGAGGAGGAGGAGGAGGAGGAGGAGGAGGAGGAGGAGGAGGAGGAGGAGGAGGAGGAGGAGGAGGAAGAAGAGAGATGATGAAAGTTAAGGTGAGAGGTTGAGAAAGACAGAAAGGGGAGAAATGATAGATAGGAGGAGGAGGAGGAGGAGGAGGAGGAGGAGGAGGAGGAGGAGGAGGAGGAGGAAAAGCGAAAGAAGAGCGAGGAGAGAAAGTGAGAGGCATCCAAGAACAAGTAGGCTCTTAAGCACGGGGAGAGAGAGAGAGAGAGAGAGAGAGAGAGAGAGAGAGAGAGAGAGAGAGAGAGAGAGAGAGAGAGAGAGAGAGAGAGAGAGAGAGAGAGAGAGAGAGAGAGAGAGAGAGAGAGCAAAAACAACAATCATGATCACAATAACATTAACAATAGCTCCTCCTCCTCCTCCTCCTCCTCCTCCTCCTCCTCCTCCTCCTCCTCCTCTTTTTCAGTCCATTTGTCTCATCTTCTTCAGTAACTCTATTTCTACCCTTTCTAGCTTCCTCCTCCTCCTCCTCCTCCTCCTCCTCCTCCTCCTCCTCCTCCTCCTCCTCCTCCTCCTCCTCTCCACCCTGAAGGAGAGTTCAAGGGTGGGAGGCTTGACTTGACCTCGAAAAGACACATGGAGGAAAGGAGGAAAGGAAAGAAGAGAGAAGAGACGGAGGAAAGGAGAGAGGAGAGAAGAGGAAGAGATGGGGGAGAGGAGAGAGGGAGAGATACTAAGTTAAAAGGAGGCGTATTAATGAAGTGAAGGCGGAGAAGAGGAAGGAGGAGAGGTGAGAGTGAAGGAGAGATGGGAAGGAGAGATGGGGAGAGGGAAGAGGGAGAGAGGGAATGGGGGCTCATTAAGGTAGTTCCCAGGTGTAATGAGTCATTAGGCCGCAACGAGCATGTAATCACCTGGTTTGACAGCAAGGAGACACCAGCAGCAGGTAGTTAGTTTGTTAGTTTGTTGACACAGGAGATGCAAAGTGACCTATTAACAAAAAATACATGATACAAAACAATATACCTAATGCAAACTGGGTGATGCGTTATACATAATAAAAATATATAACAAAGTAACAAAATAAAAAAATCGTGGGTGTTGTCTTGTCTCACACACACACACACACACACACACACACACATTACACCCCTCTTCTTTAACTAGTCAGGCAATAAAATGAACGTAAACTTGTTAATCCCTACCTTTCACCTCTATTCACCCCTGCCATAAACACTTACCCTTCACATCTACTCACCCCCACCCTTCACTCCTGTA
>NC_087179.1:13091879-13094379 GCF_035594125.1 Scylla paramamosain | reverse complement strand
TTTTAATCGCATGAAAATTTAATGCAGGCCGATTGGAAGGCTTAAAGCAGGATTTGCAGAGTTATTGATAAAAACAATATTTGGTGTAGTGGCTAACCTCATCATGAAGAGAGAGAGAGAGAGAGAGAGAGAGAGAGAGAGAGAGAGAGAGAGAGAGAGAGAGAGAGAGAGAGAGAGAGAGAGAGAGAGAGAGAGAGAGAGATTGTAAACATGCATATATCCCCCCTCCCCCCAAACCCCACATACATAAATGAAAGTGAACTACAGAAGATGGAGAACAAAAGATGAAGAATAAATAAAAAATAATAATAATAAGTACAGATGACACTGAAGAAAAAAAAATAAGGAAAATGTAAAAATGTAAAAAAAAAAGGAAAATGCGAAAACTGTAAACGAAAAATGCGAAAACTAAAAAAAGAGAAAGTGAAAAAAGAAAAAAAAAGAAAACGAAAATAAAAGAAAATATGAAAAATGTAAAAAAAAATAACAAAGGGAAATTAAAATAAAGAAAATATGAAAACTGTGTAAAAAAAAGTAATAATAATAATAACAAAGGTGGAATCACTGAGGGTGAGGGGGAGCCCTGCAAAGTGATCAGGGAGAGGCAGGGTGAGAGGAAGGGAGGGAGAAGAGGATCATCAAGAGGGCCAGGGGAGAGGAGGAGGAGGAGGATGACCCTTTCCGGGGACTTTGAAGCGAACGAGGGAGATAACTTTGTACACACACACACACACACACACACACACACACACACACACACACACACACACACACACACACACACACACACACACACACACACACACACACACACACGCACACACACGGATGTTGACGAGTCTTCCGATTAGAGAGAGAGAGAGAGAGAGAGAGAGAGAGAGAGAGAGATTTGCGTGCCTCACCTGACCAGATCACCCCTTCCCTTCACCCCCTCCCCTCCCTCCCCCATCCCCCATCCCCCTCACGGTAATTGGCCTGAAGTGAGTAGTTAAGTAGCCCCCCTCCCCCCGGTGCTTCAGACAGGGGCAGTTAAGCAGGGAAGGGAAGACCTAAATAAGACACGTCTCTATCTCTCCATCTGAATCTTGTCTGCGATGGAAGCGACCTCTGATATTCTGCTGGTGGGGTGGTGGTGGTGGTGGTGGTGGTGTTTTGGGTGTGTAGGTGTGATGGTATGATGGTGGGGCGTTGTGGTGGCGGGTGTCAGGGCAGAGGTGTGTGTGGTGGTGGCGGGTGTCAGGGCAGAGGGCCACGCAGGGTGGTGGTGGCGGGTGTCAGGGCAAGGGCCACGCAGGGTGTGGTGGCGGGTGTCAGGGCAAGGCGAGTACTCAGTTTCAAGTGGCAAGGTTGAGTGTGCCGCAGTGCCGTGCCGGCCGGCAGGGGTGCCCACGGTAAGCAGTGCGGGGCGTCACACACAGGCCAAGCTCTCAGGGCTGCGGGGCGCGGCCCTGCGGCGACCACTCCAGGGCACTAAATGGCCGCCGCGCGTGAGGCGAGGGTGGCGAGCAGGCAGGATGTGGCGGTGCCTCGTGACGCTCCAGTGCGCCCTGCACCGCGACGCCCTGCCGGTGGGGGGAGGGGGCGACGCTCCCTCATCAGGCTTTGCTGCAGCTTCAAAAGGGTCCATGTGGTGCCGGGGGACCGTTCTCCAGGCGGCGCTGGACGTCCCCCTTCCACCACCACCACCACCATCGCCCCTCGTCCGTGCACGCGTCGGACATTTTCCAGGCGGCGCCCCTCACCCCTCGGTGACGGAGGCGGTGGTGCAGTGGACATGTGGATCAGGTGTGAGGCCGCCACGCCTGGGGACAGCCACCCACCATGGCCAGGGGAGAGGAGGAGAGGACACAACGCAACAATGGTCCACTGTGCTTCCCCTCTCCCGGCCTGCAACAGTCCCCTCACCGCTCCCCACCCTCACCCTGCTCACGCCGCCCACTGCCTCTGCCAGGGCCGTCCATGGAGCCGCCCAGCCGCCGGCCACTTTGTCACCCACAGGGGGGATGAGGCAGGGAGGGATGGGATGGGCGGGGGTGGGTGAGTGCCCTTCTCGGCATGGGTGGGCGCGCGCGGCTGGGAGAGGTGAGTGGGCGTGTGAAGGCGTGAATGTCTGCTGGTCTCTCCCGGTCCCTCTCCCCGCCTGCATCCCCTCTCACTCTCACCACCCCCTCCCCGCCCCGCGCCGCCCCGTCCCTCTTCATAAAGCAGCATGCAGCGAATAAAAGAGGCGGGCGAGAGTGAAGGAGAGAAGGAAGTGAAGGAAGAGAGAAGGAGGAAGTGGAGGAAGAGAGAGCGAGGAAGTGAAGGAAGAGCGAAGGAAAGTACGAAGACAGTTACCAACAGGCAGTGAATAAAAGAGATGAGAGAAGGAGGGAGAAAGGAAGTGAAGGAGAGAAGGAAGTGAAAGAAGGAGGAAAGTGAAGGAAGGAAGGAAATGAGGGAGAGAGAAGTGAAAGAAGGACGGAAGAAAGTGAATGAAGGAGGGAAGAAAGTGAAGGAA
>NC_087179.1:13069379-13076879 GCF_035594125.1 Scylla paramamosain | reverse complement strand
GGGAGGAATCAAGGTGAAGGGTGACAGCACGAGGCAAACACCTTCCCTCCACTCCCTGTCTTGAGAAACAATCATTCTTACAAGTTTATGAATTCAGAATCCTGTTTCAGACGACAAGATCTTCAGGGAATGGTTTGCTTAATAATCTGAGCCCAAACTTATCCACGTCACTGCAAGATGACGTTTATTGACATCTGGAGGCAAGACAGAGCTCCTTCAAAGGTTATGCGCTCCCTTGTGACCTCGGGACTTGAAATATGGACTTTCCTCTTTATTTACTGATAACGAAGTGGGTCTTTCCAATAGTTCTGGTGAATGTGGATTTTTTTTTCTTCTCTAATCGTATTAACATGAGGGTCTCCAAGTGTTGTGTTGTGGTGGCAGGAATTAAAGCATAAGGACTTTGTTTTCCCTGGCAGTACAAAAAGTAGGTTTGTCCAATGTTGTGTTGAGGTGACAAAGCACAAACAAGAACCAAAATAAGGACTTTGTTTTCCCTGGTGGTACAAAAATAAGTCTGTCCAATGTTGTGTTGAGGTGACAAAGTGGAAACAAGAATCAAAATAACGACTTCCTTTTCCCTGGCGATACAAAATAAGTCTGTCCAATGTTGTGTTCAGGTGACAAGGTGAAAACAAGAATCAAAATAACGACTTTCTTTTCCCTGGTGGTACAAAATGAGTCTGTCCAATGTTGTGTTGAGGTGACAAAGTGGAAACATGTCCTAGCATTTCCCTGACAACACTAAAACATGTCTGTCTAACACTGCGTTCAGGTAACAAGATGGAAACAAAAAAACTCTCAAATCTTTCTTAGGAGATCTTAACAGTAAGGACCTTGCCAAACCTTACCCTGTGACTCATGCGGCTTCTTGACTTTCACATAATTGCCTCGCTGTTAGAATTGAACTTCCCGAGGCACCACCACCGCCAGCAGACAAAAGTGATCAGCCAGCATCAACGTTTCAGTAACTGCTCATTTATTTGTTGTTGTGGCTTCTTATCGTTAATTGGATTCTCTGGTACAAATTTAGAGTCTCAACTTCCAAAGGCACCACCAACAGAGAGAGAGAGAGAGAGAGAGAGAGAGAGAGAGAGAGAGAGAGAGAGAGAGAGAGAGAGAGAGAGAGAGAGAGAGAGAGAGAGAGAGAGAGAGAGAGAAATTAAGTGGCGTAAACGTTTCACTAACTCCTCTTCTTATTCCTGCCATGTCTCCCTAACCTTATTAGAATTCCAAGGTACAAATTTGGAGTTTTAACTAGCAGAGGCACCAATGAGAGAGAGAGAGAGAGAGAGAGAGAGAGAGAGAGAGAGAGAGAGAGAGAGAGAGAGAGAGAGAGAGAGAGAGAGAGAGAGACAGAGAGAGAGAGAGGGGGGGAAGGTAACATTTCAGTAATTGGTCTTTTGTTCCTGCTATGGTTTCCCCTGAACCTTCTTGTAATTGTATGGTGCAAAGGTAGAGTGTTAGCTTCCACAGGCAGGACTAGCAAAAGACAAGGAGTGAGAGAGAGAGAGGGAGTGTGTGTGTGTGTGTGTGTGTGTGTGTGTGTGTGTGTGTGTGTGTGTGTTACTTCCCCCCACCGACAACACAGAGCGAGAGAGAGAGAGAGAGAGAGAGAGAGAGAGAGAGAGAGAGAGAGAGAGAGAGAGAGAGAGAGAGAGAGAGAGAGAGAGAGAGAGAGAGAGAGAGAGAGAGAGAGAGAGAGAGAAAGCACAGGTAGGTAGGGACTTTTACCTTTCTCTCAAGCTAATTAATATAACACCACTTGAATACAATATTCCCGCCGGTGGCACAATATAGCCATAACAACCGGGCAGTGAACAAGGGAGGGAATCGAGCGGCAAAAAAAAAAAAAAAACATTCCATTAATTATTTTTTCCATCCCTGTCAAGCTTCTGGAGTGAACAAAATTTCCTTGCTGCATATTTAAAGCTTCACTTCCGCCTATGACAACACAGTGAGAGGAACGAGTCTACATAAACACTGTCATCACCTCTCTGCCAACCCCTGCCTGGTAAAATGAGGTAGGCTTACTGCACCGAGGAGGCAACAGGTGTCACTCTCTCATTAGCAGTCAAGGGGTTAATTGAGCTGATTGAGTTTAAGAAGAAAGGGAAAAGTTAGGACGAACGCGCCACCTGAAGGGTCCACCAAGCTTAGGGTGATCCGCTTTACAATGCCACTCAGGTTTCAAATGCCCCGTATTCTGAAACATCGACTCTCACACCACGACTATTTACAAAGGCCAGAGAGAGAGAGAGAGAGAGAGAGAGAGAGAGAGAGAGAGAGAGAGAGAGAGAGAGAGAGAGAGAGAGAGAGAGAGTAATCAAGTATCGTAAAAGTTTCACTCATTCTTCTTCTTATTCCTGCCATGTCTCCTTAACCTTATTATAATTCGAAGGTACAAAGCAGGGTTCTTACGAGTGTCTCTTCTATAAGTCATGTATTTGTAAAGGCCACAGAGATGACTAGCTGGGTTCTCACGAGTGTTTTTATTACTAACGTATCTATATAAGCCACAGAGATGACTAGCAGGGTTCTCATGAGTGTCTCTCCTACTAGTAATGCAGAAACCTTGTTAATCCGTCACTAGAACCGTAAAAGCACCCCTAAAAAAAAAAACGCGTCACTTCAACAGAACCTTTGAAATGTAGTGGAGGTTTACAGAATATAATACGAAGCTTCTAAGAGACACCCCCAAGGGACAACCCCCAAGGGACACCCTCTAGGGACACCCACCCCAGGGACACCCACTCACAGGACACCTACACCCTGCCACGCCACTACAGCCACTCCGCAGCCTCCTCCCGGCACGGTGCAGGCAATATGAGCTTTGTCATGCACGTGTGAAGCCAATACGTCATGACCCAGTGTGGCGTGACATCTGTCCTTACCCTCTTCGCCATTTGGGATCTTCAGCATGTGGTGGTGGTGGTGGTGGTGGTGGTTGTGGTTAAGAAATTTTTTGCTATCCTACAGTCAGTCGAATGGTGATGATGATAGTGGTGGTGGTGGTGGTGGTGGTGATAATGGTGGTATTCATTTTTTTTTTCCGGACTTGTCACTATCCTACTCTGGATTTATAAAGACTGGTGATGGTGGTGGTGGTGGTGGTGCTGGTGGTGGTGGTGATGCTTGCGGTGATGCTGGTGGTGATGCTTGTGGTGATGGTGATGTTTGTGGTGATGGTGATGCTTGCGGTGATGCTGGTGGTGATGGTGATGGAGATGTTTGTGGTGATGGTGATGGTAATGATGGTGGTGATGATGGTGATGGTGATGGTGTTATTTCTATTTTTTTCACTCGTCACTATAGGTAATGTGCGTAAATATGTAAAGGGCGTGAATGACGGATGGTGACGCATGCATTACATCAAACACCAGTGAATGATTGTGTTTATTTATTTCATCTGTCATATTATTCATCTTTATCTGCCATTCATCATTCATCGCATTCATTTTTCCTTTTTTTTATTTTATTTATTTCATCACTGTTTCACATCGTAATTGAAGTTAAACACCACTACCATCACCACCACCAGCACCACCACCACCATCAACAACAATAACAAAATTTGGGTACTAAAATATTGCTAGTAATTGTTTAATATTTACAACTTCCTTCCTTTCTTTTTTCTAAGGAATCAACTATTTATTTTTTTTCTTTAAGCAACAAAGGAAGTGTTTCGCGCGCTGCATTGTATCAAAAAATATTTCAACATGCAGATTAAAAAATGTTATAACTGTGATTGGCTTAAGTGTGTGTGTGTGTGTGTGTGTGTGTGTGTGTGTGTGTGTGTGTGTGTGTGTGTGTGTGTGTGTGTGTGTGTGTGTGTATTTTAGTTACATTTATGTATTTCATTTTGTATATTTTGTATATTTTTGTATACTTTATCTGCACAGGTATATATTTCAGTGTGTAGTTTGAAAAAAATGGCAAAATCTGACGAGGTTCCGTTGATGTGGCCTATATCAAATGCATACTTATAAATACAATCTCACGTATACTAATAATTTCCTAGGCATATTTCAGTAAACAGCCTAAAAAAAAAAAAAATCGTGTTAACTTCGACGAATAACCACTCATGAATATTCGCTGCACAATATTCATACACGTCCATTCACTTCCTTACAACCCATTTCAGCCAATAAGCGGTTCCAATATCCCGTTAACTTTGATGAATTCCGGCTTATGTTTACTTCCCCTGGTGGTGATGGGAGGGGAGAGGGGGAGGGGGAGGCAGAAGGGGGAGGGGAGGGGCCAACATTCACGGCTTCCACTGGCGCTCATTCACCAGGTTACCGAAGGAATGAAGTCACGAAGAGGCAACAACAGCTGCTCTCTATACCACGTGACCCCTGACTGCCTCTGTGTGTGTGTGTGTGTGTGTGTGTGTGTGTGTGTGTGTGTGTGTGTGTGTGTGTGTGTGTGTGTGTGTGTGTGTGTGTGTGTGTGTGTGTGTGTGTGTAGCGCGCTCACGACCAAGAGCTTTATACGATGTGACCTCAGCTGTGTGCGTGTGTGTGCGTGCGTGCGTGTGTGTGTGTGTGTGTGTGTGTGTGTGTGTGTGTGTTAGCGTTTGTGCGTGACATTCTGACATAAAAGAGAGAGAGAGAGAGAGAGAGAGAGAGAGAGAGAGAGAGAGAGAGAGAGAGAGAGAGAGAGAGAGAGAGAGAGAGAGAGAGAGAGAGAGAGAGAGAGAGAGAGAGAGAGGGGTAATCTGACCTTAACGAGAGCCTTCCCTTACTACCTAATTAGTACGGAGATCACCACTATATACCTCAGCCATTAATAAAGACTCCCCGTGTCACCTTTACAAAACAAACAATGGATTCGAAAAAACACCAGAGGCCTAAAATAAAATAAATAAACAAACAAGTAAACAAATAAATAAATAAACAAATAAGAAATCAATATCACTTTACTACCTTTTCAGAGAGCAATGTTTTTCTACGTACCTTCTTTATTTTTTATATTTTTTTTCTTAGTTTCCACACGAAAAAAAGATTAACAAAAAGAAAAAAGAAAATCAATATGCAGTTCACTTTTTTACACTTTTCCTACTTATGAGAGAGAGAGAGAGAGAGAGAGAGAGAGAGAGAGAGAAAATGCAATTAACCTCCTCATTGTTTCCCGGATATTTAAGGAAGGTGAGGGTCAGGTGGTGGTTCAGGTGGGCTTATGAGGGAAGATACGTGACAGGTAACTAGTGGTGGATTACTTGGCCTACCTGTGCCTGCTTGTTCTTGACTTGAATAGCATTGTGGGCCGTATTCTGTAACACTTAATGCGCGGCACCTCCACTACATTTCAAAGGTTCTACTTCAAGTTACAGGGGTTTTTAAAGATTTTTTTTTTATGCTATTTTTTGGGAGGTTCCAGTGACAGATTAATAAGATTTCTACCACTGCGGAACATAGTCTGCAATACTTCTGTCCCGTACCTCAAATTTAAAAGCATCTAGTTGAAGTCTTAAAGAATTTTATATTTTTTGTTCTAGTGTCAGACTAACAATATTTCTACATTATTTACAGGAGCAACTTAAAAACCCGGCGAGTCATCTCTGTGGCCTTTGAAAATAGTCGTGGTGAGAGAGCGAAGCGTGTCTGTATACTGGCCAATCACGCCATGAAGAGAAAACGGGATGAGGTAGAGGGAACACACACTGGAGAGAGAAAAATAAAAATAAAATAAATAAAAAGATAAAAAAATAAATAAACAAATAAATACAAAGGTTGACTTATTTCGACCTTGAGTAAACCATTAAAATTAAAACCCCCGCTGGCTTCTTGCAACATATCAACTAAAAACAACAATAATGAATAAATAAATAGACTAGTGAGTAAGTAAATAGATAAATAAATACAAAAAACTTGACTTATTTCGCGTCTCGGTAAACCATTTAAAACTCGGATGGCTTCTTGCTACATATTAAACTTAGAGATTTCAAGACCGACAATTTGGCTGGACAGGTGAAAGGAAAAGATTACAGGTGAAATGATAAATAAATAAAAAGTTGCGTGTTTTTAGCCTCGACCAATGGATGCAAAAGGAAAGGAAAAAAAAAAGTAACAGGAGAGAGAGAGAGAGAGAGAGAGAGAGAGAGAGAGAGAGAGAGAGAGAGAGAGAGAGAGAGAGAGAGAGAGAGAGAGAGAGAGAGAGAGAGAGAGAGAGAGAGACTAAATACAGACATAAAAACCAAGAAGCAGGAAAGATAAGGACATTTTAATCCCATCACACCCATCACAGTACAAGTAAAAGCAGGTAACAGACTCAACAGGTAACGGACAGGTAATACTCAACCAATCAACGAGGAGCTAAAAAAAGGGACAGGTGTGGGTAGCTCTCTCTCTCTCTCTCTCTCTCTCTCTCTCTCTCTCTCTCTCTCTCACCTGTCCTCCTCACCACTCACCTCATTCCCCTCACTTAATTTTCTATCTTCTCTCTCCTCCACCTTCTCTTACCTGTCTTTAACCCTTCCCTCACATCTTACCGCCTTCCCTTCACTTACCCCTATCCTGTTTTTGTTTTTGTTTTTTTTGTTTCATTCTTCGCCTCGCTAATTATCTCTTCTTTCTTTTTCTCTTTATCTCTTTCTCCATCTCACCTGCCCTCCATCTACCCTATCCTCTCTCTCTCTCTCTCTCTCTCTCTCTCTCTCTCTCTCTCTCTCTCTCTCTCTCTCTCTCTCTCTCTCTACACGTGTACACTCCTTATTCCTTCCCTCTCCCCTATTCTCTCTCTCTCTATCTTGTTCTTCTAATCTCTCTTTTTCTTTTCTCTCTTCTTCCATTTCTATCGTACCCACCTATACACGTGTCGAAGCTAACACTTACTCTCCCCTTCCCTCCTTCCCTCCCTCTCTTCCCATCATTCCTTCCCCAACACCTCCCCTCCCCCTCCTCCAGCATGCCAGACTACAAGGATTAAATAAATGGATAATGATTTTTTATATTTTTTTTCTATCTTTCTTTTTTTTTTTGTGGAATTTTACGTGTTTTTTTTTAATTGGGTTTGATGGGTTTTAATTTCGTGCTTTTTTTTTTTTTACACTTTTTTGGGGTGACTAAAATTTCCCTGTCGAACGGTTCACCAATGCTCAAATAGTTTTAATGCTTCAATGTCATGGTGATCGGATTCAATGTGCATTTTCAGTTCATTTCTTTCATTAATATTAGTGCACGTAGGTTATTCATGCGTTTATTTATCTATTTGTTTAGTTATTTATTTATTTATTTTTTTTTTTTTTTTTGTAATATATCATAGTCAATAATAATCTTCAATCTTCTTAGTAAATTTAATTATCTCCATATCAATCTAGGGCAGCAATCGCAAATTTTCAACGTAATCCAAGCCAGCGATCTCCACTCCTCATAATGTTCTAGGTCAGCAATCTTCAATCTTCAACACAATTTAAATCAGCAATCTTCAATCTTCAATACAATTTAAATCAATAATCTTCAGTCTTCATAATAACCTAACCTAACCTAACCTAACCTA
>NC_087179.1:13056879-13061879 GCF_035594125.1 Scylla paramamosain | reverse complement strand
GAGAGAGAGAGAGAGAGAGAGAGAGAGAGAGACGCGGAGGGAGGACGGAGGGAAAGAATGAAGAAAAGAAGATTGACTGGCAGGTAGGTAAAGAGGAGGAGGAGGAGGAGGAGGAGGAGGAGGAGGAGGAGGAGGAGGAGGAGGAGGAGGAGGAGGAGGAGGAGGAGGAGGAGGAGGAGGAGGAGGGGGGTAAACATAAAAGAACACAAAAATAACATTAGGAAATCAAACAGCAGCTGATATGTTGGCCCTTACTAGCAAGAGGAGGAGGAGAAGGAGGAGGAGGAGGAGGAGGAGGAGGAGGAGGAGGAGGAGGAGGAGGAGGAGGAGGAGGAGGAGGAGGAGGAGACACAATACCTTCAATATCTCCACCACACAACACTAAATCTTCAACTAGAGAATATTAAAGAGAGAACGAGAGAGAGAGAGAGAGAGAGAGAGAGAGAGAGAGAGAGAGAGAGAGAGAGAGAGAGAGAGAGAGAGAGAGAGAGAGAGAGAGAGAATGGAAGGGAAGGAAAAATAAATATCAAATAAAACTCTTCTGGACATTAATGGCGAAAGGGTGAAGAGGAAACAAGAAAACAAGGAAACAGGGAAAAAAAATATCTGGCTTAGACTGTTGAGAGAGAGAGAGAGAGAGAGAGAGAGAGAGAGAGAGAGAGAGAGAGAGAGAGAGAGAGAGAGAGAGAGAGAGAGAGAGAGAGAGAGAGAGAGAGAACATGAAAGAGGGAATATAAAATAAAGGTAAAGAGGAAGAAGGAGAAGGGAAGAAAATAATACATATTTATAAAAGGGAAGGGAAATTATAGCACCAATTGAATATGGAAAGAAATAATAACAGGAATAACAACAATAATAACGAAAGAGGGAAAGAGGAGAGGGAGGATAAATTGAGGAAAAAAAGACAAAGACAAAAGGGGGAAAAAAATATAACAGCGAGGGAGAGAGAGGGAAAAAAACGAAGGTAGGAATGACAGGAATGACGCAAAAAGGAAGGGAAGAAGAGAAAAGGAGGAATGAAGGAAGGAACGAAGGAAAAAAGAGGAAAATGTTTTGAAGGAGGAAAGGAAACGTGGGAGGGAAGGAAAAAAAAGGGAAGGGAAGTGAAGGAATGAAGGAAACACGGAAAAGGAAACAAAAATAAGGGGCGGAGAAAGAGAGAGAGAGAGAGAGAGAGAGAGAGAGAGAGAGAGAGAGAGAGAGAGAGAGAGAGAGAGAGAGAGAGAGAGAGAGAGAGAGAGAGAGAGAGCGCAACAAAAACACAACTTTTACGAATAAGGAAAAGGAAAAAAAGGAAAAATAACGAAGAATACAAGAGGAAAGAATAATGAAAACGTAAATAAAGAAAACCAAGAAGAGAAAAAGAATAACAGAGAAAAATAAAAGAAAGGAGAGGTGAGAGAAACAGCGAGAAAAGAATAAAAGAAAGAGAAAGAGAGAGAGAGAGAGAGAGAGAGAGAGAGAGAGAGAGAGAGAGAGAGAGAGAGAGAGAGAGAGAGAAGTATTCAAGCCATAAAATAAAGAGAGAAAGACGAGGAAGAAAGAGAAAGAGAGAAAGAGGAAGAGGAAATGAAGAGGAAAGAAACAAGAAAGAAATGTCACAAGAAAAGGAAAGAAAGAAAACGGAGGAGGAGGAGGAGGAGGAGGAGGAGGAGGAGGAGGAGGAGGAGGAGGAGGAGGAGGAGGAGGAGAAAAGCTACACGTTAACAAAAGGGGAGGAAAAAAAAAAACAAGGGGAAAAACAAAGAGGAATAAAATTTAGAAAGAGGAAAAAATGAAGAAAAGAATTACAAAATAAAAAAAAGAAAGACGAGAGGAGAAAGAAGTGGAAGAGAAGGAAAAAGTAAAGAAAAGAGGAAAGAGAGGAAGAGTAAATAAGAAAAATGGTGCAACAAAAGACGAAGAGGAGAATAAAAGGAGGAAACAGCGGAAAAAAAGAAAGAACGATAAAAGAAAGAAGAGAAATAACAAGACGACAAATAAGAGAAATGTACAAAAAAAAAAGAACACAAAAGAAGGAAGGAAGATTCAAAATAGAAGAGGAAAAGGAAGAGGAAGAGAAAGAACATGATGAAAAAGGAGAAGGAAAAAAACACATTCTCTCAACACAAAAATGGAGATAAGAATGAAGGAAACAAAGAGAACTGCATAGAGGAGGAGGAGGAGGAGGAGGAGGAGGAGGAGGAGGAGGAGGAGGAGGAGGAGGAGGAGGAAGAGGGAAACAAAAATACTACATGTTATCTATCAAGTTACATGTCTGTGTGTGTGTGTGTGTGTGTGTGTGTGTGTGTGTGTGTGTGTGTGTGTGTGTGTGTGTGTGTGTGTGTGTTGCTTTACCCAAAACACACAAGTTAACCTTCAAAATACAAGCAACATCCACCCTTGCAACAACACACACACACACACACACACACACACACACACACACACACACACACACACACACACACACACACACACACACACAAATAAACCTGCTCCTCCTCCTCCTCCTCCTTCCTCCACTATTTATTTTTTCAACAAACACACACACACAGCTACAGTACACAATACTAAGCCTTCTCCCCCTCTCTCTCTCTCTCTCTCTCTCTCTCTCTCTCTCTCTCTCTCTCTCTCTCTCTCTCTCTCTCTCTCTCTCAGGCAGGTGGTCAGGAATTATCTCCTTTAGCGGCAATAAACCTCGGTATAAAGGTCTGCTGAGGATCTGACCGCCTCTACCTAATGGCCGGGCTAAGCTGGTCTCTCCTCTCACCCCACGCTGCACACTGCCGCCTTACTGCTCCGCCGCCCATTGTTGCTAGCCTGACCTAACATGACCTGACCTAACCTATTATGACCTAACGCAACCTATTCTAATGTAACTTAACGTAATCTAGCCTTGTCACACAGTCTTCATAGTGCTTCGGCGCCTACTACTGCTGACGTAACCTAATTTAACTACATCACACTGTCTCCATGTTCTTACGCCGCCTACTGCTGCTTATCTAACCTAACCCACTTTCTACTCTTCCTAATCTAGTATAACCAACTTCCTACGGCTCCTAACCTAACCTAGTATAACACTTCCTACGGCTCCTAACCTAACCTAACCCACTTCCTACGGCTCCTAACCTAACCTAACTTAAACTGACCTAACTTATCGTCACCTAACCTAACTAAACCTAACATAACCGAATTCAAACTGACCTAACCTAATCTAATTAAACTTAATAAAACCGAATTTAAACTGACCTAACCTAACTAAACTTAACCTAACCGAATTTCAATTGACCTAACCTAACCTAATTTAATCTACCTTTCCTCTACTTATGTTCATTCTCTCTGCTTTTCCCTACAGCATTCCACGTAATCCTTCTTTCCTTCCTTCTCTTCTTCCAGCTCTTCTTCTTCTTCTTCTTCTTCCTCCTCCAGGCAACTTAACCTAATTTACTTCCACAATGTACTATTTCGTCCCTCCTCCTCCTCCTCCTCCTCCTCTACCACCCCCCGGCTCTTCCTCCTCCTCTTCTTCCTCCTCCTCCTCCTCCTTGTACTCCATCCCATTCCGACTAATACTTACTTATCCTTTAACTTAACATCATCTACTTTCTACAGCACCTCCTCCTCCTCCTCCTCCTCCTCCTCCTCCTCCTCCTCCTTCCTTCATTGTTTCTCCTAACCTAACTTAGCTTCACCTAATCTAACTTTACTTTAACTTATTCTACTTCCTACACAATCTTACTCTGTTCCTCTTCCTCCTCCTCCTCCTCCTCCTCCTCCTCCTCCTCCTCCTCCTCCTCCTCCTCCTCATTCTCTTCCTTTCTTTCTTTCTCTACCTGCTTCACTCTTTTGTCTTCTTTCTGTTTCCGTTTTCGTTTATTTTCCGTCAAATTTTCCACTTCCATTGTTATTGTTATCATTTATCACGATTATTCTCCTCATCTCTTCCTTCTTCCCCCTTCTTCTCTTCCTTCTCTCTCTCTTTTGCTATTTATTCTTATTCTTACCGTGATTCTATTTTCGTTTTCACTATCCTTTTTTTCTTCTTCTTTAATGGCTTTCTGTACTTCCTCCTCCTCCTCCTCTTCCTCTTCCTCCTCCTCCTCCTCTTCCTAATTCTTCCTTCCTCCCTCCCGCCTCTTACGTATTCCATCCCCGTTCTCCTCGTTTCTTTCTCGCCTCCTTCCCATTCCCTCCTTTGTTTTCCTCCTCGCTTCTTCCTCTTCCTTCGCCATTCTTCTACTCTCTCTCTCTCTCTCTCTCTCTCTCTCTCTCTCTCTCTCTCTCTCTCTCTCTCTCTCTCTCTCTCTCTCTCTCTCTCCCTGTGTGTGTGTGTGTGTGTGTGTGTGTGTGTGTGTGTGTGTGTGTGTGTGTGTGTGTGTGTGTGTGTGTGTGTGTGTGTGTGTGTGTGTGTGTGTGTTGTTCCCTCCTCCTCCTCCTCCTCCTCCTCCTCCTCCTCCTCCCTTATCAATACCATTTCTCCCTTTATCCCTTTCCCTCCCTTCGTGTCTTAAATTCCTCTTTCGTATTCTACCTATTCCCTCTCTTCCATTGTCCTCTCATCTCTCTCCCTTTCTTTGTCTATTGCTTTCGTCCTTTTTCTTCTTCCTCTTTTCTCTCTCCTTTTATATCGTTTCTCCTTACTAGTTCCTTTCCTTCGTTTATTTCTCTTCCATTTTATTCACTCTCTCTTCGTTTCCCATCTTTTCTTTCCTTTCTTATCATCATTTCTCCCATCACTTAACGTTTCTCCTCTTCCTTCTCCCTTCCCTTTATCTATTTTCCTTCCTTCGTTTCCTTCCCACTCTTTATTATATCCTCTCCTATCTCTTCCCTTCCCTCTCTTTTTTCTTCCTTCCTTTACCTTTGTTATTTATCTTCTCCTCTCCCTTCATCTCCCATACACACTCCTATCATCAGCCTTTCCCTCTCCTCATTTCATTTACCATCACCTAACCCTTTCTCCTCTCCTTCCTTCACTTCCTTCATTATTTCTCTTCCTCTTCCCTTAATTCACTCCC
>NC_087179.1:13031879-13039379 GCF_035594125.1 Scylla paramamosain | reverse complement strand
TTAGGTTAGGTTATGGTCAAGTTAGGTTAGGTTAGCTTGGATTCAGGTTAGGTTAGGTTATGGTCAAGTTAGGTTAGGTTAGGTTAGGTTAGGTTAGGTAAGGTTTGGTTAGGTTAGGTTAGGTTAGGTTAGGTAAGGTTTGGTTAGGTTAGGTTAGGTTAGGTTAGGTTAGGTTAGGTTATGGTCAAGTTAGGTTAGGTTAGGTTAGGTTAGGTTAGGTTAGGTTAGGTTAGGTTAGGTTAGGTTAGGTTAGGTTAGGTTAGGTTAGGTTAGGTTAGGTTAGGTTATGGTTAAGTTAGGTTAGGTTAGGTTAGGTTAGGTAAGGTAAGGTTTGGTTAGGTTAGGTTATGGCGGGATAGGTTATGAAGGGTTGGATTAGGTTAGGGCGCTTTTCATGATTCGGGTTGTCTAGTGGAAGTTATTAGGGTTTTCATGGGCGTTTTTCATGATTTTTTGCGGTCTGAAGTTATTGGAATTTTCAAAGTGCTTTTCATGATTCTTATCACTCTGGTGGAAGCTGCTGAGGTTTTCCAAGGGCACTTCCATGAATATACTGACAGTTTAGCAAGTATTATTCGCTATCAGAGGGAAAACATCCTTGAAACACTGAGGAAAGGAGACTCGGTGCAAATCAACGTGTTTCTTCCCCCTCCCCACACACACACACACACACACACACACACACACACACACACACACACACACACACAGGCGAGCAGGTGTCGTGAATGTTAATAACAGCACACCAGCGCCAGAAAGGAAACCCAGAAAAGAGACGGTAGCTAATTATCACTGCATTAGCTTATTGGTAAATACTCGTGTGTACACCTTTTTTCTCTCAAGTCCCCACTAAGAGATTAACCAAACCTTTAGGCTGGGATAGAACACGAGGGTCTCAATTTAACTCTCTCTCTCTCTCTCTCTCTCTCTCTCTCTCTCTCTCTCTCTCTCTCTCTCTCTCTCTCTCTCTCTCTCTCTCTCTCTCTCTCTCTCTGTGTCTGTGATCTATAACTAGCACTAAATTCACATTACAACATTTTTATAACCTAACCTAACGTAACATAACACGAGAACTTTATTTTAATTATCTTTTTACAATCTAACCTAATATAACATAACCTAACTTCACTTTAATCCTCTCGCTGCAATCTGTGACGCTTCATAACACTAAAGACACAGTGCAGAATCTTTACAACCTGACCTGATGCTAATAGACCTAGTATATAATATTAATTCGAGGCTTCTGCTTTTAACACTCCTAAAAAAAATGAATCCTGGAATTTAAAATATGAAGGAAAAAAAATATGTAAGGAAAGAGGAAAGGAAAACAAGAAAGAAGAGGAAATGGAAAGCAAGCAGAAAATAAACCATGAAGAGAAGAAAAAAGATAAGCAAAAAAAATCAAGCCATGAATGAAGAGAGAGAAAAACAAATAAATAAAAAAACACCAAAGATCAATAAAAGGGCTAAAAAAAAAAGAAAAAAAAAACACTTCAACACACAACACAACACAACACAACACAACAACACACACACACACACACAGTAACAACAGCAGCAACACAGCAAGTAACACAACACAACACAACACAACACAACACAACACACACACACACACACACACACACACACACACACACACACACACACACACACATCCCTGACACGCCTGCCTTTCACACGATACGACAAAACTTTTAAACTGTCAACACACAAAACACGATGAAAAAAAAAAAGAAAGAAAAAAACAAACAAACAAGACTATGAATAAAAAACCCAATAAGTACAGAAGCAATACAGAATACCACACACAATTACACATAAATACACAATACACAGTGATCCTTGACTTTCATACACCGTAACCCTTCAGGGCAGGGACAAAACTAAGCTGTTGTGAAGTCATTAGTCGAGGATGGAGAATTAAGCAGCTTACAAGACGCCTTCTGAGTGCCGGCGGGAGGAAGGAACACAGAAAAGGATTACAGCGCAGCCACACAAAGAAAATAACCAGAAAAATATAAAAGCAGTAAAAGTCTGTCATTAATTTTCATATGTACTTGATATTGTAGGTATCTTCAGGTTGAATTAGTGTTTATTATGTATTTCACTGTCCTCCACCTCTTTTATCTTCACTGCCACTCACTGTCTTACTGTCTCATTCATCACTAACACTAGCTGAGGCAAGAGATAAGATCAGTATTGTTATCATCTCCAGCCATGATTACTGAATGCAACAAGGCAGCGATCCGTGAGACATCAGGTTTATACAGTGACTGCCACGTGTAGGACTGACAGCAGGATGACAGAGAGGAAAAAGCAAGAAAAAGAAGAAAGGATTAGTCATCGCTTTTCATATGTAGTTGATCGTGTGAGTGTTTTCGTGTTTCAATACAGGTATATACAGTGAATGACGGCAGCTGTTGTTTATATATACAGAGAAAAACTCCCCAAAAAGAAGCAGAAAAGATACGTCGTTACTTTTCACACATGCTAGTAAATCTTGTGGGTGTTTTCATGTTTAAAGACAGTGACTGCCGTGCGTACACCTGACGGCAACATGGTAAAATACCTTGTAGTATCCTGTCGTCCTTTCTACCTCCCACGAGAATTCGTTAAGATAATACTTATCATCGTGTACATCCCTACGGACGCAGACGTGGCAACAGCTGCAGAAATACTGGAAAATTGTGTCTCTAGATATGAAAGCCGATGGCCAGAAAGTGCTAGGCTGATCATGGGTGACTTTAATACGTGTGATTTCCAGGGAAAAAATCCCAGAATACGAACAATCCGTTAAATGCACAACCCGAGGAAATAATACGCTAGATAAACTATATTGCAATGTGAGAGGCGCCTATCGTGCCTACCAAAGACCGCAATTAGGGACCAGTGATCACAATATGATCTTTTGTGCACCGACCTATAAACAAGTGTTGAAAAATGAACCGTGCAAAGTGGTACAATATAGAAAATGGGAACCAGAAAATATATCCCAGCTCCGAGCCTGCCTGGAGTGTACAGACTGGGCCGCGCTCATAGAAAACAGGGCAGACATTAACGTAAACACGGACATTTTTAATTCATATTTTAACTTTTGTCTAGACATGCTTATACCTACCAAAGATGTGAAAATATATCCTAATAACAAGCCATGGATAAATAAAGAGTTGATATCTATGTTAAATGAAAAGCGCAGAATAAGGCATAGTGGAAGTACAGACCAGAAAAAGAATTTGCAAAAACGAATAGATAAGAAAATAACAAACTCAAAAAAAAAATACAAAGAAAAGATTGAAGGGCTTTTTAGAACAAATAAATCGAAAGATGCTTGGAAAGGAGTCAAGGCACTTTGCGGATATAGAAAAAAGCAAATAACACCTGAACCAGACGATGTGGTAACATATGTAAATGATATGAACTCATTTTTCGCTAGATTTGAACAGTATGATACTAGTGTAGAAAGAAGTGAGGTGTTGGGTGTCATACGCGACAAGAGAGACGAACAAATCGAGATAACGAACGAAGCAGTGATGAGGGAACTGAAACGTGTGCGAGTGAGTAAAGCCACGGGGCCGGATGGGATACCAGCTCGGGCAATTAAGTACTGTGCGGAACAGCTGACTCCGGTGCTGACACAACTGTTCCAAGATTCCATCGACCAGGGAGATGTGCCTCATCTATGGAAACTCACAGAAATTAAACCCATTGCCAAAACTCCTTTTCCGAATACTTTTAATGATTTTAGACCTGTTGCCCTCACATCTAATATTATGAAATGTTTGGAGAATATTGTTAGAAACCTTTTATGTGATAGAATGGAATGTTTTAGAGACCAAATGCAATTCGCTTACTGTAGAAATAGAAGTGTTCAAGATGCAAGCTTAACTTTTATGAATGATATTAGCAAACACTTAGATCAAAGATATTCATCAATTAGAATTTTATTTATAGATTTTAGTTCAGCTTTTAACACTATACAGCCCCATATACTTTTAAGGAAACTTTTAGCGATGGGCTATAACAGTAACCTTTTAAACTGGATTTTTAGTTTCTTAGCAAAAAGGCCCCAGTACACCAAAATAGGCAGCACACTGTCCAACAAAATCATTACCAACACAGGTGCACCTCAGGGATGTGTGTTGTCCCCAGTATTATTCACCCTGTACACAAATGACTGTAGGAGCGTCTTTGATGACTGTAACATAATCAAATATGCCGATGACACAGTAATTATAGGAAAGATATTGAACGATGACTGTAGAAATTATGAAACTCAGGTACGAAAATTTGTTGAGTGGTGTACAGATAACTATTTAGTACTGAATGTTAAGAAAACCAAAGAAATGATAATAGATTTTAGGAAAAAGCTTACAAATGCACCAGATCCCATCAGTATTAATGGAGAACCTGTGGAACGGGTAAAAGAATATAAATATCTTGGGATTGTGATTGACGATGAACTCAAAGGCAATGCAAATACAAATCTAGTCATTAAAAAGTGCAACCAAAGACTTCATTTTATCAGAATTTTAAATAACGTTCATGTAGACAAGAAAATAATCAGCTTGTTTTATAAATCCACCTTAGAGTCAATTTTGAATTTTTCTGTCACTACCTGGTACAAAAAGCTAACTGTATCAGACAAAAATAAGCTAAACAAAATAGTCAAAAAGGCTAAAAAGTTAGGGGCAACAGTAACATTCATAGACAATCTATATCAAGAGGCAGCATTAAAACAAGTTCGGAAAATAATGCAGGACCAAACTCATCCTCTTAATAATTGTTATATGTTTTTAAGGTCAGGACGAAGGCTGGCACTGCCATTGATAAAAACGGAGCGGTACAAGAAAACTTTTGTCCCCAGCAGTATTGTGATTTTTAACCATTTTTACTCATAGAAACTCTTTTAATGCTTTTTGTGACACACTTTTATTTATATATAGTACTTCTGGAGCCTGTTTTTTGCCAAAAAGAATTTCACATGTATGCATATATGTATAACAATGTGACCAATAAATTATCTTATCTTATCTTATCTTATCTTAAAGGACACGCCAGGAAAGGGAGAAGCAGAAAAATTTATCATTATTTTTTCATATGTTTGTGCTAGTAAATTTTGTAGGTGTTTTCCGGTTTAAATATAAGTTTATACAGTGACGGCCACGTGTAGGCATGAGGGCACCATCACGAAGAAAAAGGCAAGAAAAGAAGTAGAAAAAATAAGTCATTACTTTTATATATATATGTGTACTAGTAGATCTTGCCAGGGTTAATTCAATACAGAGACAACCACGTGTAGGCCTGGTGGCTTCTTGCAGCTTCCCTTATTTTCCTACGGTGTTTATACTCTACGCAAGGAATTATGGGCGTTTCTAAGCTGATCCACGTCTGTCTGATTCTTTCTTTATTTATTTATTTTTCTTTCTATGGAGGGAGAATTACTGAGAGAAACTGGTAATAAATAAATAAATAAATAATCACTTGCTGTTTGTTCTTTCTTTGTGTTCCTTGTTTGATTTTACCACCACCACCACCACCAATAATAACAACAACAACAACAACAGGTTCGTGTGTACCAATAAGTCTACTGCAGCTTGGTCTTCCTTTGAGTTCTCTATGGTAGACTGACACAGAAAGGACAGACCACCACCACCACCACCACCACCACCGCCACGCTGCAGGTGGAGTGAAAAGTCTGCAGGCACAACTTGGCACAGTGCCGCGAGTCTGGGGTGGAAAAAATGCTTGGGGGGAAACACTCGTCAGATACACAACTTGCAACACGCTACTGATACTCTCTCTCTCTCTCTCTCTCTCTCTCTCTCTCTCTCTCTCTCTCTCTCTCTCTCTCTCTCTCTCTCTCTCTTACACAAACACGCATACACACACTATCATAACAAATATTCTCAGTGTACATAAGCAAACCTGTTTTTTTTCTTATTTCCTTTTTCCAACTTTTATTTTCTTATTCTGTCTCTCTTGGCCATAAAAAAACATGAAACCAAATAAAAATAAATAAATAAATAAGCAAACCTACTATTTATAATTTTCACTGCCCATAAAAAAAAAAAGAGTAAATAAAACAAAAACGAATAACTATTATCATTTCTTTCCTCTTTCCATAAATTATCATGTATTGTGACTGAGTAGATAAATAAATAGATGGAGTAGATAAATAAATAGATGGAGAGATAGACAGATAGATGGAGTAGATAAATAAATACATGGAGAGATAGACAGAAAGATAGATGGATAGATGGAGAGCTGAGCGTACAAACAGACACACGGACAATAGATACAAAGACAAATAGAATAGACTGACTGATAGATAAATAGATACACAGACACACGGATGCACTGACACAAATAGATTGGCAGATTTGTGAGATAAGTAGATAGATAGATAGATAGATAGATAGATAGATAGATAGATAGATAGATAGATAGATAAATAGATAGATAAATGTGAGTAAAGAAATGGACGCAAGGCAGAGAGAGAGAGAGAGAGAGAGAGAGAGAGAGAGAGAGAGAGAGAGAGAGAGAGAGAGAGAGAGAGAGAGAGAGAGAGAGAGAGAGAGAGAATGTTCATTATGTAAAGAAATTTATGATATACAATTAATGTCCAACTCTTGTCCCACTTTCTCTCTCTCTCTCTCTCTCTCTCTCTCTCTCTCTCTCTCTCTCTCTCTCTCTCTCTCTCTCTCTCTCTCTCTCTCTCTCTCTCTCTCTCTCTCTAACTAGTCAATCCCTTGCCTCTCCCTCATTTCCTAATTTATCACTCCTCTCTCTTCCTCTCCTTCTATCCTTCTCCTTCCTTTCCTCCATTTTCCCTCCCATAATATCTTTCCTCCCTCCCTTTCCCTCCAGAGAGATCAGTTCCCCCTCCGCCCCCCCTCTCTCTCTCTCTCTCTCTCTCTCTCTCTCTCTCTCTCTCTCTCTCTCTCTCTCTCTCCTACTCCTCTTCCTCATCTTCTCTCCCTTATTCTACTTCCCACAGTTCTCTCCTATTCTCTTTTCCTCCCTTCATCCTCCTCCTCCTCCTCCTCGTCCTCCTCCTCCTCCTCCTCCTCCTCCCCCTCACTCCCCCTGCAGGTGTGGCAATGATAACCACTGATATCCCCACTCCCAGAGATTGACTCAGCCTGCTATCTCTCTCTCTCTCTCTCTCTCTCTCTCTCTCTCTCTCTCTCTCTCTCTCTCTCTCTCTCTCTCTCTCTCTCTCTCTCTTATCCGTTGCCCCAACAGCCCTTCATTATTTTTTTACCATTGGTTCTCTCTCTCTCTCTCTCTCTCTCTCTCTCTCTCTCTCTCTCTCTCTCTCTCTCTCTCTCTCTCTCTCTCTCTCTCTAGATGAGTTGAAAAGATTAAGTGACAGAATGACAGAGGAAAGGAAATGAAAGCGAGAGAGAGAGAGAGAGAGAGAGAGAGAGAGAGAGAGAGAGAGAGAGAGAGAGAGAGAGAGAGAGAGAGAGAGAGAGAGAGAGAGAGAGAAAGGGA
>NC_087179.1:12966879-13014379 GCF_035594125.1 Scylla paramamosain | reverse complement strand
TGTGCGGGTGGCGGCGAACAGAGCACCGCGCTATTGACAAAGGGACAAAGGCGTGAGAAGGGAAGGAGGCTGCAAGGCTGGGCGCGGCACAATGGCTACAGTGAGGCGCATCATTGTGTGTTAAAGGAACCATTTCTGAATAGGCCCAGAAATCATTCACTTGCGTTCGAATATGCACGAGGAAAAAAAAAAAAAAAAAAAAAAAAAAAGATAAAATAAATAAATAAAATAACAATAATAATAATGATAATAATAAAACAAAATAACGACATAAATAATAATAATAATAATAATAATAATAATAATAATAATAATGATAATAATAATAATAATAATAATAACGAAATTAAAGCTTATCTGAAAGTACCATACTAATATAATCCATAATTTTACGATTCCTTACACGACACACAATCTTCCTAAAACAGCTTTTCCTGCTGTGCTCTCTTAACATACCGCCCGTGTCACCTACTTCATTACTTCCCAGAACCCTTTGAAAACATTCATGCCTCCCCGGGCTGCATCACGCACCCAGGATGCCTTACAGTCTGGGAATCATGCTATTGTCTAGTAAATATTAAACAGGTCGAAAAATAAATTATTCTTGGTGCAAATACGAGGATGAAAAAAATAAATGAACAGATAATCAAATTAGTGAATAAATAGACTCAGACATGCACGGGGTGAGTGTCTTAACTTTTTTTTTTTTCAAGAATGGAGTTAAATTGTTAAGGAAAGAAAAGAAGTAATTCAGTCTACATGTAATTTATCTACAGCGTTAATGGAGGAGAGAAAAACAAAAAAAAAAAAAAAGGCAAAATCAACAAATAATAAAGGTATTTTAACCTTATTACAATAAATCTACTACGTTCGCAATTGGAGGAAAAAAAAACGGAAAGGAGAAAAGAAAAATAAACACTAAAAAAAGAAAAAAAAAAAAAAAATATCGTCAAAATGAACTCAGTTTTTTTTTTCAAAATAAACCAACAGCGTTCGTGTGGGAAGGAAGAAAGTTGAAAACAAATTAACAAACAAATGAATGCAAGAACAACAGAAATATCTTTAGCATTTATTCTGGGATTTTCGCGCTAAGCCAGATTTACGAGGAATATGAAAAGAATAGCACCAATCAGTCAACTGCATTCGTATAGGAAGGAAAAAAAAGAGAAAAAAAACACAGAAATAAAATGTTTCATATCCATTAATGGTTTTCGCTGAAATTAAATTGTATATATATATATATATATATATATATATATATATATATATATATATATATATATATATATATATATATATATATATATATATATATATATATATATATATATATAATGAAAACACGAGAGAGAGAGAGAGAGAGAGAGAGAGAGAGAGAGAGAGAGAGAGAGAGAGAGAGAGAGAGAGAGAGAGAGAGAGAGAGAGAGTTGTATTTTCAGGATAGAAGTTTGTGACACGAAAAAGAAAAATAGAAGAAATAGAAAACGGATGAAGAATAAAAAAAAAAAAAGTGAAAACTTTGTCTTGTAAGTTGAAGAGAAGAATCGATAAAAGTCTTACTTGTTTAACTGTTGACTGGTTCACAGACTGCTGTTCTGCCCTTCCCGTGTGGTGTGCTGTGAAAGGTGGTGTGGGAGAGACAGCGGGGATGGAAGGGGGTGGGGGAGTGGGGGGAGTTGTGGAAGATTTGTTTTGTGGAATCATCGTTGGAGCCTTTGTTGTTGTTGTTGTTGTTGTTGTTGGTGGTGGTGGTGGTGGTGGTTGTGGTGGCAATACTTCATTTAACTTAACCTAACGTATCCTAATACAACGGTTTATGCACAACAATAGCATCAGCAATAATAATAATAATAATAATAATAATAATAATAATAATAATAATAATAACAATAACAACAACAATAAAAAAACAACAACAATAATAATAGTAATAATGAAAATAGTAATAATACCTAATAACAATAATAATAAACAAAAGATGATGATGATGATGACGATAATGGCGATAATGATGACTATGAAGATGATGATGATGATAATAATGAACAACAACAACAACAATAACAACAATAACAATAACAACAACAAACACACCAACCAGCCAACCAACCAAACACAAACCAAACCAAAACAAGCAAGCTTCCCCTATCATTTACAAAAGCCACGAATAGAAAACGAGGAAGGTTTACCCATACGGAGAAATTTCGTCACCTACTCTTCTTACTCTTCTTCTTCCATCTCCTCCTCCTCCTCCTCCTCTTACAATGCGCTTTTGTATTACGTTCATACATCTATCTATCTATTTACCCTCCACCTATCAATTCTTATTTATTCCACTCACGCAAAGCAGAGAGAGAGAGAGAGAGAGAGAGAGAGAGAGAGAGAGAGAGAGAGAGAGAGAGAGAGAGAGAGAGAGAGAGAGAGAGAGAGAGAGAGAGAGTGGCGTGAGGGAAGTGAGGAGAGAAATTAGATGAGGGAACGAGGGAAAAGGGGATGGATGGAAGGGAACATGATGAAAAGAGGAGACAGGAAGGGAGGGAAGGAGAGGAGACAAGGGAAAGGAAAGAAAAAAAGGGAGAGAGAGAGAGAGAGAGAGAGAGAGAGAGAGAGAGAGAGAGAGAGAGAGAGAGAGAGAGAGAGAGAGAGAATCAACAGAAAAGCTAGACAAATAGAGGAAGGTATGGACATGGATAAAAAAAAAGAAGAAATAAATAAAGATAAGGTAGGAAAGAGGGGAGAGAGAGAGAAGAGGTGAGAGATAAAGGGAGAGAAAGGAGGGGAGGAGAGGAAAAATAATCCATTGGTGTTGAGAGAGAGAGAGAGAGAGAGAGAGAGAGAGAGAGAGAGAGAGAGAGAGAGAGAGAGAGAGAGAGAGAGAGAGAGAGAGACGTAGCTTCGATCAATCAAGTTAGAAAAAGTGGAAGTTACAATACTACTACTACTACTACTACTACTACTACTACTACTAATAATAATAATAATAATAATAATAATAGTAACAACAACAATAACACCAACCACCACCACCACCACCACCACCATTAGCAGCACAAACTTGCACCTTTCACACAATAACTTCATAAAAAAACTTCATCACAAAAGCCACATTCACCCAAGTAAACTTTTCTCAACCCTCCAAATGACACCGGCGTAGAGAGAGAGAGAGAGAGAGAGAGAGAGAGAGAGAGAGAGAGAGAGAGAGAGAGAGAGAGAGAGAGAGAGAGACGCACACTCTCACATAAAGCAATACATGGAATACACACCTAAAATCTATAGAAGCTCCCCCTTTTATAACTTCCCTACACACACACACACACACACACACACACAGATTCAATGACGGCAATTTCAAAGTTAAACAATCTGAGAGAGAGAGAGAGAGAGAGAGAGAGAGAGAGAGAGAGAGAGAGAGAGAGAGAGAGAGAGTTGGTAAGAGTAAATAAAGGAGCTATCATATATAAAACTTTATGTAACATCTATAGGCTTTCTCTCTCTCTCTCTCTCCTTAAGTGATGCTAAGATATCCATTATTTTCACTTATTTGTTTATTTATTTACTTTCATTATTCCTATTCCTTCTTCATTATTTTTTACCGCACATTTCAGCACCGATCTTGTACTCTCCTACGTATAATAATAATAATAATAATAATAATAATAATAATAATAGAATGATGATGATGATGATGATGATGATGATGAAGATGAACAACAACAGATACACACTCAAACAACAACAACAACAACAACAACAACAACAACAACAACAACATTCTCATTCTAGAAACTTGTAACCTTGTGCTCTCCTATAGTCAGTCTGAGGCACTGTGCTTGTGTTCGTTCTCTGCGGTTCACTTCCCAGCATACAGCCTCCCTCACCTGATCAATTTCTCTGTGCATCCACGGCGTGTCTGAAGAAGGAGAGGGAGGAGGAGGATAGAAAGGGGGAAGAGGAGGGATAGCAGCGTTAGTGGGGATGCCATTACTGGGAAGGAAAGAAAGAAAGAAAAAAAAATTGATGATGATGAAGAAGAGCTGCAGGAACATGAATAAAAATAATAGAATAAGAAAGAGGAGGAGGAGGAGGAGAAACTAGAAATTAATGTGTTGGGATTGAAGAAGAAGAAAAAGAAGAGGAGCTGAAGAAACACCAGTAGTAACAATATGATAAGGAAGAGGAGGAGGAGGAGGAGGAGGAGGAGGAGGAGGAGGAGGAGGAGGAGGAGGAGGAAAAGCTATAGAAATTAATGTATGAAGACGGAAGAAGAAGAAGAAGAAGAAGAAGAAGAAGAAGAAGAAGAAGAAGAAGAAGAAGAAGAAGAAGAAGAAGAAGAAGAAGAAGAAGAAGAAGAAGAAGAAGAAGAAGAAGAAGAAGAAGAAGAAGAAGAAGAAGAAGAAGAAGAAGAAGAAGAAGAAGAAGAAGAAGAAGAAGAAGAAGAAGAAGAAGAAGAAGAAGAAGAAGAAGAAGATAATGATGATGAAACAGAAGAGAAAGAAGACAAGCTGTAGAAGCAATAAACAACTCAGAGAGAGAGAGAGAGAGAGAGAGAGAGAGAGAGAGAGAGAGAGAGAGAGAGAGAGAGAGACGAAAATGGTTACAAAATGCTTGAAGGGAGGCAAAAGAGGCAGTGAATGTGGTGGTGATGGTGGTGGTGGTGGTGTGTGTTGCAGTGGCAGCCTTTCATCACACACTCAGCACACAGGGACCCAAACACCAAAGGAATGAGTGATAGGTGCAGGGACTCAGCTGCGGCCTCACTGAATAGGCAGATCAATATTGTAATTTTCCTTTTCTACATCCTCCTCCATCCTCCCCCCCTCCTCCATCTCTCTCTCTCTCTCTGCCTCTTTCTTCCCTTACAGACACATGAAGGCTGTGTGTACATCAAAAGAGCCTACCTAACCACACACGCACACACACACACACACACACACACACACACACAGGGATAGTAATGTTCTACTCCTTGGCAAAGTTATAGTGTTATCCATTTGTGTGTGTGTGTGTGTGTGTGTGTGTGTGTGTTAAATCTTTCAAAGTATAGAAAATTAAACTCATAACCTCATAACTTTGGCAGATTTACAAGACAAAGGCCACAGTAAATAGTCCATCTACACACACTAGTATCTTGAAATGGCCTGCTAACTTCTACATGCAAATGAAGATGAGCTTTTCTATTGCATGAAGTCTGAGACAAGCCAGTTAAAGACAGCCCTGAGTACTCCTTCCAGTTTCAATTTACTCCCTCTGTCGTAGACCAATGGGGAGGCTAAAGAAGAGGAGGTGGTGTGTGAAGGAAGTGACGACAAGAAGGAGCATCAAAGAAGAGATGAGTGTCTGCAGAAAAGTGGCAGTCAGTCACAATAAGAACATTAAAGAAAATGAAGATGACAAGAAGATAACAATGGGCAGGGCAATGGCTGGGTTAGTGGTCTTGGTAATCAGTCAAAAGTTGTGTAACCTTTATTAAGACCTTTCCCTCACTCTGTCCCATTTTTAGTATCCTTTCAGTCTTTCATATCAGTCCTTATAACATCTTTGCTCTCAATCCCTCTGCTGATAACCTTACAAACCCCAATGACTGGTAGGATCCTTACAAACCCCAATAACTGTTAGGATCCTTACAAACCCCAATAACTGTTAGGATCCTTACAAACCCCAAAGACTGGTAGCATATCACAACAGAGGACTTGTAATTCAGAAGACTCAAAACAGTGGGAAGTTATTGTAGCTCACTTCTCTTTCTGTACCTACTCTCCCTCCTCCCAGGTATTTGCTTCTAACCACCTGACCTCCTCCTCCTGCTCATCTTTGATAATGCAGGACCTACCAAGTGTCAGGAGGCGTGGGATCAATAAGCCATCTCACGTCTGTGTTGGTGTGTACGGTGTTCACTGTCACTTAAGTGGAGGCAAGTAAGGCTGCAGTCACATTCTACATTTGATTGATTTTTTTTTCTTTCCTCTAAATGGCACTCTATTTTTTTTTCCCTTGGTTCATCCCCACTTCTTTTGTCATTTACTGATGACTCTAGACAGGGAAGAAAAATAGAAGTAAATGAAGCAAAAATCAGCATCAGGGGAACAATAGGAAGCCAAGACCTCAATTAACATCTATAAAAACTGCATATATGTCAGCAAAAGATCAAAGGCAATCAGCATGCATAATGATAGCAGTCCAGGCACTTCTTTGTCATGTAAGGAATAAAACACTGAACAGCAAGACCACACTGCAAGCTGGTATGGTATGGTGCACTCTGAGCCTGCCAAGTGGTGCACACCCTATCCATCCCTCCACCCTCTGCCTGCACCACAAGAACAATGCAACTACCTAACATTTACATCACAGCTTGAGAACCACACCATCCTTCACAATGCATATCTTACCTTGCCACAGAAACAAAACACAGAAGAGAGAGTTCCTATTACCTTCACTGTCCATTTCAGTTGCCTTTTATAACACAGAGAATGTGGACACTTCCTTCCAGTACCCTGTCTTGGGATTGCATGAGTAGAGGAGATATAACATCATCTCATACTCATTGAAAACTAATCTCCAAAAAGATAGATAATTATCTTAATCCACTGGAATACACCCTCATGCTTCACATACCTGTCCTGGATGGATAACCTGACCACCTGTTTAAAGATCTGCCCACTGCATTTTTCCATCTCTTATTATTTTAGCCTCTTTTGTTCATTTGTTTCCAGTTCTTATCACCTGCCTTCCTTCTCCACCTTCCCTCTTCACCTCCACAACCTCCTCTGTTCAGTGTTCCAAACTCCCCAACACCTGCCTTCTGAGCCACAGCCTGGAGGAAGTGAGACAAAAGTTATGATGTCTGTTTTATTATGAACAGCAACACACTCTCCATGAATGAGCTCATATTGGAAAGGAAATGTATTCTCTCTAAAAAAAAAAAAAAGTTCAATATATCAAGTAGTGAAAAAAAGCTTGTTGGTCCTTGAAATAGATCTAGTGTAATAAATATACACTTTATTTCAAATCAAAGAATGTGCTATTGTAGAAAATGGCTCATATAATGCAAGAACCTCAAAAGAAGATGTGTAACCAATGTGACAATCACCACCAAATCACGTGTGCTTCAGACTGCACAGAGTGGAGCACAGCACATCATCCCAGACAAGGGAGAAACCACACCCTAGAAAAATATATAAACAGTTTTCTTACCCAGCCACACATGACAAAGGAAAAGGACAGGGAGGGAGTGAGGCTGGGAGAAAGGAGAATTTAGGGTAGAGAGGAAATGATAAACTTAAGTCAAACCCAATAACAATACGGGAACACCAACAACAACAGCGGAGGAGGCTGTGGTGGTGGTGGTGGTGGTGGTGGTGGAAGGGATGATAAAGGGTGGCGGCGCGTGGAGCTCAGCCAATGAAGTTCATGGTCACCAGGTGGAGGATGATGTGCGAGAAGATGAAGTCCGCAAATCCTCGCTCGGGGGAGATGCCCATGAAGTGCATCTTGTTCTGTGGGTTTGCTTGTAACCTCAGACTCACTGCGGAGATGGATGAGGAAGATGGCACGGTTGAAGACAGAGTTAGGTCACAGATGCAGTGTTCTACACCCTTAGCATGTAATCTAATGTCTGGTTTGATTAATGCCTTGGTGCACAATACCAACTCAACACTGCCATCTATGTATGGTGTGTTTAATCAATAAACACTTACAAACTATATATGCCTTATAAGATAGATCTAATTAGGTCCTACAAAGCAGCAGTTAAATGCCTCACAATGAGTCAGCAGGGATACAGACTGGGTCCATTGTGACCACAGCAACACCAGACAAACAGGGCTTATGCTATGGTTGTATCACCAATAACCAGTGTTCACTGGTTGGTTGGGGCTGCACACCTCAATGTTCCACAAACAAACCTGCAACTTTCACGCCAGCTGTTGCCTCACACCACGGCCACTCACTTGCAGGCCTACCATGAGTAGAATGCTGAGGCTTCCTCTATCAGCAACACCAACACAGGGTTTCTCAACTTAGGTTAAGTGTATCCTCAGAGGTATGTGAGAGGAATTTTTGGAGTATGTGACAGATCCAATACATTATATTAGCTAATAATTACAAAACCTATCCTTGTAATTCCTTTCTTCCTTGTAGACACTTATAAAAATTTCATACATTGCCTTTCTTCCTTGTAGACACTTATAAAAATTTCATACATTGTCTTTAGTGTCAAAAATTGTTACATATCACAGAGAAAGAGTTAAAATCTCTCCTGCACCATTCCTCACCCATATCACCTCCCTATTTACTTACACTGGCACAAATAACCCTTAACACTGCCAAGTTTTCCCACCACCTTCACCTCCACACAGTACCCAAGTCACACATTCAAGCAAGGAGGAAAGAGAAGTGTGATATTGTAACAACCATATAAAGAAGGGCATTAATGGGGCACACCTGTTTGAACACAAATACACTGAGGAAGCAAGGACAATACATAAAGTTTGGTTAATGAGAGGAGAGAAAAAAAAAAAAAAAAGGAAGGAAAGAGAAGAAAACAGAACACCCAGACAGTGAGAGGAGAGACAAAGGCAAAAATCACAACTAACAATTCAACTTTACTTTAAAACAATGCTCCTTTTAACCTTTCTTTTGGTAAGGCACTCTGAATGGGCCTCTTTTCCACTCTTTTTTGCTGCCCTTGGCCAATGTCAATCTTAAAACACACACACACAGATTGGAAGACAGAAGAGAAAGGGGAGAATTGATAACAATGTACAAATTAATAAATTGTATGGAAAAGGTAGACAGCCAAGCTTTGGAGATGCATATGAATGAGGGGAAAAGAGGTACGAGAGAACATACAAAAAAGACTATGAAGAATAAATGCCTCAGTGACACCAAGCAATACAGTTTCCTGTATCGAAGCATTCATCTCTGGAATAGTTTAAGTGAGGAGGGAGTTACAGTTGTTAGTGTGAGCAAATTTAAAGAGAAACTGGATAACTGTAGACATGGAGACAGGACAAATGAGCTTTAGGTTGGACCCTATAAAATACAAATAATACACACACACACACACACACACACACACAGACACACTGCCAGCCTCACTCACCTCCTAACACGAAGCATCCCACCGTACAGATGAAGCCAGACAGGAAGGAGTTGAAGGGGAAGGTGCCCACCAGACAGCAGTACACAAACTGGAGGATGCCCGTCAGCAGCACATAGGAGAGGTAAGCATCCACGATCTTCAGCTTCTTGGGCGTGTTCTTCATGTACTCATCATAGAAGTTGCGGATCACGGCGGTCAGGGACGTGGACGACATGGTGGCACCTGTGGGGGAGGGCACGGTAAGCACTCAGGAGGAAGTGAGGTGTGGTGATTTAAAGTTTCTTGCATGGTGCCATAACAACTAAGGACATGTGACTAGTAACGTTAAAATTAAACGTAAAACTAACAGAAATAAGGTGTAGTTCAAATTTTAAAAGAATTAAAAAGTATAAACTAAAAACTACAAATTAAACAGGCTGGGATTTCAGTGTACTAATTGGGTTGAGGGGAGGTCTTGCACACAGCTGATGCAAGGACAGGTGCCGGCATGCAGGGGTGTCACTGTGGAAGACTGTGGCATATACAAGGAAGTTGTAGGGCTCAGGTGGAATGTTGTGGAAGATAGTATATCTAGTGGCTTATTTGTGGAATGTATCCCAAGGGAGCTAATGAATAAAAATACTGCATCATTTTCTCAGCCAATTGCTTGGTAAACACGTCTATTGTGCCACGGTCTTAAGCGGGGTAAATCTGTTCCATTACAAACAACAATGAGAGTCTGGCAGGACAAAGGTCTGAGTTGTGTACCTTACGCTCGCTCCTACCTGACAAAACCTGTCAAAACAATTGGAGATAAAATCCACAACAAATACTGAAGTTCTATAAAGACCAGGCGAGTTGACTTTCAAATCCTGCAAAGCCTAATACTGCACTTCATCAACACCCAGGCCAGACAGCACACCCCCGCCTCCCCACACGTCTCTCTACACCCAGGCCCCAGACACACCTTGCAACAGCCTTTAGTGGCGACAACAGCAGGAACACAGTAGTGACAGCTGCCTCCACGGTCGGCACGTGCTGAGTGTTTCCCTTTCAGGCTGACCGGCACCCGCCTGCCCAGCACCGCCAATCACAACTCACTGAAGTTTCCCTAGCAGCCAATCAGCGAGAAGTTAGCGAGCGCCCGAACACGCCTGGCGCTCCCGCTGGTCGCCGCTGATTGGTTGCTGATGTAAACACTGAACATTTAACCATCGGCTTGCGCAATAAAGTGTTTGGTATGAAATACAATAATTAAAGCATTTAGATCATAATTCTTGTATGGGTATTTAACACAAAAAAATATATATATCAAGTGTAGATCATTACGACAAACTGTGATGTGAAAGTAAATAGAAGTATAAAGACTTCAAGATAAAATAAATAAATACATTCTTAAACTATCCCAAAACACTTAATAAAATGTAGAAAATCTGAAAATAAATAACATAAATTCCTGAGGTATTCAAAGTAACAGAATAAACCACTTGATGATTTGAAACCAGTCAGTCGGTCAGTGTGTCGTTGGGGTGGTGGGGCGCGGCAATTTCAACTCCCAGTTGTTGAGAGTTGTTTCTCTCTGGCGAGTGCTGGTGTGTTTTTGTGTGACGACACCTACTTAGTGGATGCCAAGGATTCTACACAACTTATACATTCCCTGGTGGCAGCCGTGGAAGGTGTGGATTCTGCCAGTGGACTCCCGGGCGACATAATATCGAATGGAAACAATCAGGACAGGCCAGCCATGTTGACCTGTCGCGGCCCCCAGACAGAGGATCGGAAGGCAGGTCACCAGCCAGTCTGCTTACACAGCCTTCACCCCGCAGTACCACGACCATAGCACCGCAGAGGACGGTAAGGTGCCTCCCACTTTCAGTGCTATATTACTCTTTCTTTCTTTTATTAGAAAATTAACATCGTGTAGAATGATAATGATGATAACGTAAACAACAGTGAACAAAATATCAACGAATCAAATGAAAAATAAAGAAAGTAAATTTTCTGAAAAATATTAATAATAATAATCTGTATGTAACTCAATATTCCACTGTTCTACGTTCCTAACCTCTGGACAAGATATCAATGAATGAAACCCAATAAGGAAATAAAGGAAAAGAAAAATGAAAATCTCAGCAGAAAATTTAAGACCACCCAAAATTCAACTTTTCAAATTCTAGTCAAACGAACCAACTGAGGGCGGGCCTATACACATACCATCCATTACCTGCATCATCTCATTTATTATAAGCCAAACATATCACAAAATGGGGCTGCATGTCTAAGCTTTCATATTTGCTGTTCAAACCTATTCATCATTACCTGGTTTTGGTGTGTTGAAAGCTTAAGTGAGGGAGAAAGGTGGCTGTCTTCTCCACTGTGGTCGCCGCCATGATGGATCTACATCCCACAGCTTGTCGAAGTTCCAGTATTTTATATTTTTCTTGATTATTTTATTTATGTTTCTAAGTAGGTTTTCATGGTTTCTTAAAAATATTTAGTTATTTGTGAAGTGTTTTCATGCTTCTGTCAAGTAGAATATGTTGAATTTGCTGTTGTTTTATATGTAAATAGCGTTCGGTTTCGGGTACATTTTTTAATAATGCCTTAGTATTTTTTTTTACTTCAGCTTATAATTAAGTTTTTATTGTTTCTAAAAATTGTTCGTGATTTTTTAAAGCGTTCTTCATTCCTGTTAAGTTAAGTATGTGGATTTTAAAGTAATTTATGGTCCTGTTAAAATTTGATATTTTGACATTTTGTATTATTTTATTTTGTTTATTTCAGGATGGAACTAGCTTTAAATTGTTTGAAAAAATAGCTCATATTTTTAGAGTGTTTTTTCATTCATGTTAAGTCAAAGTGAGTGTGCTTTTAAATGGTTTTAATAGTGTTAAGGTTCCAATACTTCTAGATTATTATTTTATATATTTCTCTATTATTACTCAGGCATGAAATGTTTTGGTATTCACGGTATAAGTTAGAGTTTATGACAAGTCAGAATATGTAAAGCTGCCTTTTTTCTAATGGTCATTTTCAAAATGGAACGAACTACGTAAACTAACGGTCCCTATGACGTCATCATATGGCAATGACGTAATCAGCTGGTGAGACCCAGTGTGTAGTATACATATGTGTGTGTGTGTGTGTGTGTGTGTGTGTGTGTGTGTGTGAATGACTGAGTAATCTATAGAGTGAATGAATGATTGAAGAAACGAACGAGAAGTGAGAGAGGGGATGGATGTGGAAATGTTGTAGGCGCGGGGAGGTAAAAAAAAAAAAAAGCCTTGCTCGAGTGGGTAATAACATCAGACACAGTCCAAAAAAATTAAACCTAACAAATTTTGGAAACGCCAAGAAAATATATTTAATTACAGAGTCTAGATAATATATACTAAATGAGACTAACACCAATCAGCTTGATAGATATAGAACTGCAGCCACAAATTGAATAGCCTCTTCAGAACACCTGTAAGTATCCGTGAGAAATAAGGGAGAGGAGCAGAGGATAATGTGCTGTTTTGTTTACGTTTCCCTTCAGCTGCTCAACGTGCCAACGGGGCGGCGGTCTGAAAACAGGAGGGCGTCACCTGTCCACCCACGCCGGTCACTACTCTGACCGCTACAAGGGAGGAGGAGTCAAGAGAAGGGTGACAGCATTATATTGCAGGGTAGAAGAGCAGATTCGTGAAGCCCAATGTTCGGCGTGATTCTGAGCTCCTTGGTGTGTGGCTTGGTGCCCTACTTGGTGATCCGTGCCCTGTGGTGCCACTTTTACCCCAAGAGGCATCACCTGCAAGGCAAACACGTCCTGGTGAGTCCACATTCTTGAATATTGTTAGGTTGTGTTGGCAAATTGTAGCAGTAACTCATGTCACTGCTATGGTCATCCGTAGATACTTAATAAATTATAATAGGAGGAAAAAAAAAAGGATTATATGGAAGTAACCTTAGCCTATTGATCTATAGGCAAAAATGTGATGATTTTTTACTACTCGTGATCAAAAGAAATAGGGATCAGTAGAAATAATGTACTAAGTGCCCTTGGATGGAAATATTATGTTATTTCAATATTATCCAAAAAAAGGTTTGTATGGATACTGAATAGATTTTTTTATTTATCTATTTACTTTTTTTTTCAAGGCTACAGAACTGTTTAAGTAGCTAGTTATCATTTGATTTCAGGAAAATGTTGCCTAATGTTGAAATGATGGAAGGTTTGAGGGTTGTGCATTGTGAGTGAGGTGATGTGGCACTTAATGGTTTGACTGTTGGCTGATGACGCTGGTGAAATTTTACACTTTCACCAGTCTTCTGGGCAAAGCTTTTTTCCTGGTATTTTTTGGCCTGTTTTGAATTAACCTGCTTGTTTTTTTCCTGCAAGTCAGTAATTTTTAGTTTTTAACCCCCCCCCATCCTGAACACCATCTCCTCAGAAACTAATGATCTGCAGTACAAAAAAAAAAAAGATTGATAAAAAAAAATCTACCAGGAAAAAATAGTTTCATCCTCTCAAATAAGTAACACACCAGTAACTCACAATGTTTCCAGAGAGAACTGGCCACCAGCTGGCTGTCATGTACCTAACCCAACTTAATAATAAAACTAACTTAACCTAACGAAACTAACTTAACCAAGTAATCTGACCTAACCAAACTAACCCAACCTAACCAAAGTAACCTAACTTAAAAAAAAAAAAAAACTGCTGTCAGTATTATAAATAATTTGTGGTGGGTATATATATGGGATTGAAATTACCCAGAATGAGAAGCTCTATCTAATGAGAAGGGTAAGAAAGCTATATTGAGACTGGTGAAAGAGTAAAATAATGCCAGGACAGTGTGACATTTGTTTCTTGAGTGACCCTAGAAGATTTTACCAAACCAGCATAAAATCACAGGAACTTGAAGGTTTAAATTACTCTGTCATTCACTCCTTTGTTGCTATTTGTATGTATCCTTGTAAATCATGCTCTTAAATTTGTACTACTGTAAAATTTCATACAGGTCTTTCTAATTTATTCTTAAAATTTGCACCACTTTAAAATTTAACTCACAGGGGAACCTATATTTGTCAAAAGTTTAAGGGTCGCTGTCACTTTATTGTGTTGATTGCAGGTGACAGGTGGGTCAAGTGGGATTGGGCTGAGTGTGGCGCGTCAGGTGGCGCTGCTCGGAGCCAAGGTGACGCTAGTGGCCAGGAATGTGGAGAGACTGCAGAAGGCCAAGGAGGAAGTGGAGAGTGCCTGCACCAAGCTGGAGGGTGACAGCAGCAGCAGGGTGCAGATCTTCTCAGGTGAGTGAAGAAATCACAGTAGAGGCAAGCAAACTCTCTCTAGATGTTGTGAATGTTTGCATACGGCAGAGAACACATCCAGTATGAAAAACCACAATGCCCGTGTCATGTCAGATACACAAGCTATTGACTTGGCAACACACCAGATGTTATGGTCCTCATGGTTCTTATTGCACAGCTCTGCAACAGACATAATTACCACATCTTTAAAAGCACTTAAAAACAAAAACATTGAGTGGTGTCTGGTAATCTTCATCAATTACTTGAAATGTGCACAATATGTTCAGCTTATATGTTAAGAGAAGAGTTACCATCAAGTGGAACTGCTTTGCTTCACAGTGGACCTGGCAGGGAGGCGAGAAAACATTGACACAGCCATCAAGGAGGCTGAGGCAAGTCAGGGACCAGTGTACATGTTGGTCAACTGTGCGGGCTTTTCCAGGGCTCAGGTGTTTGAGGACATCCCACAGAGCCTTGTTAAGGTGAGCACAGCTGTCATATTTTTTTCTTGGATTTCATTATACTACACTGAATAAGGAGATAAGAATGGAAAAAACTTCCCAGAATGGAGGGTGAGTGACTGCTAGAAAGTGTATGAGAATGAATCAAAGAATAAAAATTTGAGATTTTCAGATACACTGCACACTTGAAAGTATTTTCACCACCATTGATGTTGTCTTTGTTGCCCTTGCAGGAGCTGATTGATGTGAACTTAATGGGGTCGTTCACAGTAACACAGGAGGTGGTGAGGGGCATGAAGCAGCGGGGTGAGGGAGGTGTTGTGGTGTTCACCTCATCCCAAGGGGGGCTGGTAGGCCTGTATGGATTCACGGCTTATTCTGCTGCCAAGGGTGCTGTGGTCAAGCTGGCTGAGGCCCTGCACATGGAGGTGAGGGAAGGGTGCTGTAGGTCCCTGCTACTTGGTGTGGCTTGATGAGTATTTCTTTGTAATCAAAATGGTGATAAAACTTATTTCAGCATGTGGTACCACCTCTCTCCATCAAAACTGACATGGTGCTGGCTGCCATTTGAATTATAGATGTTTTCACATTGAGCTTTCTTTTCTTGTGGATATGACAGCATCAGTGTATAGGTGATAAAATACAGAAGGTAAGATGGACTAATTGTAGCCATCCCTCAGTTAAAGCCACATGGGATAACAGTGACAGTGTGTTACCCACCTGACACTCAGACACCGGGCTTTGAGGAGGAGAACAAGACCAAGCCTGTGGAGACGCGGCTTATCTCAGAGGCTGCAGGACTCTTCACAGTGAGTTGCAGCTCCAGGAAGTACTCACTCTTATACTTTTCTTTATATCTAAACCACTCAATAATTGTGGCAGCCCCTGTTGTAGTGAGGTTTGTGACACAGATAGAAAATCAAGAAAACAGTGTTTGAAAGAATCACTCTCCACCCTGCCATGCTTGTACTTACCTCCAGCCCTGAGCTGAAGTGAGGCAAGTGACGGTACTTAGTGTGTGCCTCAGAACTGTCAAAAGCCCATTAGCTAGGAGGTGGTGCTTCAACTATTCATTGATTGGCCATGGTGCCTCTCTTGGGCAATTACCTCTCTTCAGCATAGAACATCTTATTGTACAGTCTATGAGTGAAAAAGAAGTGAGCTTTTTGTTAGATTCTGACTTAATGAACCTATCCTTTGGGGTTTCAGAATATGTCAGCTGCTTTATAAGAGAGATTGAGTTGGAGTCTGATGCATGCAACAACTCAATTTTGACCCGGGCATCACTTACCACACTTCAGCAGTGTTGCCACAGTTGACACGCTGCTTTCCAGAAATAACATGTTTCTCACACATTCCTGTCTACTATATTGAATGCTGTACTTCTTAGTCATGGGGAGGGAGTAATTTTTTTCAGGGGAGTATATTGTGAATAAATGTCTTCTGAGATTTTGTATTCTTTATATCAGTTGTTATGGTCTGTGGGCCTTGATTAGATTATATAAATGATCACACAGGGTGGCCCAGACAAAGTGCCACACCCTCGTTCATGCTCCTAGCTCCGTCAGTCCTTGGTGACGGACAAAGCAAAGAGTTAAATTACTATACTCTGGAAATATTGCCTTTTTTTCCACTCTTTGGTACTATTGCTGTGTTTCATGAGCCATAGCCTGATGTGTGAGAAATAGACTTAATGTTTATGAAGATAATGGAAATATTGATGAGGACATACCTACTCTGCTAGAAAACATGTCAGTTCAGTTATTCAATTATCATCACCTAAGAGAAAATACTGGCCACTGCACCTTTACATGCACACATTGCCTCCTGTGTCATGTTTTCTCTGCTTAACACCTTTACAAATTAAGGAAAGAGTAATGGAAATACCAAGTGTGTCATGGTATCTGTGTTCCCCCAACAGTCTGATCAGGTTGCCAAGAAGCTGGTGGATGACGCTCTTCAAGGAAACTTCATCAGCACAGTAGGATTTGAGGGCTTCATGCTGACCACTCTGTGTGCCGGTATGGGTCCCGTCACCGACTCCCTCTCACTTTTGTCACAGGTACGTATTCTAATTTTTAAGTTCTTATTTATTTCTGTGTAAGAGGGGCACTGGCCAGGGCAGCAAAATGAACAATTGAAATGCCCACTGAGGTGCCAGTAACAAAAGAAAAGTAAAAAAGACCATCCAAAATTGTAGGATAACTCTTGAAATTCTCTTCTTGAAAGAGTTCAAGTCATAGGAAGAAAGAAGTTCAGAAGCAGATAGGGAGTTCCAGAGTTCACCAGTAAGAGGGATTAATGATGCAGAACACTAACAGTTAACTCTTGCATTAGAGAGGAGGACAGAATAGGGGGTGAGAGAAAGTAGGTCTTGTGCAGCTCTGACTTTTCAAACTGATATTCAACAGTTCATGACACTAAAAATCATTGTGTATAATCTCTTTGAGCACTGTAAGAAAGACAAATGATTATAACAATAGATTTTCCATTGTCTTGATGATTATAACAATAGATTTTCCATTGTCTTGCCAATATAATGTCTAGATTTGGCTATTGAACTGAAGGAAACATTTCAGAGTGATATGTGAATGTCAGTAGCAATGAAAGGGTTAGTAGAGGTTTAAAAAGTGAGGTGAGTCCTTGTTTTGAGCCTGTGGAGTCTTCAAGCACAAACTCAGTGGTCATGGAGATAGAAGTGAGCAGCAAATCCAAGTACAGCTTAGCATAGATTATGAATTTTGTAGATACATACTATTTTGTATTGAGTATGTGGGTTCCTTAATGTTGGAGGAGAGCCTTTGAATTGAAAAATGCATGCACCTTTGTAAAATAAATCTCAGGTTACTACCTATTATTATCATCATTATTGATATGCCCCCTCAGGTGTAGTACAGTGGTCCATGAGACAATCCCTTCCCATTGGAGCTGACAGGGCTAAGAGTGTGAATGGTGTGTATATGGACATTATTTTTCTTTACCCCCATTGTAGATGTTCCTGACTGGTCTTTTCCGCCTCATCTCGGCATTCTACCTGTGGAGCTTCTCAAACATTGTGCGGAGGGAGCATGAGAAGAAGATCACAGCCGGCAGCAGGACCAAGGCAGAGTAACATTGTCTGGTTCTGTCCACTGAACTGTGATTGGTAGCCTGAGTAATGTAATGAATTGAATTGCATGTGGTGGAAGTTTAAGTAATGGAGGCAACGAAGGGAGGCATTGGTGGTGTAGTGTTAAGAAATTTCCTGCATTGTGATGATGTATTTTTGCTATGAGAAAAATATGATTGGTAAGACAGAATCTGAAAATCACATGAAGATCAGCCACCACATCTATTTTTTGGGGATGGATTAGGTTTGGTTGTTGCAGTTTCTAATGTAATGTAACCTAATTTAATCTACACAAACATAACCTGACCTAACCTACAGTCTAATCTTGCTTATCCCAAAAGTAGCTGAGGCAACTGGTCTTCATGTGGCTTGAATCTAGTTTTATAATGAGGGAATGGAGTGGATGGGTGGGTGGGTGGATGGATGGATGGTGCTTCCACTCCAAGTGAAAGTTAAACTGTAGGCATATACTGTGCTTCATGTGTGAAAATTGTGATGTTTTATGACTGAAGTTTGAGTTGTTAATTATTTGAAGAGATGTAGGCTTGATGAAGTGAGAATGCTGAGGTGGATGAGCAGTGCTGCTGTAACACACACCTCAGCAGATGTGCAGCTGAGGAGCCTAAGAGTTTTCGTTCCTGCTGCATGGAGAGAAAGGGTGGTAGTTCTCAAATTGGGGGTTGTGGAATTCCTCTGAGGCTTCACAAGATTACATGTAGGTTATTTTGGTGTGAGATATCTTGCATGGATATGGGCATTACATGTTTCTCTTGTCACTGAAGGCATTGCAGACACAAAAATTTCAGAATCACTGTCTGTTTGAGTGGGAGAAGCAATTAAAATGTGCTAATACTTAGACTAAAGAAGACATGATAATATATTTTGACAAGGTACCTTGAAACTTACATGAATTTAACTGTGTCAGTATGTGGACCAAAGAGGACAAGGTAATATATCTTGAGAAGGGATTAACAACTGGTGAAATGAGATCTCACATTCCGTAGGCTGAAGGTAACACAGTAATGTATGCCAAGAAGAGGCCTAAAAACTAGTAAATTAAAATTTGCCAGTTTGGAGATCATGGTATTATATCTTAAGAGACTTGTGGACTAGTGAGTTAAAATGTTTATTTAGACTTAAGGAAACATGGCAGTTAATTCTGAGAAGGGACCTAAGAAGTAGATGACTGTGTCAGCATTTAGGTAAAGAAGGCTTAGTACATAATATATCCTGAGAATGAACTCAAATAGTAGTGACTTGCAATTTGACAGTACTATTTAGACCAAAGAAAAGCATTGCTATAAGTCCTGAAAAAAAAAAAGAACATTTAAGGGGACATATACCCAAATTTAGGTTGAAAAAAGAAGTTATTCATCAATCTCCGTAAAATTTATTGTGTACACTGTTATACTGATTATGTACAAGTGTTGGAAATTTCAAAACGATACTGCAAAAGGAAAAAAGAAAAAATATATATATATATTAGCTAGAATTCATATAAATTTTAACCTAACTTTGACTCACTACTCCTAAGCAAATAAATATATGATAATTTTAAAAATACCAGTGAATAGAACAACTATTCGCATTTGATTCTCAGGGACTACTTTTGCTAAATGTGTTGTTTTTGTTCAAGAAAAAATATGAAGCAGTAACATTTTTCATGCCACGTTAAAAACAAATGGGTGTAAAAAATATAAATATTACTTTTATTAATAATCTGGTCCTGGAGGATTGAAAACCTAATAAAGAAAAAAATGCAAAAAGAATTAAGTAAATAGCATGAATACTAATGGAGGAGTAGGAGTTTAAAGGTGAAAAACTTGCAACTGAGATATAGACCGTTTTCTATTAGTATCCCCCAGCAGCATACTCCACCTCTCCTGATCTTATTCCCTTTTCTCTTTCATTGGCTGTTCATACCCTTAACCTTCTTTGTCATTGTTGTCAGCTACTTCAGCATTGATGATAATGACTCAATTCCCAGAGTCGGCTAAATACTCTCTAGATAGCGAACATTGAAAATGGAGACTGCTATCGCTGTCACCAAGTCCACCATTCTTTTGGTTGCAGGGCGTTGCTTTGGACAGTCTCCAAATCCATGAATGGATGTGCTCATTTAAATTTTGTCAGTTCCTTCATACACTTGCATCATTTCATCACTTGTCATCTGTCATGCACTGCCATCACTTGTTTTAGCTGGTCATCGGTCAGGTGGAAAGACACTTTCATTTTTTGCATGTGACACAGGCGTTTCTCCACGTGCCAAACCCTTGTTATACAAACACCAGGATTCTCGGCCTTTTACACATTTTTCATGTTGTGTTTTCTGATCTGTTGACGTGCAATGATATAACACTGACAGTATCTCATTCCTCATCTCTTCTGCACCTGTACCGACCTTTCTGTTCATGCTAACATGAAAGTAGTACAGAACATTATGTATAACTGTATTAGTTAGCTTGTGTTTCCATCCCTTGCCTTGTCCACTCTCAACCCATGTAGTGCAGTACCCATGTTCTTTTGAATCATTATTTATGCATTCTTCCTTTTCAACTGTCTGATCAGCATAAGGACCGCGACCACCATTCATTTTACGAACTGCAAGGTAGGCACAACTGCCCCTATCGGATAAAAAAAAAAAATTGTGTATAACATATTACGATTTTTTGATCGTCAGTGGCAAGTGAGGAGAGAGGTCTGATAGGAGACAGGTGGAGGGAGGTGAGTCAGCTGGGGTTGCCGATTTGACTTTCCTCTTTGATGCTGTTTCTGTGGCAATTGCTGCCTGCTTTCTTATAGCTGTGCTCTTCTTCGCTCCTGGCATGTTGACTTTGTTGGGAGCCAGATAGATAGCGGTGGGTGGTGGTGCGAGATAAGCAGAATTGAAAAAGCCGCCGCGATTGCGCTCCACCTTATCATACGACAACCCAGTGCCTATTGGATGTGTATGCCGCCGGCCGAAGGCAGCCTGAGCTGGCACTTGCCAGCTCTCTCCTGAAAAATAACAAAAAATCGCGAAAAGAAACTCAAATCACAAAAATAACATGAGCTGTCACGCAATTTAAATGGCCAGCTGAGGGCGTGGCATGTTTACATTTGGCCCTTTAAATGGTCTACGAAACGTCGCATCACCATGAAACTCCTGGAGATTGTCCCCAGAATATCTTTATTTTTCAGTGTACTTAACTCAATTTCGTGTTGTGGTCGGCTTTTCATCGAAAATATGGGTATACCTCCCCTTAAAAGAACTAGAAGGCTTTACAAGGAAGCTACACGTAATCATGCAGCTTAATGAGATAACTTTAGAGAATTAAAGATCACTCATGTAAACTTAGAACTTTGCTGTGAAAACAATGATCTAGTTGGCTTAAGGCACATGATCTGCACTCAGGCATCAGAAACTACATGATGGATGCTTTTGTGTAGTGTCCTAAGCTTTTGTGTGTGTGTGTGTGTGTGTGTGTGTGTGTGTGTGTTTCCAGAAAAGTATTGCTTGCAGCTTTGCTTCATCAGACTGATCACCTGTATCTCATATATGTGTGTTGCGTTTTCCAGAGCTTGAATTAATATACTCCTCACCGTGAAACTGATTACGGCAGTTGTAATTTTTATTTCTTGACATGAATCACAGGAAGATCGGCCACAACAGCGCCTTGTGGTGACTACTTCTGACAGGCCCCAGTGCTAGTCATTGTTACTTTTAAAGATTGTTTTGTGACTGATAATGTCTTATGTCATAAGCTTTCATTAGAATCTCACTACACGTAATCATCTCTGTGGCCTTTGAAAATATCCCTCATGAGAGTCCTGGGCATTTTAGAATATGGACCCAACTATTTTTGTGCTGCAGTAAGATAGGCAATATTATGCTGAACTACCAAGTTAAACTTATCCACTCTGAAGGTACAACTGGTGGCTGGTCTTCATGTGATCCCATAATGAACTTCTATGTGTTTGACAAGGTGCATGCACAAATGTTGAACAGATTGAATTCTTGTCTCTAATTTTGGTATTAATATGTTTGGAGTTGATGTGATATGCACTGTAACAGCTCAAATAAAGATTTTGCAGAATTTCATGTCACGTCACCTAAGGAGAGCAATTCCTCCTCCTTATGACTTGAGTTCGTTCAAGAGGAAGGTCTCAAGATACTTCTCCAGTTCTGAATAATCCTTTTGAGCCTTTTCTTTAGGAAGTGGCACTTCATTGAGCTTTTTTTTAAATATGATTATTTATACCATGGGCCAGTATCCCTCTGACATAGAATAATGATAATGATAATAATAATAATAATAATAATAATAATAATAATAATAATAATGTCATGTTCAGCAACGGGACATCATGAACTGGTCTGAAGACGAGATAGGTTGTGTAGGAGAGGTGGTGACCTGGAACTGATAAACGGGGCACTGAAGATAAACAAGCAAATCAACACAGTATTGATTAGGCATAGGTAATCACCAAAGCGACACCTGATGTTTGGTCAACGTTGATTCTCTCTCTCTCTCTCACTCTCCCCCTGTACTGCAACATTGGCCACGTCTTCAACCTGAGTAACCTTATTAGATTAGCCGGGCACGTAATGGAACTATAGACAATGATAAAACACGTGCACACGGCAGTTCTCGAGGCTCTTGTCGTGGGAAGTAGAAAAGGACCGAGGAAGACAAAATAGGAAGGAAAGCGGGAACAGAATAACGAACAATAAAAGAGAGAGCACGGCCAAAATGTATGGGGAACTATGATAACATGTCTGCTTACCTATTTCTCTCTCTCTCTCTCTCTCTCTCTCTCTCTCTCTCTCTCTCTCTCTCTCTCTCTCTGACACCTTTCGTTTCTCTTCTTCCTTCCTTTCTCTCGTTATTCATCTCTCCCTTCTATCTCGTTCGTTACACGGTTATCGTCTCTTCGTATTCCTCTCTTCCTCCTCCTTTTATTTTTCTTGCCCTCTTTCTGTTTCTCTTTTCTTAAAGTTTATCTTGTATTATTTTCCTGTTTTCTTTCTCTTTCTTTTTTTTTTTTTACTTTTTTAATATTCTTAGCAATCTTCTCTTCCTCTTTTTCTTTCTTTTTACCTCTCCTCTTCGGTCTCTTGTGTCTCACCACCCCCTCACTCCCCCCACCCTATCTCTCTCTCTCTCTCTCTCTCTCTCTCTCTCTCTCTCTCTCTCTCTCTCTCTCTCTCTCTCTCTCTCTCTCTGCACGTGGGTGAATGAAAGTTAAATCTCAAATTCACAGACCCTTCAACACTAACCGAAAAGAATAAAATAAAAACTAAAAGAAAGGGGAAAGAAAAAAGAAAAGAAAATGCAAACACGAACCAGCCAGACCTGAGGGAAAATTCACGTTTTTCCTTTTTCTCTTCTTTTTTTCTTCTTTAAGCAAACTTATTCTGTCTGCTGGTGCCTCACAAGCGAATTTCTGAAGGGAGGAGGAGGAGGAGGAGGTGGTTGGGATGGAGGGAGGAGGGGGAAGAGGAGGAGTACTGGTGCCGAGATGTGAGGAAAGGAGGAATTTTACGATAAAGTGAGAGGAAGGAACAGAGAGAAAAGTTTGTTACGTGATGGGATGAGAGAGAGAGAGAGAGAGAGAGAGAGAGAGAGAGAGAGAGAGAGAGAGAGAGAGAGAGTACAGCAGTAGTTGAAATTCGTGCCTGTCACACATACACACACATACACACACACTCGCTCGGTAGTTCATTGTAGTTCTCTTGACCAATACATCAATTGCTTTAATAATTTCATCTTGATACGAGGCAATTATCGGCACCATATGCAGTGTCCGAAATCTTTATAAGCATCTACAAGTAAGTTATAGGTAAAAAAGAATATACTTTAAAATTTCTACCCAGTTCAAAGACTGAATGTGGGTGTAGATCAAGTAAAGATGTCTCAGAGTGATTGGTAATTATGGAAAGGTGTACCAAGTGCAGTCAAAGGGTTAAACAACAATTATACAGCTCTGTGACCCGTCTGTGATTGGCGCCACACACACACACACACACACACACAGGCAAGGCAGTGAAGCGAGTGAGAGTGCAGTGTTATCACCATCCCACTCCACAGTATACTTGGCACCCCACCCAGCCTCTCCCCGCCCCGCCGAGCTCTGCCTCAAGCTCTGCCTCGATTCGCTGTGGCTTAGATAACAATTTCCCGTCTCTCCCCGTCAGCATTTAGCGTAATTCCCAGGGTTCTGCGGGTGTTTCCAGGTATTTTCTAGGAGGAGGAGGAGGAGGTGGAGGGAAGAGGAGGAGTATGAGGGTGAGAGAAGAGGAAGAGGAGATAGGGAGGAGAGGAGGAAAAAACATTTCGACTCCATATTATCATTTTTTTTTTCATTAATGAAGTTGGCATTGTTTTGATATTTAATTTATTATTAGAAAAATGTAGCAAGCTATAATCTATAAAAAAAAATCTGGCCTAGGTGTGTTTTCTTTCTCGAAAAAATAACAAATTCGTCATTTGATTTATTTGAACTTTTTCTTATTAACACGTTTAAGATTGTTTTTGGTATTTAATTTAAGACTTGAAAAAAAATATAAGAAATATATACCAAATATATCCAGTAAAATCTAGTCTAGCAATTCGTATTTTCAATTTTATAGTAAGTCTGTTGCTGGATTTGAAAATGTGTTTTCTTTATACGATGAGGAATTTGCGTGTTCTTTATTTATCTGGAAAGCAATTTTTTTTTTTTTTTGTATTCAGAATATGTATCATCATCTAGTCTGGCAGTGTTTTCTTTCTCGAAATTATGTATATATTTTTTGTGGCGCCGTTCGTAAAACACACATTGTTTTTTGGATTCTTATTTATTATTACTAAGAGTTGAAATATTTTGGTATTCGCAGTATTTGTTAAAGTATATGGCAAGTCAGAATATATGAAGCAATCGACCCTAGATCCATTTTTTTTTTGGGTGGGTTCAGTTTCAAAATTAATCGAACAACGTAAATTATTGGAACCTGTGACGTCACCAGAGAACCCAGGCCCGATCTCCGTCTCTTCCAGTTTCTCTCTGTCAATATTTAACGTAATTTCCAATGTTTTCCAGGTGTTCCCAGGTGTTTTTTGGACTCAGGCATGCAGACAAGAGTAGCAGGAGGAAGAAGAAAGGAGAAATGGAGAAGGAAGAAGAAAGAAGAAACGGAAGAAAAGGTATTTTTGAAAAGAATGTCTTTTTATGGGGGGTATTTTGGATAGAAATGCGTGTGCTTTGGAAGGAGATAAGTTTTTCTGGGGAATTTTGAAAGGAGTATGTGTTTCTGGTGTGTTATGGAAGGGAACTTGCGTTTTCTGTGTGTTCTGGAAGGGAATTGTGTGTTTTTTTATGAGTTTTGAGAGGGAATCTGCGTTTTTGGTGCGTTTTGGGATTTTTTTTTGTGTGTGAATTAGGGTGGCTTTTGGTACATTTTCCAATATTTGTGGCTGTTGTTGCAAGGGAAAATTGTGTTTCTGGGTGTTATGGGGTTTGAAATATGTTTTTGGTGTTCCCACAGCCACGCAGACCACTCCGCGCTCCTCGAGACGCCCGTATCCCAACGCGGAGCGACAAGCTGCCGCACCCACACGTGCCGGGAGCAGCTGCCAGCCGGCCGCCCAACCCCAACCCATTCCGCGGGGTGGGGGTGGGCTAGGGGAAGGGTTAAGGGGGAGGGGTGTCACCAAACAAGCCAAACACAAATAGCCTGTAACCAGTAGTATATATATATATATATATATATATATATATATATATATATATATATATATATATATATATATATATATATATATATATATATATATATATATATATATATATATATATATATATATATATATATATATATATATATATATATATATATATATATATGATACGGCATAACAAGAATCACGTCACCGTAACGTAACCATGCGTCCCCAGAACAGAACCACCACACACGTGTTGTACAGTGAGTATTCATCACCATATATGCATAATTTAGCAGATCCATGAGGAGCTGCCACTGGTAAGATTAACCTTGTGTTTTTATATAACGAAGATTTCAGGGAGTATTTATTTTCACCTACTTGTTGAAACTGTTTAAAGGTTTTGGGGTCTTGAAAGTAAAGAATTGAAAAGGGAATCCTTATTTTCAATGAATTACTATGGTGAAATGATTCATTAACATTAATTATATGTTCCAAGATGTATACCACCCAGCTAGCCAGTCAGCCAGCTAGCCATCAACCCGATGCTCTGTTCCTGTCTCTTGGCGTGCTTGGGGAGCGTGCCAGACTGCAAAGATAAGGACAGAATGTGATAAATAATAATGATAAAACTCTGGGTCATAACCTACCACATTTAAATAACATCAGTCCCCTTCCATTACTACTACTTCCATTACTACTACTATTACTACTACTACTACTACTTTTCATTCTGGAAAGAATAGCAATAACAGTTAACATGGATAAGGAAAAATCTATTTACAGATAACTTTTGCATCTTCCTGGCGTCTACAGTCCGTGAAGTGTGAGGGCGTGGTGAGGGGCGTGGTGAGGGCAACCATCGCCCCGCTGCGCCCCGGCATGGATCCTCCCAAGCCCTTCCTTTGAGTTGATGAAGGCTTGGACTGTGGGGTGTTTTGAGGATGTTTGCTTGTGTTTGTAGCGGAAACGTGTGTTGAGGCTGGTCTGTTAAGTGGAAATGTGTGCTTTTTGGGGTATTATTATTATTATATATATATTTTTTTTTGTACTGTTTGTTTTTGGGTATGGAAGTGGTGTCTTTTTCTGGGAGTCTAGAGTGTCTGGGATGTTCATGGTGTCTTTTTTAGAAATGTGTGTTTTCTGTTTTTTTTTTTTTTTTTTTTTTGAGGGGGGAGGGAATAGTTTTGAGTGTGCGATGTTTTTGGTGTTTTTCGAGGTAGAAATGTGTGTGTATGTGTTTTTTTTTGGTATATTTCTGTTTTTTTTTTTTTTTTCTTTTTGGTGGGGGTGTTTGGGATGCGTTTTAGTGTTGTAAGTGGTAGAGATATATATTTTCTGTATATTTGTGGGTGTTTTGATGCTTTTAATGTTTTTTTTTTTCTTTTTGTAATAGAAATGCGTGTTTTCTGGTGTATTTATGGCTGCATTTGGTGTTTGGGATGTTTTTTGATATTTGGGGAGTTATGGGACGTAGTGTTTTTAATTAGTTCATTCCTTTTCATTATTTATGGTCCATAGTGGTGGTGGTGGTGGTGGTGGTGGTAGGAGGAGGAGGAGGAGGAGGAGGAGGTATATTCTAGTAGTAATATTAGAAGGAAGTTTAATGTGGTAATAGTATTATTATTATTATTATTATTATTATTATTATTATTATTGGTGGTGGTGGTAGTGGTGGTGGTGGTAGGAAGAGGCATATTGTACGTAGTTGTGATATTAGTAGGAGTAGTAGTAGTAGGAGTAGTAGTAGTAGTAGTAGTAGTAGTAATACTAGTAGGAATATTTTCACTATTGGCTCTGAAGTAGCAATGTTTGGTGTGTTTATCTCGGACTGGTGTTCTGACCAAGTAAGGATTGTCGTCTTTATTTTGTGCTTTATTATCCTTTTTTCCAGCTTTTATTGTGCTTCTGAAGAGAAATAAAGTGTTCCTTTGTACTTCTGCCTTTCTTTGTACATTTTTGATGCACTTAAGTCTTACTAGCACGATATTTAACCAGTTCCGCCGTAACACAGCCTGTGTGTGGCAGATGCACGATAATTATCTAACAAATATGACATTTGATATAAAGAAGCAACAGCACTTAACCAAATATATATAACAAGTTATATTAATTCAATCTAAGCAATGCCAACAAGAAAACTGCAGAAAAACGATTTGTTCACCACAAAACACGTAACGCGTAATAAAAACCCTCGCCAAAACTGAACATTCCCACAAAGGTTATGTATGGAGTTTTGACGTAATGAGCCACAAATTCTTAAACCAAACACACACGAAAACATATTAATTTAATCAAAGCAATAGAAGCAAAAAGGAAGAAAAAAAACAAGAAAATACGCTCAATTCACCAAAAAACGCGAAAATTACACATGCGCTAAAATGAAACCATCATTAATAGACCACTGGCACTTTTACACTCCAATAGTTAAGCCCCCTCCTCCCTTGGCCCTGTGTATCCCCTCCCTGCCTTGAGGAACACCTTCACTTATGGCCCGCTATTGGCTTCCTAGTGGCTAGATTTTAGCAGTCAGTTTTTTAGTCTCGAATTAAATAAATAAATATATTTGGCCTCTTGCAATACTTATGATAAATAGTCTTCTTCTTGGCTTAGTTGTTTATTTATTATTTCTTGCGTGTTTATTAATTAATTTGTCTGTTATCCCTTACGCTTAACCTCGATATTTATTTATTTATTTATTTTTTTTCATTTTGGCACGAGTAATAAGTATAACAGTTATCTTTAAGTGACTTGTCTTATTTATTTCTTACTTATTAATCATTACGTGTTTATTAATTAACTGTTATTTACCAATTATTCCTCGATATGTATTTTTTTTCATTCTGACCCTTGTAATAAATATAACAGGTATATTTATTATTCCTTAGTTGTTTATTAATTGTTTGTGTGTTATTTCTCGTGTTTCAACAGTTTTAAATTAGTTCCCCACCAGCCATTTTATTCCATAGATCCAATAACTCATTTTACCCTTTCTATTTATTTATTTATTTATTATTTATTTATTTATTTATTTATTTATTTATTTATTTATTTATTTATTTATTTATTTATTTAGAGAGAGAGAGAGAGAGAGAGAGAGAGAGAGAGAGAGAGAGAGAGAGAGAGAGAGAGAGAGAGAGAGAGATGAACCAGACACCCAGACAGTTCTCTTATTTTCTTATTTCATAGGAGATAATAAAATGGCTTCGTTCAGGTGTGACTATCGTAGGATTCAGACAAGTGGCGGGAAGCGAGGCGCAAAATAAGGCAGTATATTGAGTGAACAGGTGAAAGAGACCAAAATTAATTAGTTCTGGAATCGAACACTGCGCTGAACCGACATTTTGTGGAGAGAGAGAGAGAGAGAGAGAGAGAGAGAGAGAGAGAGAGAGAGAGAGAGAGAGAGAGAGAGAGAGAGAGAGACTAAATAATACTCTTCCCCTTAAGCCACATGAGGAAGGAAAGAAGGAAGGAAGACAAAACATAAAAGAAGAAGAAAGGAATCAAAGCAGTGACGCTAATACTTAAAAAAAAAAATAATAATAATAATAATAATAAAAAAAATAAATAAATAAAATAAAATAAATGAAAGGAAAAAAAGTGGGAGGCAGAGAATAGAAGTAGTAGTGGTAACAACAACAACAACAACAACAACAACAATTTCTTTCCCTCACAATCAGCGTTACTATTATTCTCTTCCCTGACAAAAGACCGTCTATTACCTTCACCCCCCAACCATTTTCTGTTACAATAAAGTTCCCCGTTTTCTCTCCTTCCAACCTGAATGTACCAATATGAACTTTGATCATTCTCTCTCTCTCTCTCTCTCTCTCTCTCTCTCTGTGTGTGTGTGTGTGTGTGTGTGTGTGTGTGTTGCTTCTAAATTCCCTCGCAGGCAGCTTGGCATATATTTCTTCCTCTTCAAGCTCAATTTTCTCTGAAAAAGAAAATAACAAAGAAAGAAGGAAGGAAAGAAGGAGGGAAGGAAGATGGAGGAAGGTAGATAAGCAGGAAACAATGACAAAAGGAAGGAAAGAAGAAAAGAAATAAGGGAAAAGATAGAAAGAAGGAAAGAACAAAGGAAGAAAAGAAGAAACAAACAAACAAAAGACAAGCTGGCAGACAGGCAGGAAGAAAAGAAAACATGAAGTAAGGAAGGTAGAAAGAAAGGAAGAAAGACAGAAGGAGAGCCAGGAGAGAAGAAAGCAAGGAATAAATAAATAGAGAAATAAAGAAAGAAAAAAAAGGAAGAAGCGAAGGATTCAAGAGTGAAGAAGGGAAGGAAGCTAGGAAGGCGGTAATGCGTAATATGAGTATGTATATAAGTGTGGGAGTCAGGGAGGAATTGATAGATGGAAAGAGATATGAGGGAGGGATAAAAGGCTTGAAGGAAGGAAGGAAGGAAGGAAGGAAAGAAGGAAGGAACAAGATCTAAGGAAGGCCCTCTTTGGATCTTGAGAAGGAAGACGGGGAGAAGTGAGTGGAGTGCGTGAGGAAGAGGACGGATGAAAGATAGGGATAGGAGATAGAGAGAAGGTTGGAAAGAGAGGACAGGAACATAAAAGAGAAGGGGAGGAATAGGAATGAGGCGAAGGATGGTGGAAAAGTAAGGATGAAGGAGGGAGGATAAGAGGGAAAGAAGGAAACAAAGAAAGGAAAGAAAAAAAGAAGTATCAAACACTACGCTGAATATTAAACTGTGACCTTGGAGAGGGAGTCAAAATATAGCTCACATCCACACCAATACAAGTCAAAATACCAGCATGAATCAAACAAATGACACTTGAAATGTAATATAAACACCTGCACTGGAAAAGACAATAACAAAGGAGGAAAAGAAGAAAAAAAAAGAAAATGCGTCTTTAGGATTCAAAACAAACGACATTCTTAGATCTGATTGCTTTGCTTTTTTATATACAACTTTACAGTACTTGGATATACACCATTTCCTAGTTGTACAGTGAATTACTATTATTATTATTATTATCATTATTATTATTATTATTATTATTATTATTATTATTATTATCATCATCATTATTATTATTGAGGGTATTACACTAACACGGGTCTTGTGAAGGGATAGGCTATGGGTGGCAATGATCAGCAGAAATTCTCAGATCTTTAAAGAACATTAACAATCACGATATGACAAGTGGTTAAGTACAATCTGCACCTTCCTTTTTTATTATAATCGGTAGTTAAATATCTATATACAAAAGTAATATATTAAGTCCATGTATATATATATATTTTTTTTCTCTCTCCACTGTACAGTTATATACAATGTCACCTCTAATATGACCTAGTCTATATATATATATATATATATATATATATATATATATATATATATATATATATATATATATATATATATATATATATATATATATATATATATATATATATATATTATTTCCACGTTTACAAAGATAATAAATCATGACATCACGCCTCATAAAACTTCTCTCTCTCTCTTTCTCTCTCTCTCTCTCTCTCTCTCTCTCTCTCTCTCTCTCTCTCTCTCTCTCTCTCTCTCTCTCTCTCAGTCCAGTGGAAATTCATTGGCATTATTCGACACCCAACCGCCTCATTCAAAATTCACATAGCTACGTATTTCTTTTCTCTTTCAGTGCATAACACTCAAGTCATCACAGCTGTTACATTACTCCTCCTATGTCAAGTATTTTCCTCCTGTATAAAGTCATAACACAACTCGTCTTTAGTCTAAATATTGGTCTTTTTATCTTTTACCTTCTGGGTGAGTCACCATTTCATACATCATACATACATTGATACGTACACATTTTCTTATAAAGTTATCCAGTGCACATTACAAAATTCTAAACAAGTCCAAATGTTTTTCCCTTTTATCTTCTGTACAAGTCACTATAACCAATTTTCTTTCTTTTGCTTAGGCTGCACAGAACATGACTTCATACATCATACATACAATTAGCATTTTTCTCCCTCTTCTGCTTATCCGTTATGCAAACCATCAGCCACACATGCAAATACACTTTTTTCTCTGTTTATCCTTTATGCAAAACAACAAGTTCAAATGCTCTCTATTCGTCATTCAGTCACCACCACTGCGTCATTCCCAGGCCAGCAGGTGTGGGCGTGTGCTGCGATGAGACACGTGTGAGGACAGTAAAACAAGATATTATTCAGTAACAGACACCGTACAAAGTTAATAGTTTAATTTCCACGGTGCATTTGTATGACATATACGTATTTCTCAACTGTTTGGTTATTGTCTCATGTTATTTACGCCAAATTTTTATTCTCTAAAAATATTATTGATTATATGTTTTCATTGTATTGTTATCTTTATGGTATTGTCATCGTGTACATACGTAATAATATACACCAGCAGGTCAGTAACAGCCTAGCGTCTTCACCATAAGGAAAAAAATAGACATAGCTCAAAATTCAGCCATAAACCACAATATGTTAGACCTCACTAATTAACAGGAAAAATAAGACATACGTTCAAAATTCTCCTATAAATCACAATGGGTTTACAGTCACTCGGTACTGGGGCGGATGGTATTCAGGTCATACAAGCCTCAGGTCAGATGATGCTCAAGACAGACCGGCCTGAGCGCAAATAGGCCTCAGGACGTTTGGTGCTCGAGACACTTGGTACACAAACCACTTGGTCCCCAAGATGTCTCTAGACTCAGACGTCTGGACTATAGGTTTCGTGAAGGCAGCTTGTGGATCCACACACACACACACACACACACACCGATATGACGCTCACCATCCCATCTATTACTTACAATAAGATGCCAAACCACTCTGTGATATACTGATGCACCCTAGCTTGTCATAACTTCGTACCGGCGTTGGAAGTATTTAACAGAATTCACTACGAGACTTGTCACGCTCAAAATACAGCCATATATTACAATTTTAGGCGACACAAGGTATCAGACTGGGAGGTAAGATGCCATACTACTTCTGTGATACATTGATGAACCCTAACAATGTCATATAACTTAGTACTGGTGTTACAAGTATCTATTTAACCCGCCATGCGAGAACACAAGCGCAATACGGCACAGGATAATGCCCGAAACACCACTTGGGGTTTCGAATCCTGACTCAACAACTCTCAGCCAGCGCAGTCAACAGTTTACCCCCAGCCTCGCTCATGAATTGATCGGCATGAGAGGCTGGGCAGGAAGCACCTTGGGAAATCTTTGGGAGTCAAACCGTAATGACCCGCGACTCCCAGATGCCCTTGGTGCGTATTGAAGGCTGAGGAGCTCTGCCACAAACACTCGCTTCAAAGGATGAGTTGGACATGGGGTACACACACACACAGACACACACAAACACACACACCTCTCTATCTCTTTCTCGGTACTGTTTGTGTCACCATCAAATTGACTTACGCACCACAGCATGCAGATATTGTAAAAGACGAGGCAGGGTGGTCAGTGAATCGTGCATGGAGCTGGCGGCCTTGAGCTGAGTGGCGCGTGGCCAGGGCAGGCGAGGACAGACCATAGCAAAGCTTCCGACTGGTGGGCTTCTGTTTATCGTCGAGTCAAGCCTGAGTTAAATTACCCTCACTTCCTGGGGGGAGGGTGTAATGGGCCATCAAAACACACACACACACACACACACACACACACACACACACAGTATTAAGGCAGTAAAAGTCTAAGTTAAAAGTCGGGAAATAACAAGTAATGAGTCAATTATACTGTATAAATGCAATCAAGTAGGTAGCTAGGTAGGAAAAACACACACACACACACACACACACGTGGCCTTGTCTTTAGTCCGTACTTTTGATCATCTCCGTCTCGCGAGGGATTCATTCTCAGACCACGGGCAAAACATACATACACACACACACACACACACACACACACACACACACTGTAAATAATTGTTGTGTTGATTCTGAGATGAGTACGTTTGAGAGAGAGAGAGAGAGAGAGAGAGAGAGAGAGAGAGAGAGAGAGAGAGAGAGAGAGAGAGAGAGAGAGAGAGAGAGAGAGAGACGTTATATTATGTTCTCGTTTATTGCATACCTCCCATTTTTTTCCCTCTTCTTTTTTTTTTAAATATTTTGTTCCCTTCAAGGTATCCACCATCTACGAAGAGGTTTCGACACACACACACACACACACACACACACACACACACACACACACACACACACACACACACACACTAACCATAATACTGTAAAGTCGTATTCTTCAACAGTTCTGATTTGCAAAGTTTTAAGTAAAGAATGAATTGTCTTAGATTAAATACCTGTGGATATATTTCAATTAATAGGCTGCTGATATGCAATGAAATCTTTATCGTCATCTTTCTTTTTAAATGTATAGCTGTTAGGTCTATATTTCGTTTTCGACGGGGAGGAAATATGCATTCTGATGTTTCCCAACTTCTAAATTCAGCAGTGCAAACACCCCACACCCACACACTCCCTCCACTAAACCAATTAAAGCTCTTGTGTTCCGCTCCATCTCTCTAAATCTCCCCCATCCACCCCGCCCTCGACTCTCTCTCTCTCTCTCTCTCTCTCTCTCTCTCTCTCTCTCTCTCTCTCTCTCTCTCTCTTCGTGACTTACTTTTTTCTTATTTCTTCCTATCCCTCTCGCTTTCATATAAATTTCACGATTCATGTCAACATTCTTCGCTTCTCTTCTTTCCAGCATTCTTTTTTTCCTTCCTTTCTCTTCCAGTCCAACCAGAAAATCTTTGTTCCAAACGACAAAAACTCTTGCATGCACTTTCAATGGAAATCTTCGAGTCTCATCTTGTTTTTCTTACTCCCTTCCTGAAACCGATCACTGGACGGACATCTTGAAACTTTCTCAACTGCTAGACCAACAGGATAAGACAGACGTCTGACATGAATCTTAACTGCGTTTTGAATATACAAACCTTCCCTTCTGTCTTTTCTCGTCACGATCTAACACACACACACACACACACACACACACACACACACACACACACACACTCAAACAATCTGAACGTTATTCCTTTCGTTTCTGTCTTGTCACTTGGCTGCACTAAATTCAATATTCTCTCTTACTTTGCTACAGTTGCCTCAGTTTTCTCTCCTCTGTAATTCGCCATACATCTCTTTCCATTCTTCTTGTCTGTGTTTTTTTTTTTTCAACTCAGTATTTCTTCCTTTCCTCCCGCGTTGCTTCATTCATTTTTATTTCCTCTCCTCTCTAATGCACAATACTTTTTTTTCTGCATTCTTCTTGTCTGCACTTCACTCAATATTTCTTTCTTTTCTCCCGCGTTACTTCATTTACTTCTCTTTTTCTTCCCCTGTAGTAATCCATACTCACTCTCTTTGTATGCTTCTTGGCTGTATTTAATTAAGTTTTCCCTCTCGTTTTGCCTCAGTCACTCTTATTTCTTCCCTCTGCAATCCACAACAAATAGATAAATAAGTAAATAAATGAGTTAACAAGAGAATGAAACTTCAGATAAATGTAGGAAAAAAAGTAACATTTGCTCGGAAACTCGTAATGTGCATTCTTGGCATCACTTCATTCAAGAGTCCTTCCTTCTCACTCGCGTTGCCCCCTTCACTCTCCCCGTCCGTTTCCCCGGTACTCCTGACGGTGTTATTGCCACTTGGGCCAGACTGCTGCACTTTCACCACGCCGCCCTAATTGCTTTTGTCCCTTAACTCTCCTTAACTCTATAAAAAAACATTCGCCGAGCTCAGGGATCAACAGGGAAGAACGGTAATAAAAGAAGATGGTTTCCTTTGCCCAGTCCGTTTGTTGTCTTTACCAAGTGGTTCTTCTTAATTGATCCATACTCGTTTCCCGTTTTCTTCATTCCGTTGTTTACTTATTTTTACTCGTCGGTAACGCAACTCCAAGGAACGTTTGTCCTCTTCAGCGTCTTGCTATGTAGTGCCGGGAAATAGGTATGCAGCAGTGAATGTCAGATGAATTCCACTGAGAAGTTGTATTATAAAATTTGGATGAGGAAAAGAGAAAATAAATAAAGTGCTGCTAGTAATATGTTATGGTATGGATTAAGATTTTTTTTCCGTGCATTTTTTTTTTTAATATATATGTAAAGTATATATATTTCTCTACATTTTATCTCTGCCCGTTTGGTTTGTTTTAAATTATATCACTACAATAGTATTTTCCTCTTGAAGTCAATTATTCACAGCATATCATCTCTTTCACTTTTCCTGTGCCTTCTTTTTTTCCTTCACATTTCATCTTTGCCAGTTTTTTCATTCTTTTTCAATTCCATCACTATCATTTCCTCCTCACTGTCATTTATTCATAGCATAACTTCACCTTCCCTTCACGCCTCATCACTCACGCACATCACCCCATCACGCTGCCAATAACAGGCCTAACGAGGGCATTACTGGCCACCCATTATCCTCAAAAGAACCTGAATTCAAAACTACATAACGATGAAAAAAAATAAAGAACACATTTAGCATCTATTTACATATTTGGGTGGCTGTTTATTTGGTCTCAAAAAAAAAAAAAAAAAAAAAAATCCAATTTTAATAGTTTCCTTTTCTGCACTACACTGCCATATTCTGCAATACTTCTGAGCCTCACCACTACATGCAAAAGGTTCTAATTGAAGCTGCACGGGTTTTTAATGATGTTTCTCATGGTTCCTGTAACAGACTGGCAAGATTTTTACATCATTAAGAAGAGAAACACCCTCAAAAACCCGGCTAATCATCTGTATGACCTTTGAAAGTCGTCGTGATGAAAAAGTAAAACGTTTCTGAATACGAACCAAAGTTTACACAAAGGCGGGACGCAACATTAGCTTAGAAACGTGTAATTCTTGTTTAGTCACCAGCAGAAACGTGAAAACATCCTTGAACACCCCCCTCTCTCCCAATACATTCCATTCACTCCTCAGCAAACGTTGCCTGTTCGGTACCTTACAGTCTGCACAGTCGGGAAGCAGGAATTTCTAAAGGCGTGTTTGGGAGGAGAGAGGAAGGCAAGTACGTAAGGTATTTTTTTCTAACTGGTAATTCACTCAGCGTTTAACAATTCCCAGTCTAATTTGAATATCACACGAAGCATATCCTCATTTCTCCTCTCAGACATGAAAAACCTCTTTACTATCAAACCTGTCTTTCTTCCTCCTCTTCCTCCCGCTCTTCTTTAATCCTCTTCCTCCGTGCACTTCTTCATTCCTATGCTTCCTGTTCCTTATTATATCCATCTTCTTATTCATGCCTCATTTCCTTCTCCTTGATTCACTCCTTATTCGTTTACTCTCTGTCCTTTGCCCTCTAATACATCGTGATTCTCCTCGTTTCTCTTTCCTACTACTTATTCCTCCTTTATCCTTCAACTCTCTTATTCCTCACTTTTATTCTTCCACTCCTCACCGCTTCCTTCTTTTCATCTTTCCTCTCTTGCTTCTTCACGTTCTTTTACACTGCTATTCTTTAGCTTGTTAATCTTACTTGCTCCCTCCCACTTTTCTTCCTCCTTAACTCCTCTCACTTTTCCACCTGCTCTCTGCCTCCTCCTCTTTCTCCTCCTTAACTTCTCTCAATTCTCCACCTGACTCCTGCTTTATTCTCTTCCTCTATCCTACTTCCTAATCTTCCTTCACCTTTCACTCACGGCGGCTCACATGTGGGGCCTCGGGATAAGGGCGGCGGCAGGTTGGCAGGACGTGTTGAGGATTTAATCATCATATTTTCATGAAACAGAGTGATACCCCTGACAACGCCCCGGTGACTCGAACACGTGCTCTAAAACGCTTTGTTCTTTCATCATGACTATTTACAAAGGCCATCAAGATAATTAGCTGGGTTCTCGTGACTGTTTTTCCTGTCAGATTGTTAATTTCGTACCACAACCTTTTGAACACCGTTAAAAACACGTGTCACTTCAGGTAGAGCTTTTTGAATGTGGTGGAGGTGCGGCAAAGTGTTTCTGAATATGGTGCGTCTGTGGTGCGGCTGCGGGGTAACTTATGATAACACCCGAGAGAATGTTATTAGGCTCGTGTCCCTCCCCGTTGCTCTCACCAATTCAGGGTGTAAAATATTTAAGTGTTTGCATCATGGAGGTATAATGGTCGGCATGACGTCAGGAATGTGAAGCCAACGCGCTATTGGTCCGTTGTCGCCCCTGCCCTCCTTACACCCAAAACATTACCAGCTGAGTACTGACAGTATAGGGAAACACCGGTGTACCGCTCCTCATTTCCTGTTTTGCTGTTGCTTTCAGGCCCCCACCATATCTGTGACCACGAAAGACTGCAATAATGGTGTTGTGCTGTGCCACCAGGATTTAAACAGCAAATCATACATACAAATCAGACCATACAGTGTTTTTCAGCTTGGGTGGACTTGGTGAGAGGGTGGGAAGCTGTCTGTGGTGGACATATGGGTGGAGATGATGTCCACATATACATATACATGTGCATATAGATGAAGAAGAAATAAAAGGGTGTACCGGGTGAAAGATGGCCTAAAGGTTGATTTTTCTTGGTACACTCTTCCTTAACCCAGATTGATCTCAAATAGAATATATTTTGGCTTATTACTTATTGACCTTATATGAAATTATATGAAATTTAATTCTCTCTCTCTCTCTCTCTCTCTCTCTCTCTCTCTCTCTCTCTCTCTCTCTCTCTCTCTCTCTCTGTCATGTGATATACAATGATTCTCTCTCTCTCTCTCTCTCTCTCTCTCTCTCTCTCTCTCTCTCTCTCTCTCTCTCTCTCTCTCTCTCTCTCTCATGTGATATACAATGATTCTCTCTCTCTCTCTCTCTCTCTCTCTCTCTCTCTCTCTCTCTCTCTCTACCTCTCTCTCTCTCTCTCTCTCTCTCTCTCTCATGTGATTATACAATGATTCTCTCTCTCTCTCTCTCTCTCTCTCTCTCTCTCTCATGTGATATACAATGATTCTCTCTCTCTCTCTCTCTCTCTCTCTCTCTCTCTCTCTCTCTCTCTCTCTCTCTCTCTGTCATGTGATATACAATGATTCTCTCTCTCTCTCTCTCTACTCTCTCTCTCTCTCTCTCTCTCTCTCTCTCTCTCTTTCTCTCTCTCTCTCTCTGACATGTAATATTAGCTTTTAGAGCACTTGTTTAGAATTATGCGTGATATCATGTCACTATACACTTAAAAGGCATCTAATAACTGAATTTTTGTTTTAAAATTTGTGCCTTGTCATGCAATAAACAATTAAAAATCTTGTTTACTACCATTTCTCCTGGAAACGTTCTGGCGTATTTCTTTCGATATTGTGATTATTTGGCAAAACTGACATTGATAATAGGTCTACATAAACAAATTTAGGAAACTATAATGTACTTTTCGTAGCTGAAACCATCAATTCCTTCTTATTTTTTGTCCAGCATGCAAAAAGAAAGCGGTAAATTCCCCATAGCTCAACTCGAATAATCGCAATGCTTGGAGTGTGTCTGCTGATCGTACGCTCCGCTCCGCCCACTGGCTTCACTCCGTTTTGATGAGAGCGGAGCGGCAGACCGTCTCCTGTATATTAAAGGTCCTTGGTTTGCATTAATGACGACGCGCTAACTCATGCAGAATTTCATGCTGAAATAACCTGAACTGTATTAAAGTAAATGAAGTCATTGAGAAATGTAACTGGTGTTGACGTATGCATGTTTCGCATTACGAGTGTGACTGACACGATGAGGTTAGGTAAACGCATGTACATAAATCATTCCCAGTTATTAAATGTATCTGCTATAGCGATAAAAAATAATATAAATAAATAAATAAAAAGGGAAAAATAAATAAAGGAAGCTACCATACTACTACTACTACTACTACTACTAGCAATATCATAACAGAGCGGAGTATAAAATTGGAGACAAAGTAAACAACAATAATAATTAAAACAAATATATAACAGAATAGAGTAGTCTCGTTGTTATATATCGTTGTTAAATCAAATTAATCTTTTTTTAATAACAATAATGTACAGTGCAACATTTTTCGCTCTAGATAAGTAATACAGACACGTGTCACGTGCTTATTTACTGTGTTCTGTACGTGTATTAGGTGTTATAGATGAACAGTACAGCGTGTCATGTCCTGTTGAGTTTAATGTGGTCAGCGATTCTATGGGTGATTAACACACTTTTCTTTTTTACTAGCACACTAATCTTCTCTGTAAAACTGCCACACTCTTCATCTCCTTTCACACTACCACACCATTATTCAATATTCCCGCACTATATATCCCTTTAATATTACCTCACTACTTTTACCTCCAATTCTGTCAAAGTCAACTGGTAATGCATTGTTTGCCTCAATCTAAGCAGGAACTCATGAGCCTCCCGCCCACTCGCAGCTTCACAAACGAACAACAAACAGATTAGCGCCTCAACGAACCCAGCCCCAACTTTTCGTCCTTGCACCAGACGCTCACCCAGGCAGTGATGAAAGCTGCCTCGGTGCCCACTGGGTTTGGCATTGCAGGGGAACACTACTCTTTCTGTTGGGCCATTTTGTTTGGTTTTGTTACTTCCGTGTTGTAAAATGTTGGTTGTTCTCCATGGCAGGAATACGTTTTTTTTTTTTTTTCGGTAAATCGCATCATTCTAGATTTATCAGTAAATGTTGTGCTAGTTGATTTCACGTTTATTATTATTATTTTTATTACTATTAGTAGTAGTAGTAGTAGTAGTATTAGTATTAATCTGATAACTGTTTCACTGTATAATCTTTTGTCAGGTAAAAGTTTGTCAAGTGCCACACAACAATCTGGCGGACAACAAGGTAATAGATTAGTGTTTCCATTGTTCCCACGCTCAAGGAGTTAGTGGAGGCGGTGATAGGCTGAACATGCTTAAAACCCACTACGGTCAGACTTAATATATCCCAGACAGTCTCGAAATTTGTAGGCTAAGGTTATTTTTAATGCTACGCTTCCAGAGTATTAAGAGAATGCAAGGAGGATAATTGTATATCATCGGTTAATTAACATCTTGTGTAAATGAGCGAAATGTACAGTACTGATTATTTATTTATTTATTTTTCTTACGAATGATTAAACGTTAATGTCCAATCAGTTACGATTGTTAAGTTTAGATTGGTTACAGTTTGAAAAGCTGAAATTGGTACGGTAATGGGGTGTATAATAAAAGATAATTATTTGCCAGAAAAAAAAAATCAGAAAAAAAAGGTTAAATAGTGATTCTGCCGGCTGACAGAAAAAAATCTGTCTTGAAATGAGCAGGTTGAATTCGAATCGAAAATTCATCATAATTAATATACCCCTCTCAGTAAATAAGATATTCGTAACGTTACCCACACCACGATCTCAGTTTGTTCCCGGCAACACACTCACCGACGCATTTCCCACGAGACAATGTTCCCTGACCGGCCCGGCCCGCCCCATAACTCATTGGTGGAGTATCAGAGTCAGCAGGGAGCAACCCGGCCACTACAACAGTCTGGTGGCGGAAGATGAATAGCGCGGCACTCTCCAAGCCAAGAGAAGGGAAGGGCGGCAGGGACAGGCTGGTGTTCTCCGTTCATCAGTCGCTGCCGCCCACACACGTATAGCCTTCACCTTCCTCGTCTCATCTGCATCACCAGCCACTTATATCCTTCCTCCTCACGCACTTCCACGTGTTAGAAACGATGCAAGAAATTTCACGGATAAAGAAAACGAGCAGATAACAAGACAAACGACGGAATAATAACAAAATAAATCACCTTGCACACTGTTCACACAAACGCACAGACACACTTTAGCTATCGCTCAGCCAGCTGCCCACATTGCCTGCCCTTGATCCCTTGACTAAGTTGATTTCCTGGAGCTGATGTGACTGATGTTTAAACTCTGCACCAGCCAATGAGTAACTACCTAGCTGACTTGATCGTTTTTCTCATAACCTTTCGTCATTTTTTGCACTCGTTCATTGTTCAGTCCAGAGAATGGTCGGATGGCGCACAACTCTTGAAATCTTGTCTTATGTGTATTCAGCCGCGGTCTAGCGCATCACCTGTTGGTCTCCTCGGTACATAAACTGTTTAGTCTGGTGTATACTTAAGGTGTCGTGATGGCCAGCTATAAATCTTCGGAAGAAAGATTAGTGCTCATAAGACTGCTGGTTGGGGAGTGTTGAGACCATCCAGTCCACACCACACATGCCTCATCCTCTCCGTCCATTGGCTCAAGGACAATAAATCAGAGAGAGAGAGAGAGAGAGAGAGAGAGAGAGAGAGAGAGAGAGAGAGAGAGAGAGAGAGAGAGAGAGAGAGGAGAGAGAGAGAGAGAATCATCTAACAGTATTTTACATGTATAGCAAGAAATACATACATACATGAACATCTATCACAAAAGTTACCTAACACAATCGCCACGTATCCAGGACAGCTACTGTCATTCTCCAGCAGTCCTTCCTGTCCAATCACTCAACACGAACACAGACGACCAAGCGAGTCGTTGGCGTGAATAGGTGCTTAACACTGGAATATAGCATAATAAGAAGCGAGGATTGGGTTATTATTATGAGTTTATTTTAGTCACCATATGAAATTTTAAAGACGTGGATCTTTAAAGCCTCGTTATTTTGGGATTGGAATTGAATTAACGGTTATCGGCAAGATACTGATGTGATGAGGCTTGTAACGGAGGGTTTTGCACGTTCTCTCTCTCTCTCTCTCTCTCTCTCCTCTCTCTCTCATCATCTCTCTCTCTCTCTCTCTCTCTCTCCATGGCCTGCTCCCATCCATCAGGTTTAGATTACGTATATCCGTCCTGTTCCTCCTCCAGCCACTGCTTTGTCACCGCCTCCCTCCGCCGCAGCCTGTGCGGAGTCTCGCTTCACGCCGGTGTCTTCCAGTGTGTGTGCATGGCCGCGCTGACACATGGACCAAAAAGTTTCCAGCACAGTAAAATTATGGAGCTCAGGGAAAACTGTACCAATTAGTGTCACAACTTTTCCCCAGGCTTAATGAATTCTTTTCCCAGCCTCGCACCTCACGCCGCTTCTCACGCGCCTTTGATGTTGGTGACGCGGCGAGAGGCAATTATTCACTCTCTACATTACAAGGACCCTTTGGTCCCAACGAGGATAAACTTCACCACCGTGCAGCCTGCTGGAGCGTGCCTCGTGCCTCGCGACACTGCCACTGTTGAACCAAAGCCTACTCCGCACTGCTCGACACAACGAGGAGACTTCACCCGGACAGTTCTGATACAAGCTCTTTCGTTTAAGGTCACGCAAGACCTGCTCAGGTACTACTGCACACTCCTTCAGCTCCTTGCCACACCACACTGCACCACTACACGCCGGTGCCCTGCAGGACTGTGTCATGCGTGGCGCCGTTCCTGTAGGAGGAAGAGAGTCCCGGCACAGGTCGGCGCAGGGGAGGGGATCCTGGTGATAATTATTGATGCCCATGGTGTGGAAGCTGCTGACGACAGCCACGCCGCGGAGCGAGGCTGAGGGTCTACGGCGGGTGCAGGCGAAGGCCAGCTTGAAACTTTGGATAAACTTGGCGTTCATGAAGCAGTAAGTGAGAGGATTGCAGCAGGAGGAGAGGTACGCCAGCAGCTGCACCAGGGACACACCGAAGCTGCCGAGGGCGGCATACACCTGGCGGGGGATGTAGAGAGACAGCAGGTTCACCAGGAAGAGCGGTGTCCAGCAGATGAAGAATTCCGCCACCAACACGAACAGCATTCGAATGACGCGTCGCTTGGCCACCAGGCTACGCTGCGCCTGGGGACGACCGCAGCGGCCGCCACCGCGGGCTGCTCTCTGCCTCCCACCTCTGTGACCTGCCTGTTGGGGACGCGCCTACTCTCGCAGCACACGTGGCCCAAGCGGGGGCGGGCAGGAGGGTCGTAGCTGGTGCCTGCAGTGTATTGTTCCTGGAGTCCACGTTTTCTTGAACCTGCTGCTGTCCACTGCCCCTGGGAACCTCACGCTCCACCCGTGACGGCCCCCCTCCGGAACCTGATGAAGGTTTGTTAAGCTGCCGCCTTCACCACCACCACCACCACGACTACTACTACTGCTACTAATTAACACTAGCTCTATTGGTGCTACTAAAGCTGCTACCGCCACCAACGACATGTTACAGGAATAAAGAATACTGGCATGGAATTACTAGTAAGATCCAGCACTGGTATTTACAGAACTTTTTCCATCCAGCTCATATACTGGAGGAGGTGAGTAGGTGGGGAGGAGCCTTATTACTGTTCTATCCTGATCTACCACATGACGAATAGCAGTTCAAGAGAAAAAGAGTTTCCATGACGCCTGACTGGATACCATTTGGACCTCATTCTCTTCCTTCCTCCTCCTCCTGACACTCACCTTACTGAGACTCTGGAGAGGCGCGAGGAAGGGCCCCCATTCTCTTCTTCTGACGCTGCTCCTGAAGGGGTAATTACGGAAGTGAAATATTACTATAATAATCTCTCTCTCTCTCTCTCTCTCTCTCTCTCTCTCTCTCTCTCTCTCTCTCTCTCTCTCTCTCTCTCTCTCTCTCTCTCTCTCTCTCTCTCTCTCTCTCTCTCTCTCTCTCTCTCTCTCTCAGTCTCTCTCTCTCTCTCTCTCTCTCAACTTACCTACCTATCTACCTACCTGTAACATACCACCAATCTATCTATCTGTCCATCTCCGTTTCTCCATTTACCAATTTAAGAAACCCTCTTATCTATCTATCTATCTATCTATCTATCCATCTATTCATCCATCTATCTGTCTATTTCATTTTCTCTATTTATCCGTCTAGTTATCAATTTGTGAAATTCTTAATTTTGCTGAATCGTCAACAAATTTATGAGGTCAGGAGAGCACCAAATTAAGAAGAGTTTTTCCCTCGAGGCGATCACTAATTACAGGAGGAGTGTAAGGCAATGAAAAGAAGCAAGATGAACCCCAGACGGACTGCTGCGAGAGCCAATCACGCTGCTCCTCACCGGCCCACCGAGGATTTCAATTGGTTCTTTGATCTTCCTTCCAACTTGTCACATAATACTTGTTGACATCGTTTCGTACCTCATCACGATTGCTAATATTGCGAATACCATAGCATATATTACTTCTTCTACTGCTGCTACTACTACTACTACTACTACTACTACTACTAATAATAATAATAATAATAATCCAGCCTTCACACATGCAGGGCAAAAAAAAAAAAATCAAGGACGCGGTGACGTATCATAGACTTCAAAAATTTATGATAGGAAAAACTATGCTCTTACTTCCCCCCTCTCCCCGTCTCTCTCTCCTACTCACCGCCACGGAGGGAGCCATCTCCACTCGTCGCAGCCCCCGACAGGTGTGGGCCGAGCCACAGCGTCCGCACCACCCTCAGATAGGCAGCGGCCATCACCACTAAGGGCACCAGCAACAGCAGCACCGTCAGGAGGATGGTGAAGGTCCTCTCCGCCTCCAGACTGGCCCACACCTCTCTGCACTTGTGGCGACCTGAACGAGGTGAGGTGAGGTGAGGTGATGTGTGTGTGTGTGTGTGTGTGTGTGTGTGTGTGTGTGTGTGTGTGTGTGTGTGTGTGTGTGTGTGTGTGTGTGTGTGTGTGTGTGTGTGTGTGTATGTGTGATATTGTTTTTGGCTCTCTCTCTCTCTCTCTCTCTCTCTCTCTCTCTCTCTCTCTCTCTCTCTCTCTCTCTCTCTCTCTCTCTCTCTCTCTCTCTGTGTGTGTGTGTGTGTGTGTGTGTGTGTGTGTGTGTGTGTGTGTGTGTGTGATATTGTTTTTGGCTCTCTCTCTCTCTCTCTCTCTCTCTCTCTCTCTCTCTCTCTCTCTCTCTCTCTCTCTCTCTCTCTCTCTCTCTCTCTCTGTGTGTGTGTGTGTGTGTGTGTGTGTGTGTGTGTGTGTGTGTGTGTGTGTGTGTGTTTCCCCACCCTTGTTTGTAAGTCTGCGTGTCTCTCCTACCAGCCATCCCATCCATCCATCAGTCAGTCAGTTTAAATATCTATCAATCAGTCTATCTGTGTCTCAGTCAACCATTCCATCTATCAGCCAATGAATGCATTTACAAGACAAATATTCTCTTCATCACTTAGTCAAGCTTCTATTACTCAGTCAAATTTTCCACCAGTCAGTCAGTCTATTAGTGAATCAGTCCATTAATCAACATTTTTCTTTTCAGATTCTCCTTTTCTTCACTGTAGTATCACTCTGTCAGTCATTCAATCAATCTATCAATCAATTAATCAGTTATCACTCTGTCATTTTTTTTATCAGTCAGTCAACCTATTCGTGACTCAGTCCATTAGTCAGCATCCATATTTTCGCGTTCCCTTTCTCTTTAAACGAACACCTGGCAGTCTCTCACGCCTCGCCTCACCTGGGTCGCCACGGACGGGCATGAGGGTGGAGAGGGCAGCGATGGGGGTCATGAGAAGCAGGGAGCTCGCCCACACGCCAGCGATCACTTTGTAAGCGTGGGAAGCTGTCTGCCAGCGGCGCGAGCGGAGAGGCTGACAGATGGCGTAGAAGCGCTCCAGAGAAATGGCCACCAGCGTCCAGACAGAGACAGACACGGAGACAGCTATTGGAGAAGGGCGTGCCGCGATCAGGAACAGAAAATGGGAATTAAGAACATAACAGAAAATAATGGAAGCTGCAAGAAGCCGTCAGGTCTACACGTGGGAGTCCCTGTGTGAAACATACCCACTTATTTCCACCTATAAATACTCGTATGTCTAACCTTTTAAAACTCCCTAATGACTCATCACTAAACTCATCAAACGCAACGTATAAGGACAGGTCAATGAAGCTGACGAAGAAGAAGAGGAGGAAATGACTCAGCACTAATACTCGTAGCCTGATAACTGAGTGTATTCCATTCATCTACCACTCCGACTGAGAACCAATTCCTTGTTATCTCCTCAGTGACACTCAATTACCCTACTCAACACTGAACACGTGAACATAAACAAACCAGAAGACCTACACGTGGCAGTCGCTGTATGATGTGACACCGCGGCGGGGAGTTCCTTCTTTCCAACGGGGCTCACATGGACACACGAGTCACCGCAAGGCAGAAATGTTAAAATACTCTGAGGGAATACTGGAAAGACTGCGCCCTTCCGTATCCCAGAACTGATGGGGATGATCACGCTGAGTCAGAGCCAATGTTATGATTAATGTCACGCTTCATGTCACGCTCAGAGAATCCCATAGAGGAAAGTGACGGTGGTTTAAAGGGTATTTTCAAGGATTTTCTTCTTTTTCTACTTTTTTTTTTTTTTTGGTGGGGAAAGGGAAGTGAACGTTATTTTTCGATATTTTTTGGTGGGGGCCTTTCTCTCTCTCTCTCTCTCTCTCTCTCTCTCTCTCTCTCTCTCTCTCTCTCTCTCTCTCTCTCTCTCTCTCTCTCTCTCTCTCTCTCTCTCTCTCTCTCTCTTTAATAACCCTTCTAATTAAGTTCCATGTTCGTCTTCATTTTCTTTAACATTCATCCTCTTTCGTCGTCATAAGTATCTCACCATTACTTTTTCTCTCTTCCTTTCTTTGTGCTCCTTCATTTCTGCCCTTCCTTCACTTTTCCGTCTTCTCTTATTTTGCAGCATCCAATTCTCTTTCTTTCTTTCTTTCTTCGTTCATGTTTATTTTTTCATCTTTTTTTTTTTCTTGTTGCCACGCATGTCTCCTCAGTACATAACAAAGGAAAAGAAAAACGATAAAAAAAGGAAAAGAAAAACGATACTGAGATAGTCAGTAATGTATATGGTTCTGCTGAAAGGCTGGTGGTAATATGAGAGAAAAGAAACAGCAAGAGGAGGAGGAGGAGGAGGAGGAATAGAAGAAACAGTACGGTGACTGAAATGTGGATGCGGATGCGTGCGTGTGTATGTAACAAGAGAAATATGAATACAA
>NC_087179.1:12949379-12959379 GCF_035594125.1 Scylla paramamosain | reverse complement strand
GGGTAAAAGGAGGATAAAAAGATGGTATTGTAAAAGACAGATTGAAATGAAAGTAAGTTAATGCTATGAAAATACAATTAGGCAAGGAAGCACACACACACACACACACACACACACACACACACACACACACACACACACACACACACACACGTGAATAATGAGAGGAATTAATGCAACGTGATCTGCAGGAAAGACAGGGAAGAATGTAGAGACAGAGAGAGAGACAGAGAAATGGCTGCAGAATAAGAGATGAACAAAAGATGAAGGGTGGAAAGCGGGGAACAGAAGGGAATGAAAAATGGAAGATACACATGATGAAAAAGGAATGAAGGGAGAGCACCCATCTAGCCACACACAAACACACACACACACACACACACACACACACACACACACACACACACACACACACACACACACACACACACACACACATACACAAAGGGCATTTTAGGAATACAATCTATAATTAACAAAAGTTCAGATTTTTAATTACTGACAGATAAAATAAAGAAAAAATAATAGCAATTTTTGATGTGGCCTTTTAATTAAGAACTCAGAGGAATTCAATGGTATTTATTTATTTACTTATTTATCTATTGTTCCGGTCATGATACAAAAATATCGTAAAAGAACACAAAGGAAGAACAACAGCAGCACACCTGTTGGCCCACGCGAGATTTACCTACTGCACTGTGTTGGATGGTCAATGTGTGTGTGTGTGTGTGTGTGTGTGTGTGTGTGTGTGTGTGTGTGTGTGTAAGTCGTTAGCATGCTTGGTGGTTGACTGACCGACTGACTGAATGACTGATTGGTTGACTGACTAAATTGACTGATTGAGTAGTTAAATGATTGGCTGACTGGCTGAAATGACTGAGTGATTGACTGACTGACTGACACGCTGACTGACTGACTGACTGAGTAAACTGACTGGCTGACTGACTAATTGACCGACAGATTGACTGACTGGGTGAGTGGCTGACTGACTGATTGACTGACTGGCTGGCTGGCTGGCTGACTGAAAGAATGAATGACTTATGACTTGGTTTTACATTCTCGCGGCAACATGGACACGAAAAAAAAAAAAGACAGTATTGAATTTTCCGTATTTGCATAATTAGTCACTTTTACTTCTTTTTTCTTTCTTTCTTTCTTAAATTCTTTTCCTTCCTTTCATTCCTTCTTTTTTTTTACTTTTTTCACCGTTTTTCTTTATTTTTTTTTCGGTTTCACTTACATTTTAGGACACCTGCAGTTTATCAATTCTCGTATTCCTCTCTCTCTCTCTCTCTCTCTCTCTCTCTCTCTCTCTCTCTCTCTCTCTCTCTCTCTCTCTCTCTCTCTCTCTCTCTCTCTCTCTCTCTCTCTCTCTCTCTCTCCCTCATAACCTCCTATTAATCCCCCTACACTTTTCTTCATTCGCAACTCAGACGACCCCTCTCTCTCTCTCTCTCTCTCTCTCTCTCTCTCTCTCTCTCTCTCTCTCTCTCTCTCTCTCTCTCTCTCTCTCTCTCTCTCTCTCTCTCTCTCTTCACAAGCCTAGCAAGTAATAATAAACCTGGCCACCCAATACAGAGCCAGCCAGCCAGACAGACAGACAGACAGACAGACCCATAACAAACAGACAGAGAGGGAGAGAGAGGCAGGAAGACAAACAGATGGATGTACAGTTAAGTTATCAGAAAAAAAGTAACAGGTGAAATACTCGCTAACCCACACGCAATAAAGCCACGAACAGACAGATAGATAGATGGATAGAAAGGTAGGCAGAAAAAAAAATGGAAAGGGATAAGGGGAAGAATAGAGAGAGAGAGAGAGAGAGAGAGAGAGAGAGAGAGAGAGAGAGAGAGAGAGAGAGAGAGAGAGAGAGAGAGAGAGAGAGAGAGAGAGAGAGAGGGGGGTATAAAGATGGAAGTGGCAAAATGAAACTAGTAAAATACGTATCTAATATTCATTTACACGATAACAGGCAGACAGACAAACATACAGATAGATAGATAGATCGATAGATAGATAGACAAAGATATAAACAGACTGATACCAAATTACATGTTTAAAAGACAATACGAAAAACTTATTGGTATGACACTCTCTGATAAAACAAAATTAAATAACAAATAAATAACACTATAAAAAAAACACACAAAAGAGAAAATACACGAATAAAAATAACAGAAAACATATAAACTACACATCACAGACAATACCCACACACACACACACACACACACACACACACACACATACACCCACACACACTTCCTCTCCCACATACACACTCACACTTCAAGAAAAAAAAAAAAAACTCATTTGCTTTTCGAGGATGCCTGTCACATTCATGTCTAAAACCTGTCAAAACACGAAGGAACAAACACCAACAGGTCCTTGCAAGCAAACAGGTACTCACAAACAGTTACTCGCAAAAAAAAAAAAAAAAAAATACCACACAGACAAACAGGTACTCGCAAAACAGACGGACAGGTACTCACAAACAAACAAGTACTCACAAACAAACAAGTACTCGCAACCCCCGCTCCTCCCCAACCCTCCCCCCCAGAAAAAAAAAAAAAAAAAACTCGCAGACACGCAAAAACTCGCAAACAAACATGTGCTCACAAATAGGTACTCGCAAAACAAACAGATACTTGCAAACAAAGAAGTACTCGCAAAATAAACAAGTACTCCCAGACATGCCCTTGCAGACACACCTCCCCTTACCTTGCATGTAGGGAATGAGGCGACACATGAGCGCCCCAAACACGAAGTCCTGCAGGAGGGAGCCCACGAGAGTGAAGGGCATGCAGAACACCCCCAGTAGGAGATCCGAGACAGCCTGAAGGAGGGAGAATGAGAGAGAGAGAGAGAGAGAGAGAGAGAGAGAGAGAGAGAGAGAGAGAGAGAGAGAGAGAGAGAGAGAGAGAGAGAGAGAGAGAGAGAGAGAGAGAGAGAGAGGAGGGGGCTGAGAATATGTGCGTAGTAGTAGTAGTAGTAGTAGTAGTAGTAGTAGTAGTAGTAGTAGTAGTAGTAGTAGCAGCAGTAGTAATATATAGAAACAAAGGAAGAAGATGGAGTGTGCGGGAGAGAGAAGGAGGAGGAGGAGGAGGAGGAGGAGGAGTAGGAGAACAAGAAGAAACAAGAAGAAACAAGAACAACAACAACACCACCACCACCACCACCACCACAAACAACAACAACAACAACAAACAAACAAACAAACAAACAAAAGCATTAAAAAAACAAGAAAAAGCATAAACAACAACAGACACAAAGAGAAAAAAAAAAAAGAAACGGAAAAGAAAGTAAGACAAAGAAGGAAAAAAGGGGGAAGAGACGAGGCCATGCGAGGCGAAGCGAGGGGCGCGGCGTAGAGGGCAAGGGGCAATAAAAGGATGAGGGCTGGAGGGCAGAAGGGGAAGGAATAAAGGCTGCGGCAGAGAAAGGCACGTGAATAGGGAAGATGGGGGCTTTGGGAGATTATATACAAAGTGCTTCAAAAATTAGGCAGAGATACGTTAGTAAGCTACATTATTATTATTATTATCAGTAGTAGTAGTAGTAGTAGTAGTAATGGTACTGGTAGTGGTAGTAGTAGTAGTAGTAGCAGTAGTGGTTATGGTGATAGTAGTAGAGGTAGTAGTAATAATAAGAGTGGTAGTAATAATAGTTACAGTTGTAGTGGTAGTAGTAGTGTTAATGCTAAAAGTAGTCATTGTCATCATCAGTATTTAAAAGGCATGGCAAAAATGTACATATTAGTTCATTATTAATACTATCATCACTACTTTTTAAAAACTTTTCGACACCATCAGCATCATCATCATTATCACCATCATTGTTACCACTTAAAAATGGGAAAAGAGAAATAATAACAAGGAAAACAAACCGTCATAGCCATCATTACAAGTATTTTCAGCTATCCTCCACCGCCACCACTACCACCATCACCACTCTATCACACATCAAATCGCCTCCTCCCCCTATCCCTCTCCCCCCCACAAAAAAAAAAAAAAATAAATAAATAAAAAAAATAAATAAATAAAATAAAATAATAAATAAATAAATAAATAAATAACTAAAATCAAAACTTCCCTCAAGCTTCCTATTTCACCTCAGTAAGCCACACGTCTATTGCAGGCCACACACACACACAAACACACACACACACACACACAGCCATGACAAGTCAGCCCGATGCACAATGAGTGAGCCAACCTTCTCTCTTTTTCTCTTCTTATTTTTTTTTTTTTTCCCCGGACTCAGCAAGCAGACGATGCCAAAATGTGAGGAGAGTTTTGATGCAGTTAGAGTCTTTCTTCAGCCTCACAAAACTCACAGGACTCGGATGTGCCCCAAATACTTCCTCTCCACGCTCCTGTACAGACGTATGTCCTCGCCTCCCGTGCAAGGAATATCAACTATCTCACAGAAATATTCAGCTGGGTGTGTGTGTGTGTGTGTGTGTGTGTGTGTGTGTGTGTGTGTGTGTGTGTGTGTGTGTGTGTGTGTGTGTGTGTGTGTGTGTGTGTGTGTGTGTGTGTGTGTGTGTGTGTGTGTGTGTGTGTGTGTGTGTGTGTGTGTGTGTGTGTGTGTGTGTGTGTGTGTGTGCGTGCTAGTTCCTTTTGCCTTCCTGTAATTTTTTTTCTTTCTTTTTAGCGTCTCTTATTCCTTCCTGGTTTATTTTTATTTCCTTCCTTCCTTCCTTCCTTCCCTTTTGCAGTTGTTGTTTTTGCTTTACTGCATTGCTTCTTTTCTTTTCTTTTTTCCTTCACTCTTTTTTCTTCTTTTATTCCCCTCTTCCTTCCCGTGCCTTTCTTTCCATTTATTTCTTTTTTACTTTCCTACTTAATTATTTTATGCATTCCTTTTATTCTTTCTTTCCTTTATCCTTTCTGCCCATTTTTCCTCCTTTTTCTTTCCTCTCTTCTTTTCCTTTTCCCTTCCTTCCTTCTCTCTTTTCTTTTTCGTCCTTCCTTCTTTCCTTTCTTCCTTGTTTCTTTTTTTCTAATTTCTTCTTTTACTTTCTCCTTCCTTTCTTCAAACACCACTTAACCCCGTCGATATATTCTAATGCAGCACACAGGACCTACAAATATCAATGAGGGAACGCGCTTCAGCCTTTGCAACGGGACCAAGAAGCTTTACTTTGATTTTTGGTTTGCTTCCCCTCCCTCGCTATTCCTTCCTGTCCCTTCACTCCAGTCTGGGCCCGTAATCAGAAACGCTTAGCTCTTTCACCACTACTATTTTCAGAAGCCACAAAGACGATTTGCCGGGTTTTCACGAGTGTTTTTTTCGTTAATAATATAGAAATTTTGCTAGGTTTGAAAATAGTGGAGGTGCGGCGCAGAAGTGGTTCAGAATACGGGATCTGAAGCATCGTGTGATCGCCTCGTGCGTTTGAAAAGTATTGGTGTGCTTCGATTTTATCCCATCACAAGTTTTAAAAGAAACTGCTTTGGAATGTTAGCAAGCCCTGAAGTTTCCTCCAGCAGCCTCATACGCCAGAGAATATTATCGAACTTTTTAATCCCTCTTAGCTTTAAAGAAATGACCTGGAACGTTATTGGATCTTTAAATATCATCCGATCGCTTCGTACGTTTGAAAATATTATCGTACTACCTTTTTACTTGAACACTGCCTGGAGCGCTGCCAGGTCTGAGTTATTGCCTGAGTGTCTCGTACGTTTGAAAAATATTGTTGTACTTTCATGTGTACGAGAACCATCAAAGGAAATTATTGCCAAGGTGACTTTTTCTATCTTTCTATCTCTACCTCAGCTCTTCACTCTGACACTCTATTCTAATCTCAATAATTCTATCTTCTAATCTACTTCTACCTCAGCCTTCTACTTAACCTCCATTTTGCCCTAAACTCTCCCTTTTATCCTTCTCTTTCCATCACAACCTTTTATGTAAGTTAAACTTAAGACTCTTTTAATCCCAACTCTCCTTTCTAACCTTTTGTTTCTACCTCACTGGTTTACTCTATAAATCCCTTTTAATCTCCTCCCCTCTAACCCTTTGTTTCCACCTCAGCAACCTTTGACTCCGCACCTCCTATCCTGTTTTTAACAATACTCTCTTTTCTCCTACCTCTACCTCAGAAAACTTCTACTCTAAGAATCCATTTTGATATCCATTCTAGTCTTTTATTCCCACGTCAGCAACCTTTGACTCCACGCCTACATTTTCATCTCAGCACAGCGTCACCCCAGCACACGCGTCACAATATTTCATACCCGCGGTGCTACTTAAAGCTGACGAAGCTAGTACCAACTTTCTTGCTCCGGGTCTAAATGTAAGCCTGGTGTTAGCGGGGGAACGCTTGTACTGAAGGAAGGACAAGCCAAGACCAGGATACAATAAGAAATAATGCGTTGGAGCTTGAAAAAAAAAAAAGTTAGATTAAAAAAAAAAAGAGCTAGGAAGGAATTGGTTCTGAGAGTGGTGGATGAATTAAATGAACTCAGTAATCATGTTGTTAGAGCTGAGTAGTTAAGGAGTTTTAAAAGATTAGACATATTTATGGATGAATATGACAGGTGGAAATAGATAGGTATATTTCACACAGGGAATGCCACGTGTAGACCTGATGGCTTTTTGTAGATTCCCTTATTTTCTTATGTCCCTTGAGCCCTGACTTGCCCCTTCCTAAAACTTAACTTGTTCCTTTCCTAAGTCCCCTCTATGTCAATGCCCTGGCTTGTTCGCTTTAACCTCTCGACCCATTAAATCCTGGCTTTCCCTCACTTAACCCCAAGCTTTTTACTTATTTATTTTTATCATTACACACACTACATAAAAATTACTTCAAAGAGAGAGGCAGATGAAAGTAGGGGGTGAGGGGGGTGGAGGACAGGGGAGCAGGTAGGCTGAATACTTAGATGTTAAATTAAGTAGGATTTTTACGTGTCAGTTTACGTTAAGTTAAAACATATCCTTGCTTGCCTCACCTACCTCCAGACATCTTATCATTACATACGTAGAAAATAAGGAAACATTCAGTTACAAAAAAGGTGTTGTTTTAAGGTAGAAATTGTCAGTGTCCAGAATCATGTACCTGAAAGCTGCTCCCTAAATGTCTGGCGGAAGTTAATGGTAATAATTAATGGTAATAGTAAATGGTAATAGTTGCAGTCCTGTCTTAAAGTTGAGGAATTAATCTGTGTTGGTGCGTTGTTATGGTGTACTCTACGTGATGAACTGCTTGTGAAATTCAAAGCCTCTGTTCAGTGTGTGTGTGTGTGTGTGTGTGTGTGTGTGTGTGTGTGTGTGTGTGTGTGTGACTGGGAGGGGAGTGAGGAGGAAACTGATAACTGCACTGAACTGATCTTGTTAGTAATGGTACTGATGCCAGGCCACCACCACCACAACCACCACCACTATCACCAGCACTACAACCCACAACAACAAAAATTACTATTATTATTACTACTTCTACTACTACTACTACTACTAATACCATAACTTGTACTAACGAGGTGCATCTGTTGCTGTCCTTTCACTCCCTCCCCTTGTTTTGTTTTTTTCATGTTTGTGCATCTGTGTATTTATATCCTTTGTGCTTGTGTGTGTGTGTGTGTGTGCGTGTGTGTGTGTTCAAGAAGTAAAAGTATTTCCCACCACCCCCACCACCATCACCACCATCACCATCAATCACCGGAACGTACAGCAACAAGGATCTACTCACATCACGCAGTACAAGGCAACATAAATATAACAAATGGCCCTGTGCTTCTGTTGCCTGGGAACTAATACGCGCATTCTTAAAGGATAAGGGAGGGGGAAGGGTACTAAAAATATCCGTATCTCTTTAAGTCCTTTGTCTCTTTAATTTCACCTTGCTTTCTGAAGTGTGACAAATTATACCTGTCTTAGTTCTCACATACGCACACACACACACACACACACACATACACACACACAAAAATAAATAAATAAATAAATAAAATGAAAAATAAAATAAAGTAAAATAAAATCAATAAGTAAAGTGAAATTAAATAAATACATGAATGGGATCTTTCTAATTAGTACTGACGTTTATTTATTTATTTATTTATTAATTTACGTATGAGTTGAGGAAAGAAAAGAGTAATTTATAACCCGCGCTTTACGACAAATTCTCCTCTCTTTGCATTTACGAGGCCGCGCACTGACAGCATTTCTACTCTGACCTACTTCCATCCTACAAACTCACTTCATTCAGAGAGAGAGAGAGAGAGAGAGAGAGAGAGAGAGAGAGAGAGAGAGAGAGAGAGAGAGAGAGAGAGAGAGAGAGAGAGAGAGTGTCAAGTGAAGTGAATATGATCCCCCCAAAAAAAGTTTCCTCCACGAGATAAAAAAAAACTATAGAAAAAGGAATTTACGAGACAAACAAAAATATAGAGAGGGAGAGGGAACAATGGGAAAGGAAAGGGAAGCGGATAAATGAACTGATAAGGCGTGGAGGGTTTTTTGGCTTCTGGTTTCACTCCGAATGGCTTTTGTTAGGTTAGGTTACGTTAGGTCAGGGTACGTTGGGTTATGCTTGGTTATGTAGTGTTAGGTCAGGCCAGAGTTAGGTTAGGTTAGGTTAGGTTACGTTAGGTCAGGGTACTTTGGGTTAGGTTAGGTTAGGTTAGGTTACGTTAGGTTAGGGGAGGTTGAATGTTCAGGTGTTTTGTTTGGATGGGATTGAGTTTCACGTGTCAGGTTAAGTTAGAGAATATCAGGATACGTTAAGTTAGGTTAGGGTTTGGTTAGGTTACATTAGGTTAGGATAGGTTGAATATTTAGGTGTTAAATTAGGTATGATTTTTACGTGTCAGGTTAAGTTAGAGTATTTCAGGTTAGGTTAAGTTACATGAAGTTTGGTTAGGTTAAGTGTTAGGTTACGTCAGGTTAAGTTAGGTTGCTTGATAGCTGTACCTTATGTAGCAGTAGCAGCAGTAGTAGTAGTAGTAGTAGTAGTAGTAGTAACATAAAACGTTAGTACATTTTTATCTTCACATTCACAATCTATCATGTTTACGTCATTTGGTGTGATTCAAACTGACTTCCGGGGCCCTGCATCACCCCTGCTCCCTTGTCCCCCCTGCATCACCCCTGCTCCCTTGTCCCCCCTGCTCCCCTGCTCTCCCTGCTCCCCTGCCCTCCTTCCCACCTCTCCTGCTTTCATCTGGGTCCCTCTTTGAAGCAACACTCACAACACACACGCTGAAGCACACATCAGGATTCCCTTTTAGCATCACTACGCCTTTCACACAACGCTCGCGCCACTCAACACAACACGTACATTAGCATTACTGACACGTCCTCTTACTGTCACTCGCTTTTTCTTCCTAAATCCCTTATGGTGAATTTTACAGCAGGTATTCGTGACAGGAAATTACAGTGACAATCTTTTACTATCATTATCACCATCACCATCCTGCTAAGGAGAGGCATCAGGGAGTTTTTTAAAGGATTACAAAGACTTATGGATGGGGAAGATATGTGAAGATAAGTAGATGTGTTTTTGTTTTTCTTTCCTTTTTTTTATACAGGAATTGCCTCTTGTGGGACTGATTGATGGCTTCCTGTAGCTTCCCTTATTTGGCTGATGTAGCTATGCTCTTTTTAATGTTATCTTTTCTAAGCCTTCAATCTTCTCAATGACTCCAGTTTTACGTTCTTAGTGACTCCAGTTTTCTCTTCTCCATGACTCCAGTGCACACTTCTCTTTATCAACTGCACGTTCTATCTCTATTCCTAGCAAAGCTTCTCTCTTCATCTCTTTGTCTATCTTGCCTTTTTCTTTTTCTTCTTTCTCTCCTTTTTTTTTTTTTTTTTTTACCATTCCTGTCATCTTTACTCTTGTCCACCTGTTGCCTGTTCCGCACGTTTACCTTTACCGAAGCACCTGTCACGCCACATCAACGAACATGGATCGGTACTCGTCTCTTCTCTCCGCCACCCCTCACTAGATTTGCCACACTTCATCTCCTGTTTATGTTTTCCATCAAGGTCTCCAGGAACT
>NC_087179.1:12926879-12944379 GCF_035594125.1 Scylla paramamosain | reverse complement strand
GGCGAGGACTGGGATCTGCAACTGACGAAGGCGCTGATGGAGGTACACGGTTGACGGTACTGACGTAGGTACTGTAGACTCTGACAAAGGTGGTGAGGGAGGCGTCGGTGAAGATGTAATTGTACTGCCGGAGAGTGGCCTGAGAAAACCACTTACGGAGAGGCTGATGAAAGAGGCACTGAAGGAGGTATCGAAGGAGGTGCTAACGGTGTACTGAAGGAGGCGCTGACGTGAGTATTGATAGAAAACACTGACGGGGATACTGGATGGAACACTGATGGCTCTACTGAAGGAGGCGGTGACGATGCTGTTGAAGGGAAGCACTAATGGAGGACACTGGATTAACCACTGAAGAAGGCGATGAAGGAGTACTGGAGAATGTGCTGAAGGAGATACTGAAAAAAGCGCTGACGGTGTACTGAAGAAAACGCTGGTGATGATAGGGAGGAAGTCACAGAAGAAGGTACTGAAGAAGGCGCTGACGATGTATACTGACGAAGACACTGACGAAGAGACGTCCACACACCTTACGCACCTGATGCCGACTAGCAGGCAGGTGAGCGGAAGCCTTCACAACACAGGTGGGAGCTCAGAGGCATGGGAGCATCACCAGCGCCACCAACAAGACCCACTAAGCCCTCCTGAAGGCGCTGACGGAGAAGGAGAGGGTGGGGTATTCAGGAGGAAGCTTTATTCTGGTTGACATCTCTTACTGGTGGTGGTGGTGATGGTGGTGGTGGTGGCGGTGCGTTCTTCACCTGAGGAAGGGAACGGTAAAATACGATTAGTGCGGTCTCCAGGTAAATTTAATCTTAAAGGAAGTAAGGGAGGAGAAGCAAGTGCAGGGAACTTGTGCTTCCTTTATTTGCTTTTTTTCTTAGTAGTGGTGGTGGTGGTGGTGGTGTCTGTCTTATCTTTTTTCCTGCGTGTGTGTGTGGGGGTGTGTGTGTGTGTGTGTGTGTGTGTGTGTGTGTGTGTGTGTGTGTGTGTGTGTGTGTGTGTGTGTGTGTGTGTGTGTGTGTTTCTGTGTGTATCTGTGTATTTGTATCTGTATCTGTGTGTGAGTGTGGTTCTCTCAATATAATAATAATAATAATAATAATAATAATAATATACTAATAATAATACTAAACGGTTTATTATTTCTCTCAATATCTGTCTATCTGTCTGTCTGTCTGTCTGTTTGTCCTCTCTCCCCTCTCCCTCTCTCTCATTAGCCTCATTAGCGAGTCTCCATTTTAGCAGTGAAATATGACTAAGTAAACATGTGTAATTACACACACACACACACACACACACACACACACACACCGCGTAGTGTAGTTGTTAGCACGCTCGGCTCACAACCAAGAAGGCAGGGTTCGAATCCCGGGCGCGGCGAGGCAAATGGGCGAGCCTCTTAATGTGTAGGCCCTGTTCATCTAGCAGCAAGTAGGGTACAGGATGTAACCCTAGGGAGTTGTGACCTCGCTGTCCCCGGTGTGTGGTGTGTCAGTGGTCTCAGTCCTACACAAAGATCGGTCACTATGAATTCTGAGCTCTTTCCGTAGGGGAACGGCTGGCTGGGTGACCAACAGACGACCGTAGGTGAATCATACATACACACACACACACACACACACTCTAATTAGTCTCTCTGCAGGTAAGTTCTACGCTGCTACAGGGTACGCTGTGGCAACAGTATCTCTCGTTTAAGAGAAATTAATTACAGCTTCCGCCAATCCTTTCTTTTTGTTACCTGTGAAAGACACCAATCAACTATCCACCCACCAAGCTGGCTATTTCACCGGCCTGCCCTTCACTTCTCAGGAGCGAAAACAGTTCGATTAATTATGCAGCAATTAATATCTCTCTTTTTTTTTTTTGTTTCCGTGTGGCTTTTTCTGTCTCTGTCTGTCTGATGGGGTCGTCAGGGATGCTCTGGTTTGATCTGGTCTCGTCTCATCTCGTCTCGTCCTCTCTCTCTCTCTCTCTCCTCTCTCTCTCTCTCTCTCTCTCTCTCTCTCTCTCTCTCTCTGAAGTAAAAATAAGTATTTTATGAACTTTTAGAATAGTAACTTTCTTTGCGTGTCTACCTGTCGCTTTCCGTATGTTTGTTTCTAGTTGTGTATCTGCACATGCGTCTGTCTGTCTATCTGTCCGTCTCTCTCTCTCTCTCTCTCTCTCTCTCTCTCTCTCTCTCTCTCTCTCCTCTCTCTCTCCTCTCTCTCTCTCCCTCTCTCTCTCTCTCTCTCTCTCTCTCTCTCCACAGCACCCAAGACTTAACCCTTCCATCCTCTATCTCACGTTCCCCTTCTGTCCAGGCGCCCGCTGATACTGGTCAAGTTTTGTCTCCAAGCTCCTGACCCCTTGTCACCACTACACTGCCGACGCTCCACGACCTCACACAAAGGCTATATTAGGCAAACAACCAGTCATACTTCAGTTCCCCCTTCACTGCTGGGACAAGAGAAAATGGAGAAGAAGGAAAGGTCTATATAGCTTTGATGATGATGGTAAAGTGTGTGTGTGTGTGTGTGTGTGTGGTGTGTGTATGGTACATAGACACACACACACAGACACACACACACACACACACACACACACACAAAGCTCTCCATATTAGGGTTTTTTTAATCTCCCTTTTCATCCGTAATAATTCCGCTTTTCCCCATCCTTCTTCTTACTCCTCCTCCTCTTCCTCCTTCTCTTTCTTCCCTTCCTCGAAACACTGATCTATATTCTATTTTCTTGTAATATGATGTTCTTCCTCTTCTTCTCCTCCTCTTCCTCCTCCCTTCTCGTCTTCTTCTTCTCTTCTTCTTTTTTTCTTTCTTCTTCCTTCTCTTCGTCCTCCTCCCTGAAGCACAATCTCCAGTTCACTTCTTGTAATTTAACATTGCTTCTCTTCCTCTTGCTTGAAACAAGGTATGGCTTCTTCCTCCTCATCCTCCTTTTCTCCTCTTCCTCATACCGATGTTCTTCCTCTTATCACTTCCTGTAATCAACCCTCTTCCCACTTCTCGTCCTCCTCCTATTTCTCCTTTTCTCATTACCCCGTCTAGACAACCTTGTAGTGGCCAATAGGTCTGTTGCTGCTTGTTTTTCCTTCTTTTTCCTTTTATACCACCATCCTCATCCGTTCTTCCTCCCTTTTCCTCCTCTTCCTCCTCCTCTCTCCCTCATTCTCAGCCTCATATTGCAGGTAACAAAAGGAACGGCAGGTAAAAATTAATCACTCACTAAATCCTATTACTGCCTTTGTCCTTGAGATACTCGAATGCAAGGGCTGTTTTCTCTCTCTCTCTCTCTCTCTCTCTCTCTCTCTCTCTCTCTCTCTCTCTCTCTCTCTCTCTCTCTCGCTCTCTCTCTCTCTCTAAGGCTCCCATGTGTTGCAATCAAGTTTACATCACGCAAGACATCTATTTTCATGTTTTCTTCAGACTCCGTTTTCTATCTCCCACCAAATCAGGGAAGAAATTCGCTCACACATGTTCTGCCTTTCAAAAAATTCTCGTACAAAAATTTCGAACAAAGGTTTAAAGATTTTCAATGCGGTGTCAGTTTTATCGTATATATATATTTTTTTTTCACAATACTTTTTTTTTTATATACAAAGATCAAACTTTTTTTTTTTATCAACAAAACATTTTCTTCACCAGTCCACTAAACTGTCACGAGGATCAGTTATTCTTTCACAGTTTTTTTTTTTTTCACGTAACTCCAAGGAAGATTTCGACAAAAGTAACAAATAATGACCAACTCCGAAAAAAAAAAAACTTTACCGATTAAGAAATAATTAGTAACCCAAGATTTTTTCAGTAATCCGAATATTTTTCACTGATACAAAACACTTTTCATTAACACAAAACACTTTTCATTAACACAAAACACTTTTCATTAACCCAAAAACTTTTCATTAACTCAAAAACTTTTCATTAACATAAAACTTTTCACTAAACCTGAAAAATTTCACTAACTCAAACCATTTCCACAAACACAAAACAATTTCACCAAACCAAAAACTTTCCATCAGGCCGAAACATTTCCATCAACAAAGCGAATCACCAAACAAACAATATCACCAACACGAAGCAAAAACCTTCCCAGAAACAAAGCGAAACTCACTAAAACAAAATTCCACGTACAAATTTCTTATCAACCCCTAGAAACCTCCACTCACAGAAAACACCCGGAACATAAACCAGAGGGGGTTATGTTGCAGGGGAGCGCTTCTCTCCCGCCAGGTACGTAACAGAGAAGAGAAGAAGACGCCCCGGGGGAGATTTATAGGTCATGAAACCCGACAACTTAAATAGCGGAGCATCGACTGTCGCGAATCCCAATATCTTATAGAGCGAGAGAGAGAGAGAGAGGAGAGAGAGAGAGAGAGAGAGAGAGAGAGAGAGAGAGAGAGTGCGCAAATGCCAACATTTTGCTGCTTGGGGAAACTTATGAAATATTATTAAACTTTTCAACTTTCTCTCTCTCTCTCTCTCTCTCTCTGTCTCTCTTACTTCTTTAGTGAAAGTGACTGAAAGAGAGGAAAAGAGAGAGAAAAAACTTTGCCTGCCTTTTAAACTATGCTAATTATCTTCACCCACAGAAAGTCTTCATTAAAACTCACCACTTATTTAATAGTGTCACCACCATTACTACCCACCACCACCACTACCACCACCACTACTACTACTACTACTATTACTACTACTACTACTACTACTAAAATCACTGTGCTGTTTCTGATTTGGGGAGATAATCATAACCTCATTCTCTCTCTCTCTCTCTCTCTCTCTCTCTCTCTCTCTCTCTCTCTCTCTCTCTCTCTCTCTCTCTCTCTACAGTCTTCATCGTACTGAAACAAATCCCTTCAACTTTTCATTTAATATCAAATGCACCTTATCTTTTTTTTTATCTCAATGACCTTTAAACTTCCCACCACATCATAACACGAGGAAGAGGAGGGAGGGTGAAGTTACATTATGAACCTTAGCAAATCCCCTTATCCCCTGAGCATCACGCCCTATGAGCCCCAATCTTACTTTACCCTTCCTTACTTTTCCCCTCTATAATCTCCCTCACTCCCCTTCACTCTGATCCCTCCTCTCACTTCATGTTCCCTCCTCTCTGATTTCCCTCAATTATTTCTTCATCTTCCAAATTTCCTCGCTCTTAGAAGATGTCTGACTTTTGAGCTGGTTAATTATGTGTGTGTGTGTGTGTGTGTGTGTGTGTGTGTGTGTGTGTGTGTGTGTGTGTGTGTGTGTGTGTGTGTGTGTGTGTGTGTGTGTGTTTTTCTCCTTTTATTCTTCTTCTTCTCCTCTTTCTCTTTCTTCTTTCATTCTGAGCCTCCTCTTGTTCCTATCCTTCCTTCTCTTCTTCCTTTCCTGCTACGATTTTTTTTGTTTTTGTTTTCTTGGTTTTCTTCTTTCTTCTCTATTCCATCATCATCATCATCATCATCATCATCTCTCTCTCTCTCTCTCTCTCTCTCTCTCTCTCTCTCTCTCTCTCTCTCTCTCTCTCTCTCTCTCTCTCTCTCTCTCTCTCTCTCTCTCTCTCTCTCTCTCTCTCTCTCTCTCTCTCTCTCTCTCTCTCTCTCTCTCTCTCTCTCTCTCTCTCTCTCTCTCTCTCTCTCTCTCTCTCTCTCTCTCACAATCCATCTTTCCTTGCCTTTCCTCCTTTCCCTTCATTTATTCCATTCCTCTTCTTGATTCTTTCCTTCCTTTTCTCCCTAGATTCTTTCTCGCAATTCTTCTCCTTTCCTTTCTTCTTTCTTTTCCTCTTGATTCTCTCTTTCCTTTCTTCTTTCATATGAGTTCTTCCAATGAATTTGAATTTGAATTTGAATATTCTTTCCTACAATCTTTCTTTCCTTTCCCTTTCTCCTTTTTTTTTCTCTCCATTATTTCTGTTCCTCTTCCTCTAGATTCTTTTCTACAGTTCCTCCTTCTCCTCTTCCTTCTCTCCTCTCCTTTTCTCCTGTTCTCCCTGTTCTTAATTTTCTCTCTTCTTTTTCTTTATCACCAGGTTTTCTAAACATTCCCTCTTACTTCTCCGCCTCCTCCTTCTCTTCCTTCTCTCCTTTCCTTTCCTTCTCTCCTTGTTTCTGATTTGCTCTCTTCTTTTTCTTCATCACCAGGCTTTCTCGACATTCCCTCTTACTTCTCTGCTTCCTTCTCCTCCTCCTCCTCCTTCTCCTCCAGTAAAAGACTTCCCGCCTCTCCTTGTTCAACACACTGCCTGCTCGTCCCTCACATGATACAACAAGCCGTGAGGAAGTTGATTCGTCTCATCCGTGACTCTCCTGCGTTAGCTATTGCTGCTGTAAAAGTGCCCCCCCCCCCTCCCTGCTGGTCTTGTCTAGTCTGCCCCTGAAGTTCTTGTTCCTGCGTTGTTCTTGCTGTGATTGAGCTGGTGAGTTTGTTTGTTTGTGTGTTTTCTGCTTCGTGTTGACTCGTGCTTCCTTTGTTGTTGTTGTTGTTGTTGTTGTTGTTGTTATGTTATTATCATCGTCATTATTATTATCATCACTATCATCGTTATTGCTGTCGTCATAATCGTTGTCATTGTTATCGTTATTGTCGTAGTGGTTATCATCATTCTGAATTATTCCGTGGTTGGTCTAAATGGATGGATGGATGGATGGATGAACGGACGCATGAACGAACGCATGAATGAACGAACAAAAGAATGATTAATGAACGAATGCATGGATGAATGAACGATCAAATTAATGAATGAACAAATGAATGAATGAATGAACGAATGAACGAATGAACAAACGAACGAACCAACGAACGAACGAACCAACAAATCAATGAGGGAATGAACCAACGAACGAATAAATAATAAGTCCAATATTTCTTTATTACATGTAAGAACCTCTGGCTAAGAAGAACAAAAAAGTCTGGGAGAAAATAAAAAAATATAAAAAAAGCCCCTTGAAGCTGCCAGTCCCCCAAGAGAGAGCGTAAAGAACGAATTGAAATTACGAGGAAAAGTCTTGCGTGAGCGGTTATAAAGAGTCGCAGTAGTGGGGGTGCGGGAAGGGGGGCGGGTGACAAGGCTCCAAGGCTCCAGCACCACAACATCACAACACCCATTCCTAGTGGCTTTCACGAGTGGGTTAAGCCAGACACCTCATCCCCTCTGGCTTTACTTTGTATATTACGTGCCCTTGTGGGATTACTGCTCTACAAGGCCATAACTCTCTCTCTCTCTCTCTCTCTCTCTCTCTCTCTCTCTCTCTCTCTCTCTCTCTCTCTCTCTCTCTCTTTTGATAATCTAATCTTTCCAACTTAATTATGAAGCAAATTTTTAGTCTAATGAGGTTTTGTTTTTGAATTTGACTCATTACACGTAAACAATAAATCAATTAGTTGTTTATGTATACTGGGAGAGAGAGAGAGAGAGAGAGAGAGAGAGAGAGAGAGAGAGAGAGAGAGAGAGAGAGAGAGAGAGAGAGAGAGAAAGAGAGAGAGAAACACGTATTCTATGTCTATTGAAAAGTGATGGAGGGGAGTTAGAAAGATAAACAAAACAAGAATATAAGCTCTGTTATTTACTGTCTGTTAAGCAATGGTGGTGGTGGTGGTGGTGGTGGTGGTGGTGGTGGAAGATGAAGACAAAAGGTAAATAATGGACATGCTTAACAATGAAGAATAATGAGGGAAATGTGGACCGCTTGCTAAACAATGGAGGAAGAAGAAAGAAAAAAAAAAAAAAAAAAACGAGGAATGAAGGTGATGATGATGATGATGATGGTGAGAAAGAGAAGGAGGAGGAGGAGGAGGAGGAGGAGTAAGAAAACAAAAATGATGATGATGCTAGTAATAGTAATAATAATAATAATAATAATAATAATAATAATAATAATAATAATAATAATAATAATAATATAATAACAAGAGAAAGAAAGAAAACGAAGAAGCAAAAGAAGAAAACCAGGCCAAAAACGAAAGAAAATAACAAGAAAGAGAGAGAGAGAGAGAGAGAAAGAGAGAAGAGAGAGAGAGAGAGAGAGAGAGAGAGAGAGAGAGAGAGAGAGAGAGAGAGAGAGAGAGAGAGAGAATTAAGTAGTAATCCTCCATTTCACATAAACCTCTCCACATCTCTCCCTTCTCTCCCTCCCTCCTTTACTTACTCTCCACTCCCTTACTCCCTCACTCCTTCCTCCTTTCTGCCTTCCTTCCTTCCTTCCTTTCTTCACTTCTCTCTCACTCCTTTCTCGTTAGTTCACTTCCTGCACTCCATTCCTTCTTCCTTTTTTTCCTTCTTTCCTTCACTTTCTTTCCTTGACTCGCTCCCTTCTTCCAACCTCTTCTTCCTTCTTTCCTTCCTTCATTTTACTTCACTTCATATCCAGCACTTCACTCCTACATCCTCCTTTCCTTCCCTCCTTCCCTCCGTCCTTCAAATCCTTCTCTCTCTCATACACAATTTATTATCTTCCTTCCTTCCTTCCTTTCTTCCTTCTTTCCTATCATTCCCTCTTCCTTCTCTCCTCTCCCTCACTCATTCACACACTGCCAACCATATTTCCTTCCTTCCTGCCTTTCGTTTCCTCTTCTCTCCTCTCCTGCACTCCTCTCCCTCTTTCAATCGGCCACTCCCTCCCTTGGCAAACTCCCTGAGCCCCGAGGATCTTAAATGTGCCTGAAATTCTGACTCACGCCCTTTGTTAGAACCGAATACTCGAGGGAGGTCGCCGTCAGATAGAGAGAGGGAGAGGGAAAGAGAGAGGGAGAGAGAGGAGGTGGGATGGGTAAGAAACGTCAAATTTGGAAGGAAAAGGAAAAGATAAGGACAAAGAGAGAGGAAAAAAGAGAGACTGGTGTTGGGAGGATGAAGAGAGGAAAGGCAGAAGAAGGAGGAGGGAAGAGGAAAGGAGAGTTACGAGAGAAGAGAGGAAAAATGAAAGGAGGATGAAGGGTGAAGGAAGAAGGGGAGGGAAGGGTCAGAAGGGAAATTAAGTAAAAAAAAAAGGGGAGGGGAGGAAGAAGGGAGAAGGAAGGGCAAGAGGAGAATGGGAAAAGAAGAAAGGGAAGCAAAAAAAGGATGATGATGATGATGATGATGATGATGATGATGATGAGGAGGAGGAGGAGGAGGAGGAGAGAAAGGAAAGTGTGTTAGGAGGAAAAATATGAATGAGAGAGAGAGAGAGAGAGAGAGAGAGAGAGAGAGAGAGAGAGAGAGAGAGAGAGAGAGAGAGAGAGAGAGAGAGAGAGAAGGGGAGAAGAGGAAGAAGGGAAATAAGGATGAAATATGAAAAGAAGCCAAGGATAAAGGAGGGATAGAGGGGGAAATAATAATAATGGAGGGAAGAGTAAAAAGATGAAGGATGGAAATAACAAACAGGAAAACTCAGAGGAAGTGAGAGAGAGAGAGAGAGAGAGAGAGAGAGAGAGAGAGAGAGAGAGAGAGAGAGAGAGAGAGAGAGAGAGAGAGAGAGAGAGAGAGAGAGAATAATGAGAAATAAAGAAGATTTAGAGAAGGAGAAACGGTAAAAAGACCTAGAGGAAAAAAGGAAGGAAGGGAGGAAAGAAGAAAAGAGTAGAAAACAATGGAAAAAGAAGGAAGGAGAGAGGGAGAGCTAAAGGAGAGTGGAAGGATGAAGAAGGAAAATAAAGAAGAAAAGGAAGAAAGAAGGAAAAACTGGAAAGAAGGAATGAAGGAAGAAAGGAAGGAAGGAAGGTTGAATCAGAAGAAAAAATAAAAGGAATGTGGAAGGAAAAGATGAAGGAGAGAGGACAGGAGGAAGGAGGGAGGGAAGGAGAAGGAGAGAGCTGGGAGAGAGAGAGGCAGGGACGGAGAAAGGGAGATGAAGGAGGGAGGTGGGAAGGTGAAGGGGAAGAAAATGAAAGAAAGAAGAGAGTAAGAGGGAGAGATGAATGGTGATGCAGAGTGAAGGAAGCAAGGATAAATGTGGAGCGATAACGAGAGAGAGAGAGAGAGAGAGAGAGAGAGAGAGAGAGAGAGAGAGAGAGAGAGAGAGAGAGAGAGAGAGAGAGAGAGAGAGAGAGAGAGAGAGAGAGGAATTTGTAGTCTATTATGCGTAACTATTAAAAGGAATCCGACCAACTTATGGAGAAGAGGAGGAGAAAAAGGAAGAGGAAAAGAAAGAGGAGGAGGAGGAGGAGGAGGAGGAGGAGATAATCCTGTGCCCTCAAGACAGAGCCTGAAATTGCGTCCAATATTCAAGATCACACGTCCTTTCCTGGCCTGAGTGAGTGAGTGAGTGAGTGAGAGAGTGAGTTAATGAGATGGATGAATTGTGCATTAGTCTATTCAGGTTTTCTTTCATTCATCCGTTCACTCGTTTATTCGTTCTTTTATTCACCCAGTCATTCATTCTTTCATTCGTCCGTTCAATTACTTCTTCATTCATTCACTCGTCCACTCATTCGCTCGTTTGTTCATTCCTTTGTTCGCCCGGTCATTATTTCTTTCATTCTTCCGTTCAGTTACTCCTTCGTTCATTCACTCGTCCACTCATTCGCTCGTTCGTTCATTCCTTCGTTCGCCCGGTCGTTCAGTTTTCCATTAGTCTGTTCAACTGTTCCTCCATTTGCTCACCAATTTGCTAACCCGCTTTTTTTATTATTTTTTTCGTTCGTTATTTCATTCGTCTGTTCAACTTGCCCTCCATTCCTTCGTTCGTATATACGCTCATAAGATCATAAGGAGCACATATCATATCACGAACAATACTGAAACTACTACCACTATCACCAGTTCACGCCTACTCGCACCCCGGCCCCCCTTGGTGCTCAAATATTTAAGTTTGCCCAGCACACTCTTCCCTCATCCAGACTCAAGCTTCCGTCCCCTTACTCCTCTCGCTTCTCCCTGGCGCATATTCGGAAACACTCTACTCTCTCACCACGACCGTTTTCCAAGGCCACAGAGATGACTGCCCGGGTTCTCAAGACTGTTTTTCCTGCTAATAATGTAGAGGTCTTGTTAATCTGTCACTAGAACCATAAAAACACTCCTAAAAACACGTGTAGCTTCAACTAGAGCCTTTTAGAATATGGTCCTCTGATAGCCAGGTTCCCCATCAACATTACCATTTCGAACTTCTTCTTCGTGCAGGTTTTGGTTCCCTCTCACATCTGGTTCTGGTTTGATGGAGGAAAGGAGGAAGTGTGGATGAAAAAGAAGGTTTGATCGTTGTTGTCTTTTAATAATTTACTGTGTGGAGGAGTGAGTGAGTGAGTGAGTGAGTGAGTGAGTGAGTGAGTGAGTGACTAATTACCTGAGTGACTAATTACCTTACTAACTAGTTAACTGACTAATTGACTTACTGAATGATTAGCTGACTGGCTGACTGGGTGACTAACTAACTAACTGTCTAACTTACTTATTGACAGATTAAGTAACTGACAGGGTGACTGACTAACTAACCAGCCAATAACCAGCGAACTAACCAACTAATTAACCAACTAATTAACTAAAGCACTGCGCAGATTTATGAATATACTAAAAATATTCTTCTCTTTCCACCAGATGAAGTTTGAGGAAGGAAATATGAGCAGGAACCCAAGGACGGCGTAGTTAGCGCCAAAATTTTCTTGACGAAGAAAAGAAAACGAGGAGAGAAAGGAAAATCTTTTGGTCTGCTTCCATTAACACAAATGATGATGATGATGATGATGATGATGATGCTGATGATGCTGATGATGATGATGGTGATGACGAAAATAATAAGAATAAAAAGATGATGAGAAAAGAAAAAGAAAAAGGAAGAAAATTAAGAAAGAAAAGAAGAAGGAAAAGGAGAAAGAGATGGAAAAGGAAAAAAGGAAAAAAGAAAAGGAAAAAGAAGAAGAAGAAGAAGAAGAAGAAGAAGAAGAAGAAGAAGAAGAAGAAGAAGAAGAAGAAGAAGAAGAAGAACGTTAAAACAAAAATAACAACAACAACAAAATCAACAACTGCAACAACAACAGTAATAATAATAATAATAATAATAATAATAATAATAATAATAATAATGATAATAATAATAATAATAATAATAATAATAATAATAATAATAATAATATTAATAATAATAATAGTAATGATAATGATAATAATAATAATAATAATAATGACACAGAAATCATGAAGGTTTATCTTCTATTTTTTTTCCTTCCATGTAAGAAATTTCCGTCCTTTTTCAGAACTCAGACACACACACACACACACACACACACACACACACACACACACACACACACACACACACACACACACACACACACACACACAGAGAGAGAGAAAAGGCTATAACATGAACACCTACCTCGGATTCAGGTAGATCAAACATTTACTTGGCATTACTCTCTCTCTCTCTCTCTCTCTCTCTCTCTCTCTCTCTCTCTCTCTCTCTCTCTCTCTCTCTCTCTCTCTCTCTCTCTCTCTCTATTATTTCTAATTCTCGGCAACCCAAGCCAGTAATTACTTTTCACCACCAGTCTTCTCTTTCCATTTACGTAACACTCACTGCACAAAATAATAATAATAAAACACACACACACACACACACACACACACACACACACACACACACACACACACACACACACACACACGGTGGTAAATATTTTTGAGGAGTTGGCTATGAGTTGATTATGATTTTCCGAGACGCGCGCATTCCTTCCTTGAAAGACTTGACGTGATAGACTTGTTCCCGCCGACACGTGACCTTGCCTCTACCTGTACCACAGAGAGAGAGAGAGAGAGAGAGAGAGAGAGAGAGAGAGAGAGAGAGAGAGAGAGAGAGAGAGAGAGAGAGAAAACAAGCTCCCCCACCCACCATAACACACACACACACACACACACACACACACACACACACACACACAATGAACGACAGACGGCGAAATTAATTAATCCAATCAGCCACCTTCCTCGCTGCAGCTCTGTAAGATTTCCTCTGAGTGGCTACCTTTTTTTTCTCTCTTCTTATTATTTTTCATCACCACATTAACGTTACCAGCGAGACACCATTTGTTCCCAACACCTGCAGAGAGAGAGAGAGAGAGAGAGAGAGAGAGAGAGAGAGAGAGAGAGAGAGAGAGAGAGAGAGAGAGAGAGAGAGAGAGAGAGAGAGGACACCATTAGGGAGAACTTAACATTTTGACAGCTTTACCCACAGAGAGTCTTAGGATGATCTATGGCAACCTTTGGGCACACTTTTCAAAGGCACCACTGAGAGGGAAAGAAGTGAAGCGACAGATTCAAATATTTCAGTATCTGCGGTTTGATTTACGTACGGTCATTGTCAAATACTAGAGGTGTTGAGTGAGCAGGTGTCATTGTCTCATCAGCAGGTAAAGTGTTAAATAAAAAAAAAAAGGGTTATAAAGTACAATATCAAGTAAGTTAAGTAGATTTGTAACTATCTATTCATCTATTTTCTATTTTTTGTTTTCCTCATTCCTATTCCGTCCACCTTCCCATTGCAAGAGTTAACGAGAGTATTCTAGCTCTTTCGTCTCCTCCTACGGGTACAGTCTTGAAATTCCTCCCAGCCTACTTCTGTATTTCGTCCCGCCTGTGATACAAACATTCCCAAGTGCCGGCTGTCACAGTGAGGACATTTCAGTATATCATTTTGTTTTTGCTTTCAGACTGTCTTATTAAAAAGAAAACGAAGACGAATAACAATAAGAGGAGGAGGAGGAGGAGAAGGAGGAGGAGGAGAAGAAGAAGAAGAAACAGAACAAGAACAAGAACAAGGAGAAGTAGTGGAAGAAAACAACAACAACAACAACAACAACAACAAGAGCCCTATAGTATATATTACCAAAGGAGAAGTTGAGGAGAACAAATAACCGTATGTGTGTGTGTGTGTGTGTGCGTGCGCTAGTCAGTGAACAGTGAGGCACAGCAGGTTATCAAGGGGGCAGGGTACGCCAGCAATATGTACACAGAATGATATTATCTCGTGCATGTATATAGACAGACACGAGCGCGGGACATCAGTGTAATAGAGTCAAGAGAGAGAGAGAGAGAGAGAGAGAGAGAGAGAGAGAGAGAGAGAGAGAGAGAGAGAGAGAGAGAGAGAGAGAGAGAGAGAGAGAGAGAGAGATTAAAGGCCGAGGAGGAAGAAACAGTGCCCACAACAGAAGACAAGAAGGATGGAAAGGAAGGAAGGGAAGGATAACTTAAGGAGAAGGAGGAGGAGCAGGAGGAGCAGGAGGAGGAGGAGGAGGAGGAGGAGGAGGAGGAGGAGGAGGAATAAAGACGGTGAATAAAGTGCTCGGGAAGAAGTAAGAATGAAGACTAATGAGAGGGAGAAAGGGAAGGAAGGAAGGCCATGAGAGAGAGAGAGAGAGAGAGAGAGAGAGAGAGAGAGAGAGAGAGAGAGAGAGAGAGAGAGAGAGAGAGAGTAATAAGAGCGCGTTTAATCTAGCACCACCATCATCACCACCACCTTATCTGCTTCTGGTGTTTGGGAGGGGACTGTATGACTCTCTCTCTCTCTCTCTCTCTCTCTCTCTCTCTCTCTCTCTCTCTCTGCGTCCCTTCCTGCTCCTCTGTGTCAGTTACTGTGCTCTCTTACCACGACTATTTACAAAGGCTACAGAGATGATCAGCCGGGTTCTCAAGACTGTTTTTCCTGTTCATAATGTAGAAACCTTGTTAATCTGTCACTGGAACCATCAAAACATCCTTAAAAACGTGTAACCTTAACTAGAGCCTTTTTTTAATGTAGTGGAGGTGTGGCGTGGAAGTGATGCAGAATACTGTGCTAAGGTATACCCATCACTCCAAGCCAAACGACACCTAATCTTATTCCTGCTGCGCCGTAACTCCATCACTACCGTATTCCTGCTTCAAACTTCACATCCTTTTTTTTCGCATTTGATTTCCTTGCTGTCCTGGGTCCGGAATGTTTGGCAGCCTTGTTCGTGTTCTCTTTCCTCTTCGTTTTCTTTTCTTTTTATTTATTTATTTATTTTCTTATTCCCTTGTGTTCAGATAAGTTCAGCCATCCTCGCTGGTCTTTCCCACAGATCTCTCTCTCTCTCTCTCTCTCTCTCTCTCTCTCTCTCTCTCTCTCTCTCTCTCTCTCTCTCTCTCTCTCTCTCTCTCTCTCTCGTTCTCTGCAGTCCTATCTATTCTTCAGTATGCTTCGTCTTCCTTTCTTCCCTTCATGTGTAAATCCATTTTTCTCCTGCCATATTCTGCTGATCTCTTTCTTTTATCACACATCAGTCAGCTATTTCTCTTCTCCTGTGTCCCCTACGTACCTTCCTCTCTTCCCTTTACTAAACATGTTGGAAAAAAAGTAAAAGTAGTAGTAGTAGTAGTAGTAGGAATAGTAGTAACAGTAGTAGTAGCAGTAGTAGTAGTATACAGGTTTTTCTTCCATTCTCACCTTCACTGCTAGCTATGTTTCTTTTCTTGATAGGATTAAGACACGCCATGAATTTAGCTAACATACTCTTTCGTCTCCCTCTCCTCTCAACTTCAATACGTCTATTTACTCAGTCTCGCCCTTATTGCGTGGACTTTGTGAGGACATCTGGTGGTGATCGTTTTAATTTGCTATTGAGTCTCGGATTGTCTCTTTCTTCATTCCTCTACCTTTCATTAGCATCTGGGCTTGTCACGAATTTACGACCTTATCTCCGCACAAAGGCTCTTCTTATGGGCTTTCTTCCTGTCTCTGTATGTATTAGCCTCATCTCAAGTACCCTTCCTGCGTGATTTATAGCAGGGATAAGAATGTGGGAAGATGCGAGGAGCCATCAGACCTACACGTGGCAGCTCCTGTACAAGATATGCTCAAGACATGCTCAGCTGTCTCCATCGATCATTTCCATCCGTACCGTGAGGTGGGTTCTGTTGCATTGTATATTATTCTTTGTATACGAGGGAGTCTGGTCAAGGGCAACAGATAAGCTTAAAAAGAAAATGGGACATTGAACACTGAATAAAAAGGCACTTTGAGAGAGAGAGAGAGAGAGAGAGAGAGAGAGAGAGAGAGAGAGAGAGAGAGAGAGAGAGAGAGAGAGAGAGAGAGAGAGAGAGAGAGAGAGAGAAGACCCACTGAAACTAACAATGTATCCAATGAAAGAAAAAAAAGGACCACTGGAAGCTAAAATAATAATAATGATGATAATAATAATAATAATAATAATAATAATAATAATAATAATAATAATAATAATAATAGTAACAATAATAATAAAAAGGCCCACTGAAAGACTGAAAGATGCCCATTGGAAGATGAAAAAAAGACCCACTGTAAACTTTACAAAATAATTCGTTTAAAAAAAAGGCAACTGAAACCTAAAAAAAGAGAGAGAGAAAAAAAAAAAAAAGGTTTTCATTCCCATTAACTTTTTGTTGTGACGAATGGATCACTCAAAAGGCAAATTAGATTACGTATTTGTCAGGCCACACTCAGAAGTCTGCCTTTACCTCGCGTCCTCGCTGTCATTTATACTTGTAATGAGTTGAATTGAATTGCATGGAGTTGGAGGACCCGAGGAAACAAGTGACTCTGTAGTGCTAATGAGGGAAGCCCTTGAGTGTGTGTGTTAGTTAGTATTACTGATTACAATATGTGGGACCGCAAGTACTATGAGATTCGCGGGGTCCTGAGGCGCATGGGTTCGAATCCTGGTTACGTCCGAGGTTAGGAAGGGCATCCACTGCAAAACTCAAAGTCATTATTCAGGCACCTTCATTATGAGGCACCATCCTACCCCTGATACACCTTATAGACTAAGGAAACAAGACGTAAAAGTGAAAAAAAGAGAGCTCAAATATGTGAGGCTGAAGTGAAAAGCGTAGGGGAGAATAAGGGAAGCTGCAAGGAGCCATCGGGTCCCCACGTGGCAGTCCCTGTATAAAAGATGGCGATCTGTTTCCACTCATCACCCCCATTCATGCTACGAGGTGGACGGTATTGTTTGTTTACTCTTTATGTGGGAGGGAATCTGGTGAAGGCCAAGTGTGTGTGTGTGTGTGTGTGTGTGTGTGTGTGTGTGTGTGTGTTTCTCTCTTAGCAGACAACATTCTGAGCCACCTCCTCTTCACACTCAGTTAAGCATCTTTTGTTGTCGCGTCTCCAACTTTTCTGGTTTCCTTATTTTATTTTTTTCTTATTTTACTGTCTTTTATTTCTCTCCTTTAGCTGCAATAATAATAATAATGATAATAATAATAATAATAATAATAATAATAATAATAATAATAATAATAATAATAATAATAATAATGATAATAATAATAATAATAATAATAATAATAATAATAATAATAATAATAATAATAATAATAATAACAACAACATTACAGTCCAAGAGAGAGAGAGAGAGAGAGAGAGAGAGAGAGAGAGAGAGAGAGAGAGAGAGAGAGAGAGAGAGAGAGAGAGAGAGACAGAGAGAGAAACATGAAGTGAAAGAATTTGATATGTGTGTGTGTGTGTGTGTGTGTGTGTGTGTGTGTGTGTGTGTGTGTGTGTGTGTGTGTGTGTGTGTGTGTGTGTGTGTGTGTGTGTGTGTGTGTGTGT
>NC_087179.1:12849379-12916879 GCF_035594125.1 Scylla paramamosain | reverse complement strand
TGCTTCCCAATTTGGTGGTAATGCAATGATTTCTTTCAGAGCTCCGACCTCTATTGGAACATACTGAACTATTAACAAAACTATAAAAACACCCTAAAAAAAATAAATAAACAAAACTGACTACCATGAAAACACCCTTGAAAACCCCCATTGACTTCCACTAAGAACCATGAAAACACCCTTGAAAAACTCATTCACTTCTATCGGAACCATGAACACATCCTTGGCAAACCCAAATAACGTCCAGTGACCATGCTGAACTATCACAACAGCCATGAAAAACACCTCTGGAAAAAAAAAAAAACTCACTGCCTTCAATCAGAACCTACTGAGTCAACACCAGAACCACCAAAAAAAAACAAAAAAAAAAAAACATCCTTGAATACCCCAATGACTTCCACTACGCCCATGAAAACATCCTTAACTGAGAAACTCCCATAGACTTTCACAAGACTCGAGCCAAGACGACGAAATACTAAGGCATACAGGTTTCAGTAATACACGCAGTCCTCAAGATTAATCATCATAGTCTCGTATATGAGAGCTTTAGAATACAAAGGCCCTCCCAGGCGGTCAGGGAAGGGACGCTCTAAGCCAGATCCTCTCACCAGGCGGGCTTGGGGGAGTCTTGGTGGGAGCGCTGGGGCGTCAGAGGACAGAACCCAAGTTGTCTGCTGAAGATTACGAACTTGGATATGTTTTTCAATTCTCTAGACGAGTGAAAATGCAAACAATGGAGATGAGAGAGAGAAAGGAAGAGGGAGAGAAGGAGAGAGGGAGAGAGGGAGAGAGAAAGAGAGAGAGAGAGATAGAGGGGGGGAGATGATGGAAATAAACATGAAAGTTAGAGACGTAACGACAAAAAATACTCAACTTCCTTTCAACACCTGCCGCCAGATGAAGAAGAAGAAGAAGAAGAAGAAGAAGAAGAAGAAGAAGAAGAAGAAGAAGAAGAAAAGAGAAAGAAGTAAAAAAAAAAGAAAAAAAGAAAATAAACAACGATCAAGTCATGCACGATTCACTCAGCATAAATCTTTCACCATGATTCATATGAACGAAATGAGGCGAAAGAAAAACATGAAAGAATGAAACTGAATCTCTACCCTCCCACGCTCTCTCTCTCTCTCTCTCTCTCTCTCTCTCTCTCTCTCTCTCTCTCTCTCTCTCTCTCTCTCTCTCCTCTCTCTCTCTCTCTCTCTCAACCCTGCCAATTCCTCCTCCTTCTTCTCCTCCTCCTCCTCCTCCTCCTCCTCCTCCTCCTCCTCCTCCTCCTCCTCCTCTCCCCCATTCTCCTCCTGCTCTTCCTCATTCATTCCTAGTTATCCCAGTCCTTCCCTTAATCAGCGCACCACTTTGACAGACTTCCAACCTTCCTCAGAACTGCCTTTCATTACTCACATTATTACGACTGAAAACTTCCCCACCACCCAACTTTTCTAGGGTCTCATGACAATATTCTTCTCGTTACAATATTCTTCTCGAGGGTGGAGACCAGAAAGGATTGCGAAGGGTGGGCAAGAACCAAGAGAGAGAGAGAATTTGAAAACGACTTCTAGCTACGTAGGATGAAGTGACAGGACATACAGCAGCAGAAGGCTCCACACCCCACCCCCCCCCTAGCAACTCACTCCCTCACGTCTGAACTGGCATGGAAATAACTGGGGAAAAGTACACCAGGAAAAAACTGACATGGTGTTCTCAAAAGGGAAAGGATGAATGGAAGGCCTAATGTTTACGTCCGACTAACTTAAAATTAATACGTTGATGTTAGATAAACGCAGTGTAGGTAACGTCTCATATTCCCCCTACCTATAATGTAAATATAGCTAGTCAGGAACACAAAAAAACGGCAGAGAATTTGCGTGTGTATATTCCAGCGAGATGAGAGCTTGTTGGGGAGTCGCTTGGAAGTATTTGTGAGCTTTGCTTGTAAAGGATGCCACTAAATTACGGTTCACGGTTTTAGGAGACAGAGAGAGAGAGAGAGAGAGAGAGAGAGAGAGAGAGAGAGAGAGAGAGAGAGAGAGAGAGAGAGAGAGAGAGAGAGAGAGAGAGAGAGAGAGAGAGAGTCACAATAGCAGTGGAAGGGAGACGACGTGCTATTTCAGGAGACCTCAAGGTTACGCCACTCACTCCCTCAGCATTGTGATTCAGCAGCCTCTGTGTCGCCTCCCCCATCTGCTGCTGCTGCTGCTGCCCATTGAGTCACGCTGGGATTGAATTGTATGCCTCTGCTACTCTTCCATTTGCCTTGCTCCCCTTTTCCTTTTTCCCTCCCATAGTGAATCTCTTACTCGTTCATAGTGTGTCTTTTTCAATTTTTTTCTTTCTCATCCTTTTTCTTTTCTTTTCTTTCTTTTTTTTTTTTTTTTGCTGAAAAGATCTATGAGTTTTAGTGTCAACTGGTCGTTAAAAACTGCCAATTTATAAGTTTCATGGTAAGATCTTTCACTTTCAATCCGAGATAATAATTTTAGCCTTGTACAACTCACTCGTACGTCGCCATCTAGAATACAACGTACAGTTTTGGTCACCTTATTACAAAAGGGATATTACATACACACTGCACTGCACTCCCAACATGCACGGATAGATAGGCCTGGGTTAACGGTCACTGCTATTACTTTCATTCCATGATGGGCTGTGTTTGCTGAGGGCCCTGATCAACTTCAGGAATATAGTGCCAAGGACCAGTGTTGCAGGGGGAACATATGTGCGGCGTCCCGAAAGGGAAAGTACACAAATTCAGTGGAGTGACCGAAGCTAGATGCCTGATTGACTGCTGCCTCCCTAAAAAGCGCCAGGCAAGGTTGCCACGCCACCCCTCGCCAACCACACTGTGTCTCCACCCACGACATACACGCACCACATTACATAACTGTCACACACTCACACCCTCCCTCGCAAACAAAAGTAGACGTAGACCTCAACTCTTTTTTTTTATTTTCCCCTCAAATTACATGTGGTTTTTCAATGCAACATGGTATCATTTCCATTTTCCGGGAAGCTTCGGCCGGGGGGATGGGTGGGTGGGGAAAAGCCTTCTTCTGTACTATCCTTTCTCTCTCACTAATAGTTGCCGCAGGATAGTTACCCAGACAGCCTTGAAAATCCTCAAGGTCTGTTGCTACTTGGACTTCCTTTATATATTCTTTTGTATGTTCCTTCTCTCCTCTTCTTCCTCTCCTCTCCTTCTCTCCTCTCCTTCTCAACGGATCCATTATCGCTTACACAGCCTTACAATTTAGGGAAGGGAGAGAGCGTTTCATAATCTTCCCTCCAAAGAAATGTGGAGGAAGGGCGGTCTCTCTCTCTCTCTCTCTCTCTCTCTCTCTCTCTCTCTCTCTCTCTCTCTCTCTCTCTCTCTCTCTCTCTCTCTCTCATTATCAAGAGCATTGCTACTAATTCGATCATCATAATTACGCAGCAAAACTGTTTTATGATAGTGTGTGTGTGTGCGTGTGTGTATGTATGTACGTATGTATGCATGTATGTGTGCATGTGTGAATGTATGTTTGTTTGTTTATTTGTTTGTATGTATGTATGTATGTATGTATGTATGTATGTATGTATGTATATATGTATGTATGTATGTATGCGTTTATGCAGAAATATGACACCGAATAACATTTCCGGAGAGAGAGAGAGAGAGAGAGAGAGAGAGAGAGAGAGAGAGAGAGAGAGAGAGAGAGAGAGAGAGAGAGAGAGAGAGAGAGAGACAGACAGACAGACAGACAGACAGACAGACAGACAGACAGACAGACAGACAGACAGACAGACAGACAGACAGACAGATAGACAGACAGACATCGACAGAAATAAAAACAGAGACAAAGAGACAGAGTAATATAAAAAAAAAAGACAGAAAAAAACGTACTTTGGCGTCACAACACTGAGATGAAAAGAGACAAAACACATCAAAATAAAGAACGGAAGCAAAAAAAAAAAAAGGAAAAAAATACATACACACGTCACGAGTTAACACGGCTTGATTTGTTTAGATTCATAACCAGTTTTGTGCAGAGCGTTCCCGAGGGTCTTCTGATTACACAGGAGCCGGAAGGAGGGGCCAGAAAGAGGGAGGGAGGAAGGGAAAGTGGGAGAAAAAGAAGGACGGAGGGAGGACAGTGGAAATTAAGTGTTTCTCTCTCTCTCTCCCTCTCTCTCTCTCTCGCTCTCTCTCTCTCTCTCTAGTCCTATGAGTAAATGTACCACCTACTGTATCAAAAGGTATTCTGGTTATATAAAAATTAAGATATACCGTGGTAACTTTTCTCATTGTTTCTCTTCGTCTCGCGACCTTGTACTCCTCCCCGGTGGTCGTCACGGTGTCTCAAGTGCTGGTTTGGTTTGGGTCATCATGATTTTGTTGCTCTTTTTAAGCTAACCTGATTTATAAGTTTAGTAAGAGTAATTGTTGTGACCCATATTTAATTAGTATATTTTGCTAATTGTTTTTATATTAAGTTATCTATGCCTGTGAAATATGCAAAATCCACCTCCTCCTCCTCTTCCTCCTCCTCTTCTTCCTCTTCCTCCTTCCCTTCCTTCTTCCTCCTCCTCTTCGTCATTATCATTATATATTTTTTCCTGTTACTTAAAGAGAAAATTCCCTTTGAATTTTAAGCTAAAATAATTATCTTAAGTTCCCGCCATTCCTGGTTTTATTATCTTCTCTGTCTATTGTTCCTCCTCCTCTTCCTCCTCCTCCTCCTTCTCCTCATCGTATTCCTCTTCCTCCAGCCGATCACTTACTGACACATCACCTGCCAGTCTTCCACGCAAATCCCTCCTCCTCCTCCTCCTCCTCTTCCTCCTCCTCCTCCTCCTCCTCCTCCTCCTCCTCCTCCTCCTCCTCCTCCTCCTCCTCTTCCTCTACCTCCTCCTTCTCCTCCTCTTCCTCTTCCAGGCATTTACCTACATCCAACTTCAAGCTTCTCAAGTAAATCCCTACACGTTCCTCCTCCTCGTCCTCCTCCTCCTCCTCCTCCTCCTCTTCCTCCTCCTTCAGACATTTACTTCCACCCATCTCCGAGCTTCTTAGATAAACCCTTGTCCTCTTCTTTTTCCTCTTCCTCCTTCTCCTCCTCATTCTCCTCTTCCTCCTCCTCCTCCTCCTCTTCATGCATATATTTGCCCCCCCCCGTCCCCATCCTAAAGCAACCCCCCTAATTCCCTGTCATGGCTCACCACTCTCTCTCTCTAATTACGATGGGAAAATTAAAGTTACGAAATGGGAGAGATAATTAATGTTTTTTTTTTATATAGTTTTTGTTTCCCTTGAATAAATGGAAAGGGGATGAAATACGAGCTGTACCTGCTTGTCAATATGGAGGGGTAAAGGAGGTGCGGTAAGGTAGTGGGGGGGGAGGCGGAGTTTGGGGATGAATGATGCTGTACCCCTGGCTGGACAGATGGAGGATTAGGGGGGGGGGATGCTGGGGAGGTCGTGTGAGGGGGTTGCGGGTTGAGTGATGCTGCACCCCGCGCTTGACAGATGGAGATGCGTGTTTGTGTTTGTGTTTGTATGTGTGTGGGTGGGTGGGTGTGTTTGTGTGTGCGTGCGTAAAAGTGTAGGTAGTTAGATGAATGACTTAATCTCTCTCTCTCTCTCTCTCTCTCTCTCTCTCTCTCTCTCTCTCTCTCTCTCTCTCTCTCTCTCTCTCTCTCTCTCTCTCTCTCTCTCTCTCTCCTTCCTTGCACTCCACATGTACATTTATCTCCTCTTTCTCCTCCTCCTCCTTCCTCCTTTTACTTCTCCTTCTCCTCCTGCTCCTCCTCCTGCTCCTCCTCCTGCTCCTCCTCCTCCTCCTTTTCTTGCTCTCTTCCCCTTCTCACAAACACTACCCAGAAGAAAACAACTTGCAGCAGACACGTTGGCCATTACAGTGCTGTCATAACCCACCCTTGTTTAAAATGAGAGATGTGCAATGGTAAAAGACAACGATACAAAACAAGAGGAAAGAAAGAAGGAATGAATGAATTAATTATCTTGCCTCTTCTGAGCGAACGTTTATGGGAGTGAACGAAAGTGTGTGGTATTCTGTTTTGTTTCTGTTGATGCTGTCATAATGTTTCGTCGGGCTGCGGTGCTTGTCAGATTAAAGTGGTTGTATATGGAGAGGATGGGGGACTCGCTCGCCGTATATGGAAAGCTTTACGGCTAATGAATACGTCACGAGGCAATTAAATGGTGAAGTGGTGAGCTGTACTGGGGTGAGGCTATCATCGTCGGCTGTCTCTGCTTGTTAAAATAAATCGTACTGACAAAATGTGATGGAAAGGTTGGACGGATCGGTAGGAAAATAACGCGGACTTGCTTGCACACACACACACACACACACACACACACACACACACACACACGCACTGCAGAGTCCATACATCTCGTCTTTGCACACAATTTCACTGAACAGCATCTAAACACGCCACACATCCGGCAGACTAAGTGAAATATGGCAGTCTTTTCCCGTAGACATTCACCAAGAGAAAGTTTGTGACGGAAAAGAACCTTGGATTTGAACACACTCCCCGATAATAAATCTTTTAAAGCCAAATTGGTATTCCTCTAACCCAAGACTCACCTGCCTCCAAACACATGACACAGGCTAAATAAATGTCTGACTTGCAATGAGGATAGACAGACAGATAGACAGAGACACATAAGCGCCTACAAAATTACACTGAAATACGTAGATAACTTGAATATATTTTTCAGTTATATTTTTAAGGGGCCACACAAAAATAAAAGAGAGGTACAGCCAGACACAAGATGAAAACAGAATACGTGAAAAGAGACACAAAACTACACTGAAATAAGTACGTAAATAACTCCATTAAATACTGAAAGAAAAAAAAAAGTAAGAGATCAAGACAGAAAACTTGAATGAAAACATACGCATAACTTCTCAGATACCCTACAGACAGACAGAGAGGGAGAAAAAACAGAGTAACAGGTAGAAAAAAGAAAACGGGTGAATGCCCAAGAAAACGATACTCACGGCAAGCGCACAGAGATGAAGGGAGGACTCAGCTTGATGGTGCCACATAAACCTTTCGATTTCAGGCCGATTTTCTGATGGTCTCCCTAAAACTGACAGAAATATGGGATTATAGTAAGTGAGAGGGCTGCTGAAATGTACCTTAATAAGATCTCTCTCTCTCTCTCTCTCTCTCTCTCTCTCTCTCTCTCTCTCTCTCTCTCTCTCTCTCTCTCTCTCTCTCTCTCTCTCTCTCTCTCTCTCTCTCTCTCACCAATAACCTGGTTCATTAATAATATTGACAGTCTCTTGGGAGCAGGAGGGGAAAATACGAGAGAGAGAGAGAGAGAGAGAGAGAGAGAGAGAGAGAGAGAGAGAGAGAGAGAGAGAGAGAGAGAGAGAGAGAGAGAGAGAGAGAGAGAGAGAGAGAGAGAGAGAGAGAGAGAGAGAGAGAGATGGAGGCTTTGGTAACATTCTCCGTTGCTAACAAGCACACGCGCACACACACACACACACACACACACACACACACACACACACACACACACACACACACACACACACACACACACACACACACACACACACACACACGTCCTAATTCAAGTTTGTTTTTTTTTTCATTTAAGCCTGACGCATATCCAGACTCTCTCTCTCTCTCTCTCTCTCTCTCTCTCTCTCTCTCTCTCTCTCTCTCTCTCTCTCTCTCTCTCTCTCTCTCTCTCTCTCTCTTTTGTTTTCTCACCTTATAATAAATTTCCTTCTCTTTCCTTGAAGCAATAATTCTTTTGATATTCTTCTTGCTTCTTTATTTTCCCTCTACTTCTTGTTGTTCTTGTTCTTGTTATTCTTGTTCTTGGTCCTCTTTTCCTCTTTGCCTTCTTCTTTATTTTTCTCCACATTCTTAGCTTTATTTTTATTGTTTGTTATTATTATTATTATTATTATTATTATTATTATTATTATTATTATTATTATTATTATTATTATTATTATTATTATTATTATTATTACTGTTATTATTATCATCATCATCATTATTATTATTGTTGTTATTATTATTATTATTATTATTATCATTACCATTGTTATTATTGTTACCATCATTATTATTATCACCACTATTATTATTATCATTATTATTATTATTATTATTATTATTATTATTATTATTATTATTATCATTACCATCAGTATTATTCGTATTATTATTGTTATCATTTCCAAGTTACTGTCATCACTCGTCTTATCTACGGGGTCACATTTCTCTCCTCTTATCGTTGATCCCATCGCTCACTATCGTCACTACTATCAGTATCATCACTATTGGTATCGCGGCGTTTCTCTTATGTATTATTTTAGAAGGAATATTTTATCTCTCTTGCATAGGTTGTCAATTTGTATCGTTCATTATATAATATATTTTTTTATGACAATTATGTATCTCGTTTTTAATTGGAATCTCTCTCTCTCTCTCTCTCTCTCTCTCTCTCTCTCTCTCTCTCTCTCTCTCTCTCTCTCTCTCTCTCTCTCTCTCTCTCTCTCTCTCTCTTGCTTTTCGTTGACGGAATTCCCTTACTTTTATTATTATTATTATTATTATTATTATTATTATTATTATTATTATTATCATTATTATCATTATTATTTTTATTATTATCATTATTATTATTATTGTTACCATCACCATCATTATCATCATCATCATCACTATGCATTTTCTCTTTTTTTTGGGGGGAAACACAGTTATCATCTACTTCATCGTTAACTACATCACTCACTGAACAGTCACTGCAGCATCACAGCCACAACACCATCACATCACCATCACAACACAGACTCCTCCGCCACAGTGTCAAGAGAGGAGACACCACGAAGAAGAAGAGAAGGAGGAGGTGGAGGTGGAGGAGGTGGAGGAGGAGGAGGAGGAGGAGAAGTATTGAGCACCTCCCGTACCTCCTCCACCTCGCCGCCAGCAGAAGAGGGCTTGCGTCTTCCCCAGGTGAGCCCCTCCGCCTCCTGCAGGGTCTGAGGCAAGGGGCGGCCCGCTGTCTCAGGGAGGAGGGCGGCGGAGAGTGTGCCACTGAGTCCCAGAAGCCCCAGCAGGAGGTAGGCGTGCAAGGGTTCCTGTAGTGACGGGGGAAGGTGGTGAGGGTGGTGGTGGTGGTATGGGGGTTAGGAATATAGTCTTTCTACACACACACACCCACACACACACACACACACACAGAGAGAGAGAGAGAGAGAGAGAGAGAGAGAGAGAGAGAGAGAGAGAGAGAGAGAGAGAGAGAGAGAGAGAGAGAGAGAGAGAGAGAGAGAGAGAGAGAGAGAGAGAGAGAGAGAGAGGGGGCTATAAATTTGTATAAAGCAATTGATGTAACTCGCTTTATATAAAAAAAAATGAATAAATAAAGACAGACAGACAGAAAGACAGACAGACAAACAAAGAAGATATATATAGTGCTTTCAACAGGGCGAGCACAAACATATTGTCTGCTTTGTCCCGGCGAGGGGTAATGGCCTCATCAAGCTAAGAGGTGTTCACTCTGATTGGCCGCTGGACGTAGAGAGGAAACTCACGAGGTGTTTGCGCCATCCAGTAGAATGCCAAACCTAACCTGACCTAACCTGATCTGACATAGCTTAACCTAACCTAACCTAACCTAACCTAACCAAACCTAACCTAACCTAACCTGATCTGACATAGCTTAACCTAACCTAACCAAACCTAACCTGACCTAACCTAACCTAACCTAACCTAACCTGATCTGACATAGCTTAACCTAACCTAACCTAACCAAACCTAACCTGACCTAACCTAACCTAACCTAACCTAACCAAACCTAACCTGACCTAACCTAACCTAACCTAACCTAACCAAACCTAACCTGATCTGACATAGCTTAACCTAACCTAACCTAACCTAACCTAACCTGATCTGACATAGCTTAACCTAACCTAACCTAACCAAACCTAATCTGACCTAACCTAACCTAACCTAACCTGATCTGACATAGCTTAACCTAACCTAACCTAACCAAACCTAACCTGACCTAACCTAACCTAACCTAACCTAACCTAACCTAACCAAACCTAACCTGACCTAACCTAACCTGACCTAACCTAACCTAGCCTAACCTAACCTGATCTGACATAACTTAACCTAACCTAACCTAACCTAACCTAACCTAACCTGATCTGACATAGCTTAACCTAACCTAACCTAACCTAACCTAACCAAACCTGACCAAACCTGACCTAACCTAACCTAACCTAACCTGATCTGACATAGCTTAACCTAACCTAACCTAACCAAACCTAATCTGACCTAACCTAACCTGACCTAACCTGATCTGACCTAGCCTAACCTAACCTAACCTAACCAAACCTAACCTGACCTAACCTAACCTAACCTAACCTGATCTGACCTAGCCTAACCTAACCTAACCTAACGTGATCTGACCTAGCCTAACCTAACCTAACCTAACCTAACCAAACTTAACCTGACCTAACCTGATCTGACCTAGCCTAACCTAACCTAACCTAACCTAACCTGATCTGACCTAGCCTAACCTAACCTAACCTAACGTGATCTGACCTAGCCTAACCTAATCTAACATAACATAACATAACCTGACCTAACCTAACCTAACCTTGTCTCACCTAACATAACATAACATAACCTGACCTAACCTAAAGTAACCTCACCTAATCTAATCTGTCCTAATGTAAGCTAACCTAATCTAACCTAATTTAACCTTACCTAACCTAACCTAACCTAACCTAACCTAACTTGATCTGACCTAACATAACCTAACTTAACCTGATCTAACCTAACCTAACCAACCTGACCTGACTTAACCTAACCTATACTAATCTAACTTAACCTAACAAAAGTCTTTGTAACTACTTTATTTATCTATCTGACCATCTGCCTGCCTCTTTCCCTCCTTTTGTTTGTCTATTTCCATGCATCTGTCTGTCTGTCTGTCTGTCTATTTATCTGTCTGTCTGTCTGTCTGTCTACCTATCTATCTGTTTGTATCTATCACACAAACGAAGCAGTAAAAACAAAAAAAAGTAAAAATATGCCCACAAGGAAGAAAATTCTCTCTCTCTCTCTCTCTCTCTCTCTCTCTCTCTCTCTCTCTCTCTCTCTCTCTCTCTCTCTCTCTCTCTCTCTCTCTCTCTCTCTATCTCTGGGTTTATTGCATTTGCCTGTACGGCTATTATTTTTTCACCTTCCGATAGTTCCCCTGCTCCACGCTTTTCCTTTCTTTTTTTCTAGTTTTCTTTCATTCTTTTGCACTTAAATCATGATTCTGTCTATGAAAATGCCAGACTAGTGGGGGATCCTGCAGCAATGTGGAATGATGCTACTATGCCCACTAATGTCTGCTGCTGTGCCTTGTCATGTTACTCCACAATAAGAGCACTGGTGAAATGATGCCACTATGCCCACTAATGCCTGGTGCTGCTCCATGTCTTGTTGTTCCACTATACGAGTACTGGTGAAATGATGCCACTCTGCCCACTAATGCCTGGTGCTGCGCCGTGTCTTGTTGCTCCACTATACGAGTACTGGTGAAATGACTAATGCCTGTTGTTCTGTGCCTTGTTATCCTGCTTCACTACACTTCCAAGGCATTAATGAGGAACTCTGGTGCTTCCTCATATTACTTTACTATTTTTTTCTTCTATGGCTAAGAGCAACAAAACTTTTAAGGAAAAAAAAAAAGCTCCACTTAAGTGTCAGTTCCTATAAATTCCAAGTAGAAAAATCAAATGACGGAGGATAAGTGCCTTGAAACCTCCCTCTTGAGAGTTCCAGTCGTAGGAGGAAGGAAATACAAAGCAGGCAGGGAGTTCCAGAGTTTACTAGGGAAAGTGACGAATGATTGAGAATACTGGTGAACTCTGCATTATTTCCGTTACTATCCTCCCAAGGCAGCAGTGATCAGTGACTCTCTGGATGATGGCTATAGTGCAGTGAAAGAGTGTGTGTAGTTATTAGGTACTTTAGTTTTGGTCTCGAGGACTGGATGGCTAAATGATGGATGGCAATGATGGCAATGATGGAGCACTGGTATAGAGGTTATGAAGTTACAATGATACTCCTCCTCTTCTTCTTCTTTAGTCTATGGACCATATTCTGAAACAATTCTGCGCTGCATTTCCACTACATTCGAAAGGCTCTAATTGAAGTGACGCGTGTTTTTATGGGTGTTTTTACGGTTCGAGTGACAGATTAACGAGATTTCTACTTTATTAACAGGAGAAACTGTTGAAAATCCGGCTAATCTGTGAAATTAGTCGTGGTGAGAGAGCAGGACTTTTTTTAATTCGGACCTGTGTTACTGTGGATGAAGGCTGTATAAGGCTGTTGTATCATCGTACTCTGGCAGCGCTGCGCTCCAATGAAGGCATGCGGCACGGTTTAGCAAGCTTGTCATTTTTTTTTTTTTTTTTTGTTTACACGTCCGTTTTCCGACTTCCCTAACAGGTCTATTATATTTAGGTCGCTGCCCCTTAATGGATCTGGCATTTGAGAAAAGGTACCCTGAGTGGATGCCTTCCCCTCAGACCGTGGCCAGGATTCGATCCTATGCACCTTAAGATCCCTCGAATCCCAAAGCACGCGCGGTCCCATTGTACCACGGTGGCCCTAATACCTTTTATTGTTAATAATACTGGTATATACAGACAGTAAAGGCAAATACCAGTAAATGCAGTTAATTTAGCTTCAAATAATAGAATAATAAACGCTGCCTGCATATATTATTACCGAGAGAGAGAGAGAGAGAGAGAGAGAGAGAGAGAGAGAGAGAGAGAGAGAGAGAGAGAGAGACGAGTGGGGGATGGCGGATATCATATATAGACTTTGAGGGGAATGTGAGCCGTGTGGAGTAGTGGGAGAGAGAGAGAGAGAGAGAGAGAGAGAGAGAGAGAGAGAGAGAGAGAGAGAGAGAGAGAGAGAGAGAGAGAGAGAGAGAGAGAGAGAGAGAGAAGGCGAATGACAGATGAGAGGGAAAATGTTTTCTTAATGACGACTCTGAATAATAATAATAATAATAATAATAATAATAATAATAATAATAATAATAATAATAACAATAATAATAATAATAATAATAATAATAATAATGTCCCCCATTGCATTTTCCTCTCAATCTTTTTTTTTTCGTGGGAAATTTTTACCTTGGGAGGAAACTTACGGTATACTCTCTCTCTCTCTCTCTCTCTCTCTCTCTCTCTCTCTCTCTCTCTCTCTCTCTCTCTCTCTCTCTCTCTCTCATATAAAGCCATTATTTAAGTACCTATTTCATCATCTATTTATCTCTCTATCAATCAAACTATTTACCTATTCATCCTTCTCTTCCTAGATCTCTCCTTCATCTTTCCCCGAGGCACCATCATTTCAACCTATTGATCTATCAGCCACTTAGTAATTCAATCAATTAGTCAAATAGGCACTCATTGTATGCATTAACAGCCAGTCATGTACTTATTAGTGACGTAGCAAATTCTTCAGTTAATCTATGTTTCTTTCCTCCTATCTATTTATTTATTTATATATATATTTATTTATTTATCTATCTATCTATCAGTGTATCAATCTATTTATCTATCTACTTACCTATCTATCTACCAATCAATCAATTCACCTATTCATCCTTGTCTATTTACTTATGTGTTCATTCATTTATCTATCCATCTATCATTCTATCTACCTATTAATTAACCTAGCCATCTGTCTACCTATCCTTCTACTTATATACCTACCTGCCTACGTATTTACCTATCTACCCATCTTCCTATCAGTACCTCCGTTACCCACCACAGTCTGGATGGAGGGACTGAAGACGCTCGCAGTGAAGGCCACGACGCAGGCCAGGCCGGTAAGGGAGCTCCTGAAGGGCGTGGGCTGGAGCTCCGCCGCCTGCAGGGACACCACCAGGTAGGTCACGGAGATGAAGATCCTGGCCACCACCACCAGCACGGATATCCCTATGAAGCTCTCCTCGTATCCTGTAGAAGGCGATGAAGGAGGGTTGAGAGAGAGAGAGAGAGAGAGAGAGAGAGAGAGAGAGAGAGAGAGAGAGAGAGAGTGGGAAAGAGGGCGTGGCAAACTTAATACAAACAAGAAATCAGTCACTTTTACAGAGATTTATGTATGTATATTGAGCGCGCGCGTGCCTCACACACACACACACACACACACACACACACACACACACACACACACACACACACACACACACACGTAACAACTCGTTCTCTTCTTTTCATCTATCATTTCTCTCTCTCTCTCTCTCTCTCTCTCTCTCTCTCTCTCTCTCTCTCTCTCTCTCTCTCTCTCTCTCTCTCTCTCTCTCTCTCTCTCTCTCTCTCTCTCTCTCTCTCACTCACAGCAGGTGCATTCTCTCACACTTTGTTCCTCTCTTTCTCTCTGCCTCCCTTCTTCCATCACTTCGTCCTTTCTTTACTTCACATCGACTCTCTCTCTCTCTCTCTCTCTCTCTCTCTCTCTCTCTCTCTCTCTCTCTCTCTCTCTCTCTCTCTCTCTCTCTCTCTCTCACCAGCGACAAGGAGACCAGCGGCAGCGAAGAAGAACGAGGTGCACACTGCCAGGCCCGCGGAGTGCAGGGAGCGGCGGCCGAGGTAGCGCAGGAACACAGGTAGCAGCAGATTAGAGGGAACTTCAGTGACGGACAAGAAGAACCACGCTAAATAAGGATTGTCAGACACGTAGGGAGATTTCAAGGTAGTGGTGAAGTAGATGACAAGATTGGCCGTCCTGGGAGAGAAAAAAGAAAGAGAAGAAAGAAAGAGGAGGGAAAGGTTTCGGTGTCAGGGGTGGTTTTGTTGGGGGTGACGGTGGGGAAGGGAAGGGAAGGGGGGAGGGAGAATAAATGAAGGGAAGGGAAGGGATGGGAAAGGATGGGACAAATTAACAGACATACAGACAGACAAATAAACAAATAAACAGACAGACAGAAACACACACACACACACGCAGAGAGAGAGAGAGAGAGAGAGAGAGAGAGAGAGAGAGAGAGAGAGAGAGAGAGAGAGAGAGAGAGAGAGAGAGAGAGAGAGAAATATGTTGTCAGGTAAAGAGAAAGAAACAGAAAAGTAAAAGGAAGTTAAAAGGAAAATGAAGGAGAGGGTAAAAGAGTGAATGAAAGAGGGAGAGAGAGAGAGAGAGAGAGAGAGAGAGAGAGAGAGAGAGAGAGAGAGAGAGAGAGAGAGAGAGAGAGAGAGAGAGAGAGAGAGAGAGAGAGAGAGAGAAGAGAAGAGAGCAGTAATGGAAGGGAGGGCGATGAAGAAAGACGCAGAGGAGAGGAGAGTGAGAGGAGTAAGACAGAGGAGAGGATGAGGGAAGAAGGAAAGGCGATAGACAAAAAAAAAAATGTATGAGTGACGAACTGAAGGAAGCAGGTAATCTAAACGAGAGAGAGAGAGAGAGAGAGAGAGAGAGAGAGAGAGAGAGAGAGAGAGAGAGAGAGAGAGAGAGAGAGAGAGAGAGAGAGAGAGAGAGAGAGAGAGAGAGAGAGAGAGAGAGAGAGAGAGAGAGAGAGCAAAACAAAAAGATGGAGGGAACTCGAAATAAATAAGAAAAACATTCATGAAAAATGGAGACAAAAAAACAAAATATATACATCAAAGCAATTCAAAACAAAATAATGAAGAAATAAACACACACACACACACACACACACACACACACACACACACACTCACCAACATATCGTAAGCAGCACCATTCTGAAGCAAAGGCGAGGATAGCAGGCCAAGAACTCCCCAAGACCCATTATAAGACTGCAGACACCTTGACACATCCCAGCCTGGTCAAACTCCTCCCGCTCTCCAGCCTTGATCTGTGTGACGTGAAGTGAGGTAAGGTTAAGTGAGGTTAGGTGAAGTGTGTAGGAAGTGAAGGAAGGTTAGGTTAGGTTAGGTTAGGTGAAGTTAGGTTAGGTTAGGTGAGGTTAAGTTAGGTGTAGGAAGTGAAGGGAGGTAAGAGGAGGAGAGAAATGAAAGTGTTAGGGGTTGGAATAATGGGAGGGTATTGGAAGGGTGAAGGAATGTTTGATAAAAGAAAGGGAAAAGGACAGGAAGAGAATGGGTGGGAGGTGATGTGGGAGAGAGGTGATGTGAGAGAGAGAGAGAGAGAGAGAGAGAGAGAGAGAGAGAGAGAGAGAGAGAGAGAGAGAGAGAGAGAGAGAGAGAGAGAGAGAGAGAGAGAGAGAGAGAGAGAGAATAAAGAAATGAATGAAAGAAACACAGACAGACAGGCAGACAGTTTAAAAGAAAGCAGGAACGATGAAACAAAATTAAAAACCAAGACACAAAAGAACTTTACTCAATACTTTGTAGATACAATTCCTGACAACACACACACACACACACACACACACACACACACACACACACACACACACACACACACACACACGAACGCAGGCACGCACACACACAAAGAAGGGACCTGTACATATATACAGTTTTCGTTTCAGTCTTGACCCACACACACACCAAAAAAAAAAAAGAAAGAAAAGAAAGAAAGAAAAAAAGATCTTCACTGATTCAACTGTGTGTGTGTGTGTGTGTGTGTGTGTGTGTGTGTGTGTGTGTGTGTGTGTGTGTGTGTGTGTGAGTGTGTTTTCTTACTGTATGCTTCTCTTTTTTCCTCCTCCTCCTCCTCTTCCTCCTCCTTCTTTTCCTGCTCCTCCTCAAAATAAATAAATAAACAAATAAATAAATAAATAAACAAAATAGAGTAAATTCGACAAAAATAACCTCTCTCTCTCTCTCTCTCTCTCTCTCTCTCTCTCTCTCTCTCTCTCTCTCTCTCTCTCTCTCTCTCTCTCTCTCTCTCTCTCTCTCTCTCTCTCTCTCCTCGTCACCTTCTTGATCCGCGCCTGCAGCAGGAGGAGGGAGGGCGCTAGCGGGTTCCTCGGGTGGTTCCTCATGGTGACCCTCCGCAGCACCAGGGCCGCCTCCTTCTCCCTGCCCCGAGCCACCAGCCACTGCAGCGACTCCTCCAGCAGCCTGCCTCAGGGTGGTGGTGGTGGTGGAGAAAAAAAGGAACAAGAAAAGGATGAGCAAGAACAAGAAGAACAAAGAGAACAGAAAGAACAAGGAGAGAGAGAGAGAGAGAGAGAGAGAGAGAGAGAGAGAGAGAGAGAGAGAGAGAGAGAGAGAGAGAGAGAGAGAGAGAGAGAGAGAGAGATAAACAAAAAACAAGGACAGTAAACAAACAGCAAAACAGACAAACAAACACTAGCTTTTCTCCCCAAACCCTAAAAAAGAGAAAAAAAAACATGATAAACGGGGAAAGACAGAGAGAGAGAGAGAGAGAGAGAGAGAGAGAGAGAGAGGAAGTGAAGATGATAAATGGGGAGATGGAAGAGGGAGGGGAAGAGAGAGGGTGCTGAGAGTGATAATGTCAAAACAGGGGGAACCTATGACGCGGTGTTGAGGGAAGGTGTGAAGTGGTGCTGGTAGTAGTGGTGGTAGTGGTGGTAGTGATGGTGGTGGTGGTGGTGGTGGTAGTATAAGTAGTAGTAGTAGTAGTAGTAGTAGTAGTAGTAGTAGTAGTAGTAGTAGTAGTAGTAGTAGTGGTGGTGGTGGTGGTGGAGGAGGATAAACAAAAGAACACAAACGAAGTGCAATATATGTTACAAATCTAAAGAGAGAAGGAGGAGGAGGAGGAGGAGGAGGAGGAGGAGAAAGACGAAAGCAAAGGACGAAAATAAATAAAAAAAAGAACATAAACAAGAAAAAAACGAGAAAAAAACAAAAGAATGAAAATAAAACACACAACCAACTTAAAAAAATGAAAAAAAAAACAGAAAAATACATAAAAAATATAAAAAAAACAAGAAAACAAGAAACCAAAACAATAATAAAAAGAAAAAGAAAAAAGAAAAAATAATCACGCACCACAACAGAACCAAACACAACACTGCTGCTGCCTCACCCACCTGCTGTAGGCGACGGCGAGGAGGCAGGGCAGGCTGGTGACGAGTCCAAGGATGATCCAAGAATCAGTAAGCCAAGCGAGGAGGCTGAGCACACACTGGCCCAGGGAAAAACACACGGAGGCAATGGACGTGATCATTCCCCGCTCCTCGTCCCTCACTTGTTCCAGGGCTGGTGAGGGAGAAGGTAAGAAAGGGACAGGGAGATTAGTGTGGTAGTGAGTAATGGTGTTAGATACTTGGTTTGGTATCAGTTGATATTATTTTCTTATTTATTTATTTTTATTTATAACGCTTTCCTCATCTCTGTTTATGTCTCTCTCTCTCTCTCTCTCTCTCTCTCTCTCTCTCTCTCTCTCTCTCTCTCTCTCTCTCTCTCTCTCTCTCTTACACACACACACACACACACACACACACACACATCGTAACCCCTGCCCCCACCACCGCCTTCCCCCCCAAAAAAAAGAAGGAAAAAGAAGAAGAAGAAGAAGAAGAAGAAGAAGAAGAAGAAGAAGAAGAAGAAGAAGAAGAAGAAGAAGAAGAAGAATGTAAAAATCAAGAGCTTACCTGTAATAACCACGACATTGTAAATCGCAGGTAGACCCATGCTGACGAAGAACCGCAGAATGAGGAGCGCTAGGGAGCCTCTTACCAGCACGAAGAGGGAGCCCACAACCGCCGCCTTCACCGCCAGCAGCATGAACACCCACTTGCGCCCCACCCTGCCAGTGAGTGAAGGACTACAGGAGCAGCAGGAAAGGGAACAGTGAGTAGTGGTGAGCGGTGGGAGAAGTGACATCTGCAGTAGACTGTTTTGTAGGAAGAGGAGGAGGAGGAGGAGGAGGAGGAGGAGGAGGAGGAGGAGGAGGAACAAAATCAAGAAGAAAATAAGAAGAAGGAAGAAAGAAAGAAAGTAGAAAAATGAAAAAAAATAAAAGAAAGAATATAATAAATAGGAAAATGAGAGAGAGAGAGAGAGAGAGAGAGAGAGAGAGAGAGAGAGAGAGAGAGAGAGAGAGAGAGAGAGAGAGAGAGAGAAACAAACAAACAAACGGAACCAACTCTGAGAATGAGCAGAGCTTTCAAAACAGGAGGAGGTACTCAAAAATACATTAGTCCGCGATCGAGAGAAAACGGAAACACGAGCCAAGGTAACAAGGAAAACGGCCCCAAAATTTATACGAATAGGAGACGTAAGCTTATGGAGATGCAATTACTTAGACAAATGTGATGAATTACCAGACTTCTTATGGACCGCTGTTTGTTTATTAAGGCACGCAGCTGTTGGTAAGATGTAGTAGCACCGAAGGGCGTGAAGGTAAGGGCGAGTGTTGCAGTGTGGTGAAGTTACATGGGAGTGGTACTAATAGGTGATAGAGAGTAAGCGAGGTAGGTTTCGTAAAGGAGGTGAATAGAGATAAATGTGTGAACAGCAATCCAGAAAATACAAATACCACTAAAAAGTCTACAAATTCATACACACACACACGCACACACACACACACACACACACACACACACAATAATAATAATAATAATAATAATAATAATAATAATAATAATAATAATACAGCCTTTCAAAAATTTACGAAATCCACAGGAGAAAATCTTTCAAACTCATAACACGAATAAAAAAATATCACTCATGTAAATTTCTCTTTTAATTAGCGAGACTGGGTGTCTACGCGGTACCTACTGCAGCGTTCGACTCCCGCCCTTAATTAAGATTACGAGTTCGATCCTGGCTCACGGTAATTTTCTTTTCAACAGGAGAGGTAGCGCAGCGTGCCCTCGTAATCTGAACTGCCGGGACTATAATGATATCGTTGGTGCGGCATCATAACTTAATTAACCAGTTCCCAAGCTCCACTCAGGCAGACTTACAGCACGGCACAGGTAAATTCATTAAAAACAGACAGGAGAATCTTCGTGTTTAGTATCTTAACTCTAACTTTGGCTCAGATAGTACAGGTGATCACAGACGAGGAACAGCGCCACCACTCGACAACATCTCGGTTATATTGAACGCAAAACAAATAGGGGAGTCTTTGTGTTTAGTGTGTTTAGTTTCTTAACTCTCTAACGTTGGCCTAGCTAGTATAGGTGATCACAGACAGCCTCGTGAGGACCAGCACCACCACCACGCCTGCACCACATCATAGGTAAATTCATTGCAAAACAGGTATGAGAGGTTTTTAATTATATTTTTTCTACGGTTCTAGTGACAGATTAACAAGATTTCTACAAAATTAACAGGAGAAACACTCTTGAGAACACGGCTAATCATCCCTGTGACCTTTAAATAAAAATAGCCGCGGTGAGAGAGGAAAGCGTTTCAGAATACGGGCCGTGATCACTGAGTCCACTCACCCACCACACTGAGAACCAATTCCTAAACATTCACGCGAACCAGGTACATTTTTAGCCCAGGTAACTCAATAGAACCCCAATAAAAACCCTGTGACCCTGATCTTTGACCCTGAGTGCAAATGAGTGTGTTTCCTAAGCGGAGGTCCCTCGCTGGGTTACGCTAATCCTGTTTGGGCCGCTAAGCTGATTAGGGGCGTGGCTGAGAGGGGGTGAGGGGGTAAGGGGGAGACTGGTGTTGCTGAGGCTACTGTGTTGTGGTGGTGAAGGTGGGTGGAGGGAGTGGGTGGTAAGAGAAGGTGGTTGCTGATGGGAGGCAGTTGTGGTGATGATGGGGAGGGGTGGGTGGTAGGTGGGAGGTGATGGGAAGGATAGATGGTGGGAAAGGTAATTAAGGGGAAGGATGAGTGGTGAGAGGTGATGAGGGGAGGAATGGGTGGTCAACAGGTGATGATGAGGGGATGGGTGTGGGAGGTAATGAGGGGAGGGATGGGTGGTGGGAAAGGTGATGATAGGGAAGGAGGAATGGAGGGATGAGCAACTATAATGCTGGAGAGATGCAGTACTTAATGAGATAAGATTGGGTTGCGTGGATAATGAAGGGGAGGAAATACCACTTAAATTCTGTCCGTATAAACAGGATCTTATGATGAAGTGAGGGTTTTGATGAAAATACAAGAACACTTCACACCAGGACGAGAATACCAGGTTAAGTAAAGTGCTAAGAAGCGGTGCAGTGAATGAAGTAAGTGCATTAGTCAAGGGTACCAAGCGAGCGGGTCCTCAGGTGGCGAAATAACAGTGACAGAGTATGATTTTTATCTGTGGAGTGTAAACATACCAGGTGTGCATCTATTTCCATATATTTCCATGAGTTTACGTCACATAGTAGTCATTCAGGGTACCAGATCACGTCTTCATTCACTTGTATTGGTCAACTGTGGGTCTTACAAAGCTCCACCATTCATTCCTCTCTCTCTCTCTCTCTCTCTCTCTCTCTCTCTCTCTCTCTCTCTCTCTCTCTCTCTCTCTCTCTCTCTCTCTCTCTCTCTCTCCTTCCAAAACAGCAACATACTCTCTTTATTTACGAGTATGTTTCCAATCAAGTCCTCTGTCCATTCTTCCTTCCAAAAGCTTCACTCCTTCCTTCTTCCTCCTCTCTCTCTCTCTCTCTCTCTCTCTCTCTCTCTCTCTCTCTCTCTCTCTCTCTCTCTCTCTCTCTCTCTCTCTCTCTCTCTCTCTCTCTCTCTCTCTCTCCTTCCAAAATAACAACAGACTCCCCTCGTCACTACTCCCCCTTCTTTCCACCTCCCTTCAGAACATGCTCAAACTGCGTCACTGTACTGAGAAGAGTCATTAATTACCTCGACTTTCCAATGTTTGTTCCTACACTTACACTGGGATCTAAGCCACCACGCACCTTCCCTTGCCCTTGCCCTTCTGTTTCACTCCACCTCCCCTTCCTGTGTGGCGCATAATGTTTTGTTTCGCATCTCTTTTCACTCTGCTTGCACCCCACACACGACCCATCCCCGCCCTCAGTGTGTTAACAGCAGTAGTTTGTTTTTAGCAGATTTCTTCGTTTCTTGTTTCTCTGTCGTAAGTGTAACGTAAGTAAGTAAAGTTAGTAAAAGCAAGTTAGAGGGATGATGATAATAATGATAATGATGATGATAAAAAAAAAACTTACGTCCCATTTTCTTAACAATTACTTCTGTTTTCTACACCCACGTACCCACTCACTCACTCACCCATCCATTCACCCATACACCCCACTCACTCACTCACCAATCCATCCACTCATCCACTCGTATACCCACCCTCTCACTCACCAACCAATCCTCCCACACACCCACTCACACACATACTCACCCACCTAAACACCCACTCACCGCCTCACCTATCAGCAAGGGCGCCGAAGAGAAGGGAACCGATGGCCCCCCCGCCACACAGACGTGCAGCATGAGGGTAGTGTCCCTAGCAGCCTCACACGCCCACCCCAACTCCATGGCCAGAGAACTTTGCACATAGGTTGTGTCAAAGTCGTGGCCGAACACACAGCCTGAGGGGGAAGAGAAGGAGGAGGAGGAGGAGGAGGAGGAGGAGGAGGAGGAGGAGGAGGAGGAGGAAGAGGAGGAGGAGGAAGAGGAGGGTGAAACAAAAAGAAGGAAAAAAAGGACGAGGACGAGAAAGACGAGGATAGAAATAGAGAGAGAGAGAGAGAGAGAGAGAGAGAGAGAGAGAGAGAGAGAGAGAGAGAGAGAGAGAGAGAGAGAGAGAGAGAGAGAGAGAATAATGTTAGAATTTATCATGTTAAGTTAAACACGTAGTAGTACCAGTAGTAGTAGTAGTAGTAGTAGTAGTAATAGTAGTAGTAGTAATAGTAGTAGTAGTAGTAGTAGTAGTAGTAGTAGTAGTAGTAGTTATAGCAGTAATAAATAAAAACGCGCACAAACAATCTCTCTCTCTCTCTCTCTCTCTCTCTCTCTCTCTCTCTCTCTCTCTCACTCACCCATCGTGTGAGCAACAGGTGGCGCCACTCCTGGGTACTCCCTCTGCCACTTCACCGCTGCCTTCAGGTACTCCTCCATGGGGTTGCTTTGCTTGGCCTGCCTCTCACCGCCCTCCTTCCCTCTCCCGGGGACGTACAGGTCATTGAAGGGGTCAAAGTAGCGGGCAACACGTGACTTAAGGAGGTCAGGCTGCGGTGGATCACTCTTACTGCTTGGGAGTGTCTGGGTGGAGGGATTTGTGAATTGGTGTGTGGCCGACTGTTCTGTGGCGTTGTGGTGTTGCCTGATGTTGCTGGGGTTTCTTTCCTGAGTGGTGTGGTGTCCTCTAGTGCTGATTTGATGGTTTGGAGTGCTGAAGCGTTTTTTCTGAGTGCTGGAGTGCTGTTTTTTGGTGCTGTCTTGCTGGTCTGATGTGCTAGAGTCATCTGTGGTGTTGCTGTGTTGATCTTGTGTGCTGAGACGTCCTTTCTGAGTAATGGAGTGCTGGTCTTGTGTCCCTCCTTGCTGGCCTGAAGTGCTGATTTGTCTATTCTGAGTACCGGAATGTTCCTTTGCACTGTCCTTTGTGATATCAGGTCCCTTTGACATATTTTGATCTTCTGTGGTACCGGCATTCGCCTCAAGGGTATAGGAGTCTTCTGGGAAACTGGTAACTCCTTGAACATCACCAGTATCCCCCTGTGTGGAGGTACCTGTGTAAATCTTAGCACCGGGAGGAGTCTTAAAGCTCCCAGTATCCTCCATCGGGGTGCTGGTGGGGAGTGGCTGGGGAGTACTAGGGTGTTGCTGGTTGTCGTGGGTGGTGTTATAAGCCCTGGTACTGTATTGCTTGTCCGTACCGGGGTCGTACTGGGGGTCACCAAGGGCCGAGGGGAAGTCGTAAAGTGTGCAGGGATTGAGTTCCCCGCTGAGTGTCCTGTAGTGAGTAGTCGTAGTTGTAGTAGTGGTAGTGGTGGTGGTGGCAGTAGTAGTGGTGTTGGAGGATTTGCAAAACGAGTACAGGTGGAAGAAAAGGGACAGTAGTAGTAGTAGTAGTAGTAGTAGTAGTAGTAGTAGTAAACAAACACACACACACACACACACACACACACACACACACGATCAAAGTAAAAAAATAAATAAATAAATAACATCAACAAACAAACCAATAAACGAATGAGAAAGGTTTGAAACACTAACTTAGGAGTAACCAGAAGCCTCCAGTCCCCTGAGAGAGAGATGGCGCGGGGGTGGAGGCAAAGTGCAATTAGAAAACGGCACCTGCACCATAAGGAGGATGTTGAGGTAAGCACACGGCACCACCAGGCACACGGGAACCAGCCAGCACAGGATAAGGAACCTCTTGTACACTCCACGATCGTCCGCCCTCCTCAGCAGTGTGTCCAGTTGTCTCCCCCTCAGCGTCCCCTTCATGGCGCCGCTGCTCTTTCTGCCTCTGCTTTTGCGTGAACCCTCTCCCGTCCCTAGCAGCGTAGGAGGGGAAGGAAATAGGGAAAGCTGCACGAAGTTGGAGTTAAAAGGTGTGTGTGTGTGTGTGTGTGTGTGTGTGTGTGTGTGTGTGTGTGTGTGTGTGTGTGTGTGTGTGTGTGTGTGTTTCTGTTTTTGTGTTGAAAAGTATCTGTGTTCAGTAATCTAAAAATATGTTTCTTTTTTACCTAGAAAATAAAAGCATTGCACAAAGTTGGGAGTTAAAATGTCTTCTTTTTTTTTCTGCTTCCGTGTTGAGAAAATATCTGTAATCTAAAAAAAAAAGAACGTACATTTTATTTATTTGTTTACTTTTTTTTCCTTTCACTATCAGCTATAAACAACACCAGAACACTAGGGAGTTACTTCTTATCCTGACCACATCACTGATCCTAAGACTGGCACCACCATCACGCTACCAAACATTACTATACTAAACCGAAGACTCCCCTCTGCCCACCCATGCACCACCTCCTTACCTCGTGCCATCCTCCACTAGCTGGTTGCGTGCTCTGAGTCGTCTGTCCCTTCTATCCACTGAGCGACTTGGGCTAATAACAGAAATCGCTTCTCCCCTGTCAAGCAATTCTGTATGGAGGTCCTCTAGAGCCCCGTCCATGGCCTCGCTTTCATCCACTGCATGTCGCGCCGCTCTCCTGGACTCGGCGCCGCACCCCTGAGGTTGTGTTAATTTCCTGCTGGCCTCGTCCACACCCACATTCTCCTCGTCAGGTTTCATAGCGACGAGGCAAGGAAGTCACGGGTTTGTTACTGTGGTGTGATCGTCTCCACTGCGAATAGGATGCGGTGGCCATGAACGAGTGGATATGGACAGGGGTAAGAGGATGGAAGTGAGAGGAATAAATGGATGCAATAGACAAGCATGACTGGAGAGAACTGATCCAACATGGCACCGAAAAAAAAAAAGTGAGGGAAAAAGAAACTTGTACTGAGTGAAAAATAATGGATAAGTAGATAAATAAACACTACTACTACTACTACTACTACTACTACTACTACTACTACTACTACTATATTGTTGTTGCTGTTGTTGCTGCTGCTGCTGCTGTTGCTGTTGCTGCTCCTGTTGCTACTACTACTACTACTACTGCTACTACTACTGCTGCTGCTGCTGCGGCTGCTAACAATAATAACAAAGTAGAAGATATTATCATGGTAGAATTCTTTCCAGTGTGGCGAGATATACTCATGAATTTAATGCAGTCTGCCATGCACCCCGTTCATCTATTCATTCATTCACTACCACTTAATTCATTCATTTTGTTTATAGTCAGCGTTTATAACAAAAGATCTTCGTCAGAGGAGGAGGAGGAGGAGGAGGAGGAGGAGGAGGAATGATACAAACTGACGCGAAAATAAGAGAAAAACCTGGGAATGGAAATAAGCACCTCCTTAATGGCCAAAGAAAACTAAATAACTACAAGTACTTGTGGGGAGTCAGGCGGAGCTAGACGCTTCGTGATGTTCAGCTGCCTAGCGTGGGGTTTGATGGGAAGTGTTTGCTTTGGAACGAGAGAGATTTTGGCGCGGAACACGGACACTTGAGGCGTTGTTTTTAGAGGTCTGGATTGTGTGGCTTTGTCAGCATAGCAGGTATGTGATAGTGTATATCATTGTGAAGATATTGTTGGGCAAAGTATTGGATGTTAATGAAATGTAAGGAGCGGGAGAGAGGATGATTAGAGTGCACCATGGGTGTGTTGCAGGAGTTTCACGGTGATGCTTAAGGACCGTAGCCGCAGTCGTCTTCACCAGTGTGTGCCTGTCTACTGGAGGAGTGGTGTAGTGTGTGGCCATCCTGAGCCCTATCAGTTTGTGGTGACAAGAGGGAGACACCTGTCATCACTCAGCTGGGGAAAAGAAGCGTTCGTGTGAACAAGGGTTACCCGTGGTGTCCCTCAACTGGAAATTTTGAGGTGTACAAGTTTCATTTAGTTATTTTTCTTTTTTTTTTTGGTTGTGAGTTTACACGAGTTGTGTATTGATTTATTTTTATATCCATTACAGTGTTATTTGTATGTTTTTTTGTTTGTTTACCTTGGCAGGAGATTTTTTTAGTTTTCACTCCAGTGGTGAAGTTAAGGTGAGCCCAGGCTGGCTGGTGGGCAGCTGGTACTTCATTACATACTCTTCAGGGAAACCGCATTAAGAACCATTATTATAACAAAACAGTCACCCAGAGGAGGCAAAAAGTTAATCAGAAATATATGGATGCAAAAATCAGAGTCTAAGAATTGAAATAGTCACCCTCTTCATAGCCAAAGAAAACGAAATGGCCATCTCCGCTCTTGAGAGAACCAATATTTAGAACCTTATAACAGTCACTATACTCTTTTTATTCTTGGAAGAACGTTTAGGCGTTGATCGAGATCCGTTAGCTATTATGCCACACCACACAATTTATCTTTAATCTATCAGTTCTTATCACTTTTTTTTATTGAAATTCAAGTATTAAGTATGGATTATTTGGCCTATCAAACCATTCAGTGCTACGAGTGGTTCGGGGTTTTAAGATAATAATCTGGGTTTTACAGAAAATATCACAACATTTGACAACATAGCTCTACGGCGTTGTCATGTAGGTCGAGAGCATTTGGGGTGCTTATCGGCAGGGTCAGGTGACTCAGGTCAGAGAGAAGGGTGGCTCAGACTCGTCATTGCACCCTACAGAGCAACAGCTCGAACAGACAAAAGCCACAAATGTGAGACGACAGTGCGACGAATCTGCTTTGCCTCCAGTTGAGATTATGCGACACAATTACCACGAACAAATAAATTATATAAAAAAATATTTTCACAATATCATACAGTACTGAGAGAGAGAGAGAGAGAGAGAGAGAGAGAGAGAGAGAGAGAGAGAGAGAGAGAGAGAGAGAGAGGAGGTAGGAGGGTCGACTGCCCTTTCCACCAAGGTATTAAACCGATAATTGGTCCTGTAAAGACATGGCAACGCAGCTCACGGGGAATTTCCCTACTCGGCCAATGCCCAAACGTTCTTCCAGTAGTAAAAAGACTATAGAAGAAACAAGAAAACTATCAGCTCCTGACATGAAGACAACAGTAGAGGCTACATAGAAATAGAGCAGTTCTCCCCTAAAGAGAGAGAAAACGGAGCCATATCACCAGACGCGTGAGGGACCTGTCCAGCCAGCAGTGACGGGAGGAGGGAGTGAGTGTCATACGTGCATTCAGACCTCTTTGTGCCGCGAGCCAGGTAGAGTGCGTGGTGGTGACTGTGGGGGGCATCACAGCAAGGCCTGGCACGAACCGCATCACTTACTACATCACCAGGAGGGAAGGAAACAATCATAAACGTAAGGTATGTTGTGTGGCGTTATGTTTGTTTTTTACCTTCACTGATATAGCCACTTAGCAGGCCGCCTTGCATGCCCACACACTGCTCTGAGATAGGAGGCTGTGGGAGTATTGGTGGCTTAGTGAGAAGAGTTGATGCAGTGATATTGTGAACTAGTAAATGGTTTGGCTGTGTGCCCGCCTACCTCTCCATCCCTCCATCTCTTCCCACTTTGATTCAGCCACAAAGCAGGCCTCCTTGCATAACCACTTACTGCACAGTGATAGGAGGGTGTGAGAATGTTGATGGATTGGTGAGAAAAGTTGATACAGAAGAATAATTAGGTGGAAATTCGTTAGTTTATGTATTCGCCTCTCTTACCCTCCCTCCCTCCCTCCCTCCCTCCACACCACACCACACCCCAACACACGTCGACTCATGCGCCTCTGTCGTGGACGCGTTCCAGTACTTGTCCCAAACCTGTATATTAAATTCCGTTTGTTTTTAAAAGTTATTGGATTAGTCAACATCACATACCTGGATAATTATTATGGATATTATGAAAATGCATGCCGTCTAATTAAGCGTCCTTGCACTGATAGGGAGGGGCGGATTCCTTGTTTTACATAATTATATGTAACTTGAACTGCGCTTGAACCTAACTTTCCCTCGACAAACTTAGGAAAAGTAATGAATAAAGTAAATAAATAAATAAAATGAATACAAAAAATCAGTAAGATAAGACTTCAAAATCTGTCATGTGAAATCAATTCAAGGTAAGGAAACAATGCAATAAACTTAAACTAGTTACATTAAGATTATTCTTCGCCTCGTTAGCCTTCAAAACGCAGGTTTGTTTGGGTCTTGCGATGAGAGAGAGAGAGAGAGAGAGAGAGAGAGAGAGAGAGACGTGGGGAGGAGGGTCTGTGAGAGAGGGGATGATCATGGAGTTGCCAGTGCAGTGAGACGGACAAGTAGTGCTCTCTCTCTCTCTCTCTCTCTCTCTCTCTCTCTCTCTCTCTCTCTCTCTCTCTCTCTCTCTCTCTCTCTCAGTTTGTGTTGCAATCTTTCTAGCATTATTATATGGTGTTATTTAGGTGTTCCCCTCCTCGGTAGATAGCATACGTGTGGTTGTTATGACACGTTCATCACAGGTCAATAGTGGTGGTGGTGGTGGTGGTGGTGGTGTGAGATCACTCAGAGAAATGGATACTTTAATAAATAGCTTTATATTCCAGGAACCCTTCTTATTTTAGACGTTCGAGTTATACGTATTAACTACTGAACACACATATACACCCATACGTTTCTCGTTCCGCGGCGGTAGAGGACAAAACCCGTGTTCTGAAACGTTTTGCTCTCACCACGACTATTTTCAAAGGTCACAGAGATGATTAGTCGGGTTCCTGAAAGTGTTTCTCCTATTACTAATGTAGAAATCTTGTTAATCTGTCACTAGAACAGTAAAAACACCCTGAAAACCCCGTGTAGCTTCTTATACAGTCTTGAAAGTAGTAGAGGTGCGGATAGACATAACGAAAGACAAAGGAGAGTGACGTAAAAGCGATTCAAGACGTGACAGGTCCAAGGGAGGAGAAACAAAGTATGGGAAGGAATGGAAAGTGTGAAGGGAAAACATAAATAGTAAAATCATATTTAGAATCCGGGAATAAGTCAAGGGAAGGATGGGAGAAAGAGGGAGAAGAAATAAAACATCACATTTCCCTGGTCTAAACCTAATAAATGCTATCCCTGTTCGTCTTCACCATCACACGACATACACAGCAATACCAAACACAAACTACGTGGAATCAGTTGGAAATACGTAGTGCAAGTGACTCACGTGACGAAATGTTTTGAGCGCAGAGACAAGGGAATGAACAGAAAACGTACTTGTCTGTAGTGCATCATGCTTTTCACAATGCTTCGTTCACCCTCCTCCTCCTCAACCCCGTTATAAAGAGTGTGTGTGTGTGTGTATGTGTGTGTGTGTGTGTGTGTGTGTGTGTGTATGTGTGTGTGTGTGTGTGTGTGTGTGTGTGTGTGTGTGTGTCCATTTTTATCTGTTTGATGTGATAAGATAATAGTTTTTTTTGTTCTTATTTTTTTTCCATGTGATAAGATGAAACAATATCCGTATATAATCAGTACATCCATACGTATCTGATTACACACCCCCACACACACACACACACACACACACACACACACACACACACATTGCACCACTCATCATATGCGAGGCAGCACATGATGGAGTAAACAGGTGTAAGACAAGTACAGTAGTAGAGGGTGAATGGCAACACAACTACAAACACGCACACACAGCTTGGCAGTAACATTAAGTGAATACTAACACTCATTCTCTCTCTCTCTCTCTCTCTCTCTCTCTCTCTCTCTCTCTCTCTCTCTCTCTAGATGGCAGGATATAGAGGTTTCGGGTCAAGAAGTCGAGAGGATCTCTATGCTGCTGCCGAAAGTGTCAACGAAATGCTGGCCCAGTGTAAGTCCTCTTCCTCCTCCATCAGTGCAAGCAGGACGAGGGGAAAGGAGAGGTGGGACGCAGTTAAGACACATGTGGTTTGAAGGAAGTGGGAGGAAATATTAAAGTTAAAAAGATTAGCCAGGATTGGTGAAAAAAGAAATGGATGATTTATAATATATGAGAGGAGTGACAGAAGGTAGGTGGACAAGAGAGTAGAGGGAATAAGAAGGAAATTATATATATTGGGAATGCAAGATGGAGAGGGAAGAGAACGAATAAGAGAGTGAAAGCTATAAAGGAAGTATATATAGAGTTAAAAAAAAAAGTAAAGTAAAATAAAAAAAAAGGCGTGGGATAGTTGGGGAAAGAAGAAAGTGTGGTAGGTAATGGAAACTGAAATGAGAGAAACAATAAGAAAGGAAGAAAAAAAAAAGAAACCGGGAATAAATAAATGGGAGGATGGAAGAAAGCGAGAGAGGAATTGGAAGATGGAAAGGGAAAGGAATAAATGAGAAAAAGAAGGGAGAAAAGTGTGATGAAAGGGGAAAATGTGTGTTTGTGTAAGGCCAGTATTCAAAAATGCCTTGCTCTCACCACGACCATTTTCAAAGACCACCGAGCCGATTAGTTGGGTTTTTAAGTGCTTCTCTTGCTAATGATGAAATCTTGTTAATCTGTTACTAGAACCTTATATACACCCTTAAAAACACGTATAGCCTCATCAAGGGTCTTTTGAAACTGGTCAGGGCGCAGCGTTTAAGTGTTTCAGAATGTTGCCCTGTGTGTGTACAAAGGAGTGACGCCCTTTCATCCTGCAGTGAAGGGCATGGGCGGCGGGCGCAGAGGCAGGGGCACGAGGGACAACTGTGTTCATCCACCACAAGAGATAAGGCTCCTCGTGTTTGGGGTGCGTGTAGTAGTAGTAGTAGTAGTAGTAGTAGTAGTAGTAGTAGTAGTAGTAATAATAATAATAATAATAATAATAATAATAATAATAATAATAATAATAATAATAATAGCAACAACAATAAAAGTAATGACAAAAATTGATTAGTACATATTTATAAATGATGGGAATTGATGGTAAATACCTGAAAGGTTAAAGAAACAAGCTTTGAGATCCCTTTGAGAATTGTTGTAGATGGTTCTTGCTTTACATGAGACACACAATGATGAATGGATGTGCATGAGGCATTAAGTTTTGCTGGGAACGGGTTGTTTTGAGTATGATCCGCGTGCGTGCGTGCGTGTGTGTGTATGTGTGTGTGTGTGTGTGTGTGTGTGTGTGTGTGTGTGTGTGTGTGTGTGTGTGTGTGTGTGTGTGTTTAAAGGTGCAACTTTGACAGATGCAGGGATGGGCAGAGAGGCGGCATCTTGAGGGTGGTTGGTGGCGAGGCAGGGGCCGAGGTAGGCCAGGCCCTGGCAGGGATCCCTTTGCCCCAGAGATGGCTCCTCCCAGGGAACCAGACCGAAGACCCCGAGGGCGCCAGCAGAACAGAGGCAACTTCAAGCACCATGAGCCTCGTGGCCCGGGGGGAGCGGTGGGGACAGTTCAGCAGTTGGTGATGGCACTGTCACAGACCCAAAGCTTCTCCATGAGCCTCCTTAACCTCCTGGAGTACCACGACCTGCAGCCCCAAGAGGTGAGGCTCACAGCAGCCAATAATGGCCACTTGTTCCGCCTGCAGAACGAAGAGGTGTCGCTTGCTCCTCGTCTGAAGCTGTGTGCTGCCCACTCTAGTGACAATGGGTGTCAGGATCGTGAGGCCTGTGACGGCCTTCACATGTGCCCCAACTATGTGCTAGGATGGTGCAGCGACAGAGAGGGATGCGTGTTGGGTCACAGGTGGCACACTGACCACAACCTGGCCATTCTCAGGCAGCTCTCCATGGAATATGTCAGGTATCGTGTACTCCATGAACTGCTGCGGAAAGGCCACGGGCAGAAGCAAGGTAGGGGCCAACACCAGGATGGGCCCCTGGATGTATGCAAGGAATACAACAACAATGGATGTAACCAACACACCTGCCCCAGCCTGCATGTATGTCTCAGCTTTGTGGTGGGTCTCACTAACTGTACCCAGGACAACTGTGAGCTGAACCACAATCTGCTGAGCCCTGCTTGCTGTCACCTGCTCAAACTTCACCAGCTGCCTGTTAATGAGGCACCACGAGATGTGGCTATGGCCCTCCTACAGGCCAATCCAAGGCTGAAAGACCAGGCTGGTTCTGCCCGCCCAGCCAAGCCCCATCCTCCCAAGGCTGCAGCTCAGGGCCAGGAAAAAAAGGGGAACAAGGACAAGAATGCTGCAAACAAACTCCATCAGTCAGAGAATAAGAACCAAAGCCCTGCGAAAAAGGAAAGAAAAGGGACCTCATCTTCAAGCACTGAAACTGAAACTGAAACGGAAAGTGAAAGTGAAAGTGAAAGTGAAAGTGATGACTCGAATGGCAAAGGGAAGAAAAGTCATGAAGTAGAAAGCTCACATGCTTCAAAGGCAAAATCTAGAGAAAGCAGCAAACATGATTCAATGAAAAAATTCAAGCAGTCAGACACAGACTCTGAAGACGATGCTGATAGCCATTCAGACAGGGGCAGGGGACGAGATACTGAAGGTAAACAATTACCAAAGCAAAAGCAGAAAGACACTGCCTCACCAGGAACAAAACACCAGGGTGCACCTAAGCCAGCTCCACGCAACACAACCATTCGCCGCACTCTGTGGGCCCACTACCTGCAGGGGGATGTTGCCGATCCACGGATCTGTTATTTCTCAGTAGAAGCCATGTGTCGGGATGAGGCTAATGGTTGCCCAAAACTTCACTCCATAAAGCACTTCCACTGGCAAGTGAAGGAGCAAGATGGTCGCTGGATCAACCTTCCTCCAGAACAAGCAACCAGCATTGAGAGGGCCTTTTGTGACCCTGCCAATGACAGTGTGGCCCTCCCTCGCCTTGATCCCTCAAAGCTGGATCACTCCACATCTGGTCTCCTCCTCCTGCTAGGCCGTGACATCTGGCAGGCTGACTTCCTTACCAGTAAACTCACTAACTCAACAAACAGCAAAATGCTACAGCTGCGGCGCCTGTGTACAGAAACAATAGCTGGCCAGGCCATCAAGGCATCAACCTACCACTGGTACTTCTTGGATATTAATAAGAAATGGGTGAAATACGGCAATGTGGACACTACTGGCTACCAAAACCTGGTTAGCAGCGTTACCTCAACGGACATTGAGAATCACTACCAGACAACTCCAAAGTTGCCTCTCGTTTTCAAGAATTTAAAGTTCTCATACACGTTAAACTTCGACTCCATGACACAGACCAACCAGTCTACGGGAGTGAGCCGAAAGGTGCGGCGCAGACCCGAGCCACACCTTCCAAAGGAGGACAAGACTAAGGAGGCTTCTGGCTTAGACCTTCCATCTCACTGGGATGCCATGCAGCCTGAGGAACGCTCACGCTTAGTAACTTTGGCGACGGACTCGGATGAGTACAAGAAGGTGGTGAAACTTATAGGCACGAGCATTCCCCCTATCAATATAGTTCAGGTGGATCGCATTCAGAATCCATTCATGTGGTGTGCCTTGCAGAACAAGATCAAGGAACTGACAATTCTGTATAAAAATGCAGCTAGTGTGAACGTGCAACAGCTGTTCCATGGCACCTCGCACAACGTTGTGGCGAGCATCTGCAATGAAAATTTTGACTGGCGACTCCATGGCACGGCAGCTGGACGGATGTATGGGAGAGGAACCTACTTTGGTATAAATGCTGGTACCTCTTATATATACTGTCGCCCAGATCCTAATGGCTACAAATACATGTTTGTTGCAAGAGTAGCTATTGGCTCTGTGACTGGAGGAAATGCTAGCATGGCACGGCCTCCCATCAACCCTGCCACTTCCATTCCTTATGAATCCACTGCAGACAATGCAGCCAATCCCAGTATGATCATTAAGTACTGCAAACAGGAGTACTACCCAGAGTACCTCCTCACCCTCAAGTAGTGGTCTCTTTAACCTTAAACTGAGTACTACTAAAGCATTAAAGAGTGTACACTATGCTGAGTGACCAAAATGAGTCCCTTCACTGGCCATGAGAGTGTATGTAATAAAGTGTATGTAACTTTTAATTTTCTGTATAGAAATGATCAGTGGACTTGACATGGCCCACAGACTGCTTGTGCACTGTGAATGTAAAGGCCTGTCGATGCACTAGCTAGCTGTACAGAGTGATGCATTCTTGGTACCTTGCCTTGATTGTACCCGTGTGGATCTTAGCAGGGAAAGTGTTATGTTACTGAATGTGAGGAAACCAGAGAGAGGGGGAGATTGTGATATGAGCTCATATTTTAGCGAAGAATCACACGTTATTCGGTGTGGACCTTCCTTACTGCCGTCGTGCCTTCCTTTCACTATAGCCACCAAGATGGAAATGCAATAACCATACTCAAAACTTAATAAAACAATAAAAGGCAAAGCTTGTATTGCTTAATCCATGATCATTGACTTGTTTATTTTAATCACTTGTTTGTATATTGCTTTATCAATGTTTCCCGGAACTGATGGGGGAGGGGGAGGCAACACCACCATACTAGAGATAGACTTTTTCATATATAGCAATCATTGAACTTTAACAGTGAGAGATATGATGAGAGGATAAGGTATGAACGCCTTTAATCGTACATCAAAACTGATAAAAACAGGTGACGATGTGGACGTTGTTATTATTATTTTTATTATTATTATTATTGGTAGTAGTGGTGGTCTGAGTTTAGATTTCATGGCCTGCCGATACCTCAGCTTAACCACAAACTGGTAACTTCACGCCACGCCAGGAATGAAACATACGTAAGCAACAATTCTCAAAACGTATCGATGGTTTTATCTCCGCTACTTCTAACTCGCTTTGGTGGAGGTCAGTGGGGCTTTCTTAAGACTGCAAAATTCTAATGCTAGTTTGCGGACTGTGTACCAGAGAGAGAGAGAGAGAAACTAATCTCTAGCTTTTGAAAATAATCCATGAGAAAGCTGAGCGATTTGAGATGGGCCCTTTCCATTCCTTCCTCTACCACACAAAATAATAAATAATAAAAAAAAAAAAAAATAAATTACGGAATTGATATGTTCTGCAGCTTATCGCCACTATTAAGTATACGAATAAAACAATATAATAATAATAATAATAATAATAAATATGTCTTGACAAAACCAGAAAGCCAACACGTCAGGAACATGAACCGCCTCAACGTGCGAGTACGTACAGCACCTTGATCGCCAGCACCACCAGCAGCAGCAGCGATACGACGACGGGAAGGCAACATGTAAGGAATGTGTGTGTGCGTGTGTGTGTGTGTGTGTTCGTTCGTTACCTAGTGGCTCATGTGCCGTGACTCATCGCAAGGGAGGGAGCGATTCTCAGTCAAGCTTGATGTGATTGTGGTGATGCCGTGATTCGAGTGGTGGTGTTGGTGGTAGTAGTAGTTGTAGTAGTAGTAGTAGTTGTTGTTGCTGTTGTGGTAATGGTCGTAGTAGTAGTAGTAGTAGAAGTAATAATTGTAGTAGCAGCAGCAATAGTAGTAGAAGTGCTAGAACGTCCTCCCTTGTTTTCCTTCTCAGCAGCAGAAGCGCTAATCGTAACCCAGACGGCCCGCTTGAAGGCAAACACAGCTGATGTTCTCTTGTTTTGATGACCGCGCAAACGCCTACGTTGGCAGTGAATGTGCTCAGGCGCTCTCTCTCTCTCTCTCTCTCTCTCTCTCTCTCTCTCTCTCTCTCTCTCTCTCTCTCAAATACAGTGCTGCGTTTTGCGTGTGCTTGTTTATTTAGATTTCTTTTATTTGTTTGTTTATTTTATTTATTTATTTATTTTTTTTGGTAGGAGAGAGAGAGAGAGAGAGAGAGAGAGAGAGAGAGAGAGAGAGAGAGAGAGAGAGAGAGAGAGAGAGAGAGTCTAGCAAAGTCACCCATGGTGCCAACACTCCTAGTATTAAAGAAAATGTATCCCTCTCCCAACACGATCAGTTCACGTCAAGGAGGAGCAGGAGGTGGGGAGCAACACTGCAACTGATTGTAGGGAGTGGCGATATCTGTGTGCTCATAGTGTGTCAGTGTTCGGCGAGTGAGGTGCTGGTCCACTGAGAGGCTGAAGGCTGGAGTTGGACCTTTAAGGAACGGAATCGAGATGGGAAATACTTTACAAACAGGAAACGAAGAGGTAACTTAGTGATTTCTACCTCAGTGTTGATCATCTCTTGCTTTGTGTAGTATTTGTGGTTAGTTGTGTTTCTTTTAAGATGAGGTAAGGCTAGTTGTTATCATGCGATTGTTTTGATCCGAGTGGGGTGTTAGGTAGATATGGAAATATGTAGGCAAGTAAAACTAAATGGGGAAGTATTACGCAGATTGATGTTAAACTTGTATACCAGTATTTCACTGTTTACGTAATTTTGACATATGGGATACTTATGTGGTACTCGAGAGAGAGAGAGAGAGAGAGAGAGAGAGAGAGAGAGAGAGAGAGAGAGAGAGAGAGTGTGTGTGTGTCGTTTTTTTTTTTTTTTTTCAATAATGCATCTTTAGTTTCTTATCATGAACATAACAAAGACCAAACTGATATAAAGATCATGACACACACAAACACACACACAGGTTAACCGAATAAACAAGGAAAAAAAGTAAACAAATAACACCCAATAAGTTAATCAGAAAAGGGAGTGGTGGTGGTGGTGGTGGAGGCTGGGAGGCAGTCCGGTATGATACGCGTCTCGCACGTAGCCTTGTGTTTTTGTCGACGAAGGGGGAGTGGAAGTGATGGGAGGAGGGTATTGATAGTGTCGGTGGGGGACGGATGGCCGAGAGAAGTGACGCCACTGTAGTGTAGCCAGACGAGCGACAAGTATAGAGCCCAGTGTTGCCAAATATGATATTGGTACCACTTTCTCAAACATTCCGGTGTCATATCGATTAATCTCGACAGGTTCTAGGGACATGTTTTCATGGATGTAGTGATGGTGAAGTTAGTATTCTGCATCACTACAGGCTATAAATCGGTCTCCAGTGGAAGTTAAATGGGGCTTTCAAGATTGTTCTCATGGTTCTAGTAATACGTAATTTAATTCTGCATCAGCAAGAGAGAGAGAGAGAGAGAGAGAGAGAGAGAGAGTGTGTGTGTGTGTGTGTGTGTGTGTAATCTCTATGGTCTTTGGAAGTTTTTCTTTTTCTTTTAAGTCCCATACATTTTAAAATAACTTAATAAAACGTTAAACTTGGCACTAACCTTAAAATTCCGTGCTATTCAGTGCGTCACTAACGAATGCATTGATCTAGTATGCCAAACAGTAATGTAAATAATCAACTTTGCGTATTTACCTAATTGTATTGTACAGGGCATGAGCCAAAGCTCATTTCGTCCGGTTTCCATAACTACATTTTATCAAGTTTCTCTTTAAACGTGTACACTGTCGCAACCAACTATTCCTTCAAATCATTCCAGATTTCAGTAGTTCGATACGGGAAGCTGTATTTCTTGATGTCACTCGAACATCCATTTTATTTTCTTCCCTTGCCCCCCTTGTCCGTCTCTCTCCTTCATTCATCCGTGGTACCAAGTTATTTTTGTCTATTTTTTTCTTAATTGTTTACTAATTTGTACAGTGTTATCAGGTCTCCTTTCTCTTCGTGTGCGTGCGTGCGTGCGCGCGCGCTCGCGTCCTTTAGTAAAATAGTTATCTTCAGTCTGATATCGAAAAGGTATCAGATTAGTGACTCGGGCCGCCACGTGACCTCCCTTTTGTGGCACCACTATTCAGGTTCCGTGCCCTAATATTACCGCTTTAAGTATATCAAACATTCAATTCCTTTTCCTGATACTGTGCCTAGAAAATAAATAAATAAATAAATAAATAGTTTCCTGATTTTCTTACTCAAAATATATCAAACATTCAGTTCCTATTCCTTACATCCTCACCAAACATTCAATTCCTGTTCCTGACATTCCCACTAAATATACCAAAAATTCCATTTCTTTTCCTACTATTTGCACTCTAAGTGTATCAAATTCCTTGACACCAGTTGTAGACAAGTCATAACCCCTGAAACTAATTGGGCATGGAATGGGTCAGGGTGGGCCTGCTACAGATTGGATAGCTCCACCTTACTCACTGCCATGACTCTTTCATGTGCTGCAGGAGGTGGAGGGGCGATGCCAGCACCTGACCGAGGAAGAGGATGTATTCTATGACTCTCTTGAGGATAATTTTGTCAATGTTCCCATTGGATACCAACCCAAGGTTTGTGGCTCCCATGACGAGGACTACGTAATGGTGCCAGCCCACGAGGACAACAGCTTCAAAACCCTGCCTCACAAAGACAAGCATGTGACAGTCTTGCCCTGCAAGGATAACAGCTTCAGAACCCTGCCTCATAAGGACAACCATTTCAAAACCCTGTCTCACGAGGACAACCATGTGACAGCCATGCCACTCAAGGACAATCACTTTAGGACTCTGCCCTGTGAGGACAACCTCTCAAGACCCCTACCCTGTGAGGACAACCTGTCGACACCCCTGTCCTGTGAGGACAACCTGTCAAAATCCCTGCTCCGTGAGGATAACATCTTGAGACCCCTAACCCACGAGGACAACCTGTCAAGACCCCTGCCCCATGAGAGCAACCTATCAAGACACCTGCCCCATGAGGACAACCTGTCAAGACCCCTGCCTCGTGAGGATAACCTGTCAAGACCCCTGCCCCGTGAGGACAACCTGTCAAGACCCCTGCCTTGCAAGGACAACCTCTCAAGACCCCTGACCAGCAAGGACAACCTGTCAAAACCCCTGCCCCATGAGGACAACCTGTCAAAATCCCTGCCCCACAAGGACAACCTCTCGAGATCCCTGCCCTGTGAGGACAATCTCTTGAGATCCCTACCCCACAAGGACAACCATGCAACAGCCTTACCCCATGATGCAAACTGCATGATGGTCCCACTCCTTAAAGACAACCAAGTGACAGCCCTGCCCCAGAAAGTTGAGCATAGGGACAACTTGCCATGTGAGGATGAGCAGCAGATGAGTCAGAAAGTCAGGAGCTTCATAACAGAGCCAGGTAAATGTTACGTATACCTAATAACCTGTTAATGCAGCCTCAACCTCCCTCCTTCCACAGAATGCTCAGGGTACACTGCCACAGGGAATATGGCATGTCACCTTCACATGACAGATAAGAATTACTATTGTCATTTATGTAAAATCTATCAGGAGGACAGAATCCAGGCACGCCATCAATTGACCCAATAATAGATCTCCCACAACCTTGCCTGAGTGTGGGATGTGTCTCACTGCTTGATTGGTGCCATGCTGGTCTTTTGTGTTTGGGTCCTGATTTTGATTCCCATTGTGGCACCTTTCACCTGAAACTTGTATTTATTTGAGCTTCCAGGTGAACTGCTCAGTATTTCAGTGTGTTTGTGTTGTGCTGTACTTTGAGCTCAAGCTAAACAAGCAGTAACACTTGAGGTGATGCTGCACATTCACTCATATTGCTGGGTCAGTGATGAATGCTATCCTGTGAGTGTGTGTTTTGAATATAGGTAATATGAAATTAATGTTTTGCTAACTCAGCAACTCACAGCTTTATCACTGTATCTATCCCCAACTTTCAATTAATGTGTTGTGTCATAATGTACTAACATACTGTCTGTATTTACCTTACCTATGAGAGATAGAATGCATATATACACTAACCAATTTCTCATTATACTTGATATGACTAAGAGTTATGTTGATGCATTCATGTTATGAATCCCATAGTACTCTTTTTTTCATTTAGTTTGACCATTGTGTTTGTAGTCATACATGTCTTGTGATATCTTGTAATCTGTGATTTCTTTCAGTGAACACGAACATTGCCATGGATTGGGAAGAAGACACGAGTGACCCTTTTGAGAAGGTCTTGGCCAGGAGAGATTGCCAGACAAATCATTCCAGTAATCAGGTGTGTTGTACAGCATTGATTATCAAATGTACCTGCTGCACAGTCACTGTATAGTAAAGGAGTACATACATGTGTGAGAGGTGTAGAGTCCAAGCACTTGAAAAAATAAATAAATAAATAAATAAATAAATGAAAAATAGAAGTATCTGGACAGGCAGAGATGTAGGCTCTTCTGCCATGACTACTCTCTCCAGATACTTCCACATGGAGCCAAGGTGTCAGAGAGGTAGATGGATGAGCACTCTGTTTAAAAGTATTCAGCCTTAAGTCAGGGAAAAATTAGTAGCTTAGTACTGGAATTACAACTCCAACCCCCTTGAAAATAACTCTTGTCCTTGTCATACAGCTTTTAGCCAAGAGATGCCAGTGTAACAAACATTATTTTTTCCCTTTTACAGGAAAAAACACCAAGTGAAAAGATTGGTGCATTGTTGCAGTCCTTGAAGAACCTGCAAGCAGGTAGCAAGCAGCAGGCCACAGGGACACTGCATCATTACGCTGATGAAGATAAAGAGCAGGACAGCATAACCCAACAGCATTATGTTGTACAACATGACAGTAGGCCAGAGCAACATTATCCTGAAGAACACCAGGACAGGACCCCACAACACTACCCTGAAGAACACCAGGACAGAAGGACCCCACAACACTACCCTGAAGAACACCAGGACAGAAGGACCCCACAACACTACCCTGAAGAACACCAGGACAGAAGGACCCCACAACACTACCCTGAAGAACACCAGGACAGAAGGACCCCACAACACTACCCTGAAGAACACCAGGACAGAAGGACCCCACAGCACTATCCTGAAGAACATCAGAACAGAAGGATTCCACAACACTACCCTGAAGAACACCAGGACAGGAGGACCCCACAACACTACCCTGAAGAACACCAGGACAGAAGGACCCCACAGCACTATCCTGAAGAACATCAGAACAGAAGGACTCCACAACACTATCCTGAAGAACACCAGGACAGAAGAACCCCACAACACTATCTTGAAGAACACCAGGACAGAAGGACTCCACGACACTACCCTGAAGAACACCAGGACAGAAGGACTCCACAACACTACCCTGAAGAACACCAGGACACAAGGACTCCACAACTTTACCCTGAAGAACACCAGGACAGAAGGACTCAACAACACTACTCTGAAAAACACCATGACCATATGACACCACAGCATTATTCTGATGAAGATGAAGAGCAGGACAACAGGACACAGCATTATAAAGATGGAGAACATGGCAGCAGGTCACAGCATCCTGATTATTCAAAGCAGGAAAGAAGCAGTGAGCAGCTTTATGATAGTGATAATGATGAGCAGGCCAGCAGGGCACAGCATCAACAAGGTGATGCACAAGACGGACCACAACACCACAATGATCAAGTACATGAAAGTGAGAAGTATAATAGACAGCAGCATTACCAAGATGGGAATGAGGAATTGGCCACAAGAACTTTGCAGCATGATGATGAACAGAGTAGGATTCAGCAGCATTACTGTGATGAAGAAGAGGAAAGCAGGCCACAGCATCATTGTCATAAGGATGAGGCCAGCAGGACTCTGCATGCTGGCCAGGAGAGGCACAACTGGGGCAGAGGTGAGGGTCGTGGGTGTGTGCGTGGTGGGCCACACTGGATGGGACAATGTGAAGACCACACACACACCTGGAGGCAAGAAAGGCTGGGCAAAGTACAGGATGAACATGGGCTTGCCTGGAGACAAAACTACTCATGGAGGATTGCCAAGAATGATCATCAAGGAAGCCACTGGAACCAGAGGCGGCAGCAACATAGTCACCCTACCAGTTACTATAGAGGCAGAGATCACAACATGTATAACAAGGATGAAGGAGACACCTTGGAGCCTGAGGACCTGGTGAGCGCCCTGGCAGAGCGTCCTCAATTCCACTGCACACTCACGAACCTCTTTGAGTATCAGGGCTTTGCTTCAGAGTCAGTGCAGCAGGTGGCAGCAGCCCACCCACACATCTTCCACATGAGCAGGGATGGAGTGCAACTTAATCCACAGGTGAAGTTGTGTTGGGCCAACCTGTCTGCCCAGGGGTGCACCAATGGCTGGTCCTGTCTTGACCTACATGTGTGCAGCACCTACATTTCCAGCTGGTGCCAAGAATCCCCTTGTCCACCTGGCCACTCACTCTACACAGAGCACAACAAGGCTGTCCTCAGGAGATTTATGCTGGAACATTTGTCTGTAACACACCTCAAGAAACTGTTGAAGCATCTCATCCCTATTGCAGCATCACCCTCAGGCTGCTTGGAGGTGTGCCGAGATTACAACAGGGGACAGTGTAATAAGACTGAATGCCAGGCACTGCACCTCTGTCTCCGCTTTGTGGTGAACCGTGCCTACTGTGACCGTCAGGGATGTAGCCTCAACCACAATCCCCATGACCCAGCTTGCTCCTTGCTGCTGATTTCCAATAAAATATCTGTCAATGAAAATATCAAGGACATCATTGTAGCATTGTTGAATGCTAATCCCACCCTGGTCCCTAAGGATGCCACCAAACCCTTACCTCCACCACAGTTACACACCAGAGCTGCCCCCAAGGACACAAGCTCCAAGCCAATAGGTAAAATCTTTAATCGAGTGAAACAAAGTCTGGGACTAGCTGGTGCCACTTCCAAGAATGAGGAATCTTCAGAGCCACACACCCAGAAAGACAAAGTGACTCTAGCCCAAATCACCACAGACAAGAACCCTTCAGATACAAAAACAGAGAGAAGCAAAGAATCGGGTCAGGACAGTAGCAGTAAGGCTGCACACAAGCCAAATAGAAAACACCCTTCTGACAGCAAGTCTTCCACAGGTGGGGCAGAGACTGGCAGGCAGACAGCATGGACCTATCACCGCATGGGCAATGTTGATATCGCTGAGATTTGTCGCTTCTCTGTAGAGGGCATATGTCTGAATGAAGACCAGGGATGTAGGAGGCTGCATGCATCACAGCCTTTCCATTGGCAGGTGCATAAGAATGCAAGGCAGGATTCTTGGTTTAACCTGCCTGCAGCTGTTGTCACCTGCCTGGAAGTGGCATTTTGTGACCCAACGAAGAATGGAGTCAAGTTGCCCTCTCTTGATCCTGCCCAACTGCGGCGCCTGCAGGAGGTGCTGGACCAGGACATGTGGTATGCCAACTTTGAGGCCATGGTGCTGACCAATTCTGATTATTCAAAGATGGTGGCTCTGCGTCGCCTGTGTGTACAGGCCGATGCTGCACCTCAGTACGCCAAGGCCCGTACCTTTAGCTGGTTCTTCTGTGATGTTAGAGGAAGGTGGGTGAAGTATGGTCAGGCAGATAGCACAGGACAGGCCAACCTCAAGAGCAGCATCACCTCAGCAGATATTGAAGCTCATTACCTGGCACGTCCTGATCAGCCCCTCTCCTTCAGGGTCTCTCAGTTCAAATACCTTATCAACTTTGGTGCCATGACACAGACCAACCAGACCACTCAGGTGCAGCGGGCGGTGCGCCGCCGCCCAGAGCTCCACCCCAGCCTTCTGTCATCCGCCTAACAGAGAGACATCAGGCTCACCAGCAGCCTGCAGTGTAAGCCTCTGTCTGTGATGGGGCATTATGCTTGTGCCTGATCAGTAAGTGGACTTAGCTTTTCAGATTGTACCATGTAAGTACTGGGATGAGAGCAGGCCACTGTAGTGGTGCAGCATTCAGTGTAATGATGGATAGTTTAAAAGGCTCACTGTTATGCTGATGACAACAATTGTGATACAGTGAACAGGATGATAACTCTGTTTCCTTGTGTTTTGTATAATTATCATATAGCAGACAGCATTTTCATTACAAACCTGAGTTCTTACTTTATATAGCATTTTCATTTATAGTAGGTAGTCGGAGTTTTACCTTCTTTATCATAGCTAGAGCATCTGTTGTGAGATGAAACAGTGCCCATAATTATGTACTGTGAAATGAAATATTACTCTTAAGAATATATTGCTCTTTTGAGTTCCCCCTATCCCCCCTCTCTCTCTCTCTCTCTCTCTCTCTCTCTCTCTCTCTCTCTCTCTCTCTCTCTCTCTCTCTCTCTCTCTCTCTCTCTCTCTCTCTCTCTCTCTCTCTCTCTCTCTCTCTCTCTCTCCCCATTTGTAAGACTTCAAAAAACTTTCTTCAATGGGGAATTTCAGAAAAGTGGCTGTCACCAGATGGCAGCAATGATCCTGACCTTGTAAGCAATTTGGTATTTTTTTCAGCCATTCTACATACAGTGGCATATATATATATATATATATATATATATATATATATATATATATATATATATATATATATATATATATATATATATATATATATATATATATATATATATATATATATATATATACACACACCATTCCTTCTGAGCAGTAACACAGTTGAGAGTGTTATGTATCCCTGAAAACAAGTTGCTTTTCAGGCGCGTATGGAATAATTTTTTTCTGGTCGCTATGTTTTGGTGGTTTAGCTTCCAAAATTTACGGGTGGATGTGGGCTAGTGAGTGGGTAAGTGGATGAGTGGATGAATGCATGCAACGATAAACATCTCATGCAAACAAAAGGTTCTACAATTATTTCCGAGGTATAACCTTTCCTCGTATCGTTTTCTATGATACAACAGAATTTATATGCGTGGAGGGTAACTCTGGCATTACATTCAATGCGCTTGAAGAGGCGTGCGGGTGCTGCAGATGAGGGGGACTGGTGGCAGCACCCCAGCAGGCCGCCACGGTTCCCTAGGCTCTCTTCTCGCACCCCCATTACAAACTACACACTCATCATTACGTTATTAACCAATTATTCCCACATCCTCACTACAGACTACTGCTCATTATACCCTCTCTTCTCACACGTCCGCCACAAACTAATACTCACTGCAAACTACTCGCCACACCTTGTCTCCTCACATCCCATGCAAACTAATCACCGATCATTACGTCATTAACTATCCTCGACTCCTCCCAGGCAGCTCTGTTAGTTTCATCAACCTTTTCATTCCTTGACACTTTCATCGCATGCTTTAACACTTTCAATGCAAGAAACCCTAATGTTCTTTCGTGAACTGTGTATATTTCAACAACAAACCATACAAGGTTAAGTAGATATTACTTCTGTGAGTAGGTGACGCAGAAGTACTCGTTATATCAATATGTATACACAGGATTATCTTATAAATTACCGTTGAATTATGCCCGCAAAAAAGTTAATTTCATATTACACAATGTATCCAATGTGACAATATCATTTATTATCAAACAACTGCAATAAGTACAAACCTGTGTGTGAGCTGGGTGACTGAGAGGCCTCGGGCAGGGTACGTGGTGGTGGTGGTGGTGGTGGTGGGATGGACAGTCCAAGAGAGAGGGCGCTTAGGATGCACTCACTGTGGGCATCTAAGGTAGACTGAGTAAATAAATGAGTGTTAGCCATTAGCCACCACCACCCTGCGCTGCCATTGCCTGCTCCTTCCATTTCTCCTTTCTCCTCACTCTTACGTCCTGCACTTGGCATATACTGTTTTTCCTCAATCTTGCCTACTTCCATTGTAGTCTACACGTCCCATCTGTATTGTAATAGTGGTTAAGACTGACATAATAATTTATAATCATCAGTTGTCTTAGGTATGCCGTATTTCTTTTATTTATTTTTTCCTCTCACGTCACGTACTTATTGTTATAATAATAATAATAATAATAATAATAATAATAATAATAATAATTATTATTATTATTATTATTATTATTATTATTATTATTATTATTATTATTATTATTATTATTATTATTATTATTATTACATCATTATGTTCTATATTTATGCATCTCTGTAAATTTGTATATTTGCTATTATTATTATTATTATTAGTAGTAGTAGTAGTAGTAGTAGTAGTAGTAGTAGTAGTACTAATAGTAGTAGTAATACTAATGATAGTAGTAGTATCGTTTATTATTATTATTTTTTTTTTATCAATCTCTGATTTGGTTATGTGTTTATGTATCTTTCTGTCCATTTCCTTATTTTTTGTCTATTCTTTTTATTTATCTTATCAGTTGATCGGTTTACTTATTATCTACTTTTCCCTTATTGTTCTACTACTACTACTACTACTACTACTACTACTACCAATAATAATAATAATAATAATAATAATAATAATAATAATAATAATAAAAATAATACGCCACCATCACAATCACCACCACTACCAGAGAGAGAGAGAGAGAGAGAGAGAGAGAGAAGAAAAAAAAGGAAAGGACGCATCTGTACCTGACCTCTCTGTAAAGTGGTATTGGTATTCTTTTGTGTTTTAAGTATTTGTTTCTAAGTTATCAGTACTTGTAGATATGTTTGTTGGTGTTTTTGTGTTTTGTGTTTTGGTTTAGTTTAATTTGGTGTTTCATGTCTTTTTTTTTTTTTTCGCCTATACAACCTTAGAGATGCTGGTGTGTGTGTGTGTGTGTGTGTGTGTGTGTGTGTGTGTGTGTGTGTGTGTGTGTGTGTGTGTGTGTGTTCCCTCAGTCTTCAGTCTGTCTGTCTGTACCATTGTCTGTCTGTCTTCCACCAGTCTCTCTCTCTCTCTGTGCGTGTGTGTTCCCCGTCTTCCCTAACCTAACCAAAGCCAACATCTCTCGCCCTTACACACAGAGAAAGATTTAATAACCGTCTTTCAGCCTGAGGCAGGAAAAAAAAAAAAAACATAGTCTAATCGTATTTTCCTATGATTTTTTTCCTTATTTCCACACTTCTTTTGACCTAACTCTGCGCACATCATCCCAAGATCACCCTGCACCCCTTACACCAACGATATTGCAGTATCGTTAGGGCGGCGTGGGTGAGTAATAAATATTAGGAATACGAATATTATCATATGCACTTCCCGCCGTGTTGACAAGACTCGTCCGTTTCCTCTCTCACTTCACTCCAGGCAGGAGAGAGAGAAAAAGGTGTTATTATTACTATTATCCTTAAATTCACTGTTACAATGCATATATGTACGTAAAAAAGGCGTTAAAAATTGTGAGTAAGTGGTGAATGTTGTCAAATAGGCGCCTGTACGTGAAAAGTGACGAGAGGAAGAAAAATGTTTATTGTTATTATTACTGTTATTATTATAATCGTTATTACAATGTGTCTGCGGGTATGAAAACTTGTTAAGATTATGAATAAATAGACGATGAGCGTGACTATCGGGAAATATGCACGAATAAGTGAAAATGAAGAGGAAAATCTACTACGATTTTAAGAGGATCATACTACTTATTATTCTTTTAAAATTGCAATTACAATTTTTCTACGGGTATATCGCTAAAAATCATGAATAAATAGACAATAGGGATGAATGTGGTGAAATATGCACGTAAGGATAGAAATGACGAAGTGATGGTGGTGGTGGTGGTGGTGGTGGTGGTGATGCATCCATTCAGCCGCAGTGGCAGGAAAAGTTACCGGTTTTCAAATCCAGAGAACATTTGCACGTCGGCCAGTTTAGTTTTTCCTTTGAGTCTGTACGTGATGGATTACTTTGCTGTGTCTGTGTGAGTGATTGGCCATTCGTCTGTGTGTCTGTATGGTCAAGCAACGTAAGGAGGTTGATGCTAATGGGCACTGAGGGAAAATTACCAGTAGCAAAGATAAGGTGTGGGATAATGTAAGGTTGTGTTGTTTGGTTTTCAGTTATATGGTCAAGTAAATGTCTATCGGTGCACGTATATTTTGTTGTGAGCCTGGTTAGATTAAGTTAATCCTACCTACCTTACCTGGTCTCACCTTACCTTACCTTACCTAATCTAACCTTTCCTCACCTTACCACACCTTATCTTACCTAACCTGGCCTTACCTTACATTATCTAGTCTTTCCTCACCTTACCTAACCTAACCTAGTCTTACCGTATCTTACCTAACTTAACCTAGCCTTACCGTACTTAACCTCACCTCAAGAAGCTCACTGAAAAATAGCTAAGATGTTTGAGTTTTGGGTCTATTATTATTATTATTATTATTATTATTATTATTATTATTATTATTATTATTGTTGTTGTTGCTGTTGATTTTGTCGTTGCTACTACTACTACTACTACTATCACCACTATCACTACCACCCCCACCATCTTCACTGCCATTGCCAGAGTGACTGTGGTATTGCGTCATTGTACTGTGCTTCCATCCTTATACTGTGCAAGGCCAATAAATAAGACGTGTCCTCCTGCCAGCCCATCCCCTAGGCTTAGAGAATTTTGATCAGTGCACATTTTGGTGTGCGGTGCTGCTGACGCCACAGGGTGGAAAATACCAAGAGGTCTTCTGATGTTGCGATAGAAAACGGGGAGTTAATGGAAGACTTTATGGAATGAACTTCCTTCAGAAGTGTAGCTAATGTAATGATCTTACACCATTAGTTCTTAACCTTTTTCATTGTATGTACCCCTTTCAGATCAGCAGTCACTTCTCGCACCCCCTGAATTGCTGAAATAAAAAAAAAAAAAAGCTAAAATACAAAGTTGATGTTCTGTGTATTAAATAACAAAACCACTCTTTTCTTTTTAATCTTCATTCACAAAGCTTACAGAACACTGCTGTAGCAAAAAGAATTATTATTATTATTATTTTTTATTTATTTATTTTTTTTTTTTGCTTAAAAAAAAATATCGCGTATATAAAACTATATTTTGCTTTAATTATCCATCCTCGCACCCCTTAAAAATTGGCCTCGCATCCCCTAGCGGTGCGAGCACCCCTGGTTAAGAATCAGTCTTACACCATATCAGTTATGAGGATGGCGAAATTCTCATTTTTTTTTACACTATATCAGTTATTAAGATGGCGAAATTTTCATGACAACCTCATGACATGATAACTTAATACTTACTCATATAACAACATCTGGGAATACGAGTATGCCAAATAAAAGAGAAAGTATCAGTTTAACTCAATTATTTTACCAGCTCTGATATATTCTTACTGAAGTCTACTTTAGTTGATAATTTCTTACATCATAGCAGGTCTTAATGTACGCAGTGTCATTTACAGGATAGCCTCATGACAGGAAAAAAAAAAAAAATATATATATATATATATATATATATATATATATATATATATATATATATATATATATATATATATATATATATATGTTTATTTATTTATTTATTTATTTATTTATCTATTTTCATTTCATTTTATTTTATTTTATTTTATTTTATTTTATTTATTTATTTATTCATTCATTTATTTATTTTTTTTTTTTTGTGTGTGTGTGTCTTAGAAAGCTACGAAAAGGCATATTTTCCTGTTTGTGGAATAAAGACTTCCAACCGGATACATCACAACAGTTTGGTATACTGGCTAACACTCGTGTGTATTAGGTTTAATTGCCTGTAATTAAGTGTATGTGTGGTTACTGGTAGTACTTGTTTGTTATTTTTTTTCACTTTTTATTCCTTTCCTAACGTTTTTATTCTCTCTCTCTCTCTCTCTCTCTCTCTCTCTCTCTCTCTCTCTCTCTCTCTCTCTCTCTCTCTCTCTCTCTCTCTCTCTCTCTCTCTCTCTCTCTCTCTCTCGTTGTCATTCTTCTCTGCTAGCATTTTTATTCTATTTCTCCTCGTCTCGTCTTCTCTTCTCTTCGTTTGTCACTCTTGTCCTTGTTCTCTTTCTCTCTCTAACATCATGTATTGTTTTGTTATATTGCACCTATTCAATTTAATTTATGAGTGTTTCATTATTAATTTGTTTTTAACTTCTACGTTGTTTTATACATATTCTTATTATGCAAAGTAAATCGTATGCTTGGTATACATAACACAGCTGTAAATCCGCCTCCTTCTTCTTCTGTCTTCCCTCTCCTCCCTCTTCTCCATCCTCCTCTCCTCCTTTTGAACGTCCTCTTTCACGTGATTGGCTTAAGTGACGTGATTGTTATTGCTAGTCAGATAATACTTTTTTGATCACGATAAGCGCTGTAATTTTGACAACAATATAAAAGAAAGTAAATAAGTAAATAATGATGGTAAGAGAAAATGAAAGAAATTTTGAACATATAGAAAGTGGAAAAGATTTTAAACACGATGATAAACTATCCTCCTCCTCCTCCTCCTCCTCCTCTTCCTCCTCATCTCATCTTTTTCCTCTTCCTTCTCCTCCTTGTCTTCTTTTTTTCCTCCTCCTCCTCGTCTTCTTCTTTTTCCTCCTCCTTCTCCTCCTCCTCCTCCTCCTCCTCCTCCTCCTCCTCCTCCTCCTCCTCCTCCTCCTTCTCTTCATCTCATCTTCCTCCTCCTCCTCGTCTTCTTTTTTTTTCCTCCTTCTCGTCTTCTTTTCCTCCTCCTCCTCCTCCTCCTCCTCCTCCTCCTCCTCCTCCTCCTTCCTTCAACCTCTTCCTTCTCCCTCCTTCCTCCTCCCTCCTCCCTCCTCCCTTTTCCTCCTCCAACTGTCCAGCCTGGAATGCAGAATCACTCAATCTTACAACCCCCCACACTACCTTTTACACCCCCCCCCCTACATCTTCATCTGTCCAGCCTGGGGTGCAGCATCACGCAGCCCACAACCCCCCCACGCTACCTTCTGGCACCCCGTATACCTCCATCTCAGTGTGGGGGTGTAGCATCACTCATCAGAGATCAAACATTCTTACCACGCACCAAAACAAGATTAAAATAAAAAGCAAGACAACAAATGTAGGAAAATTATGACCAATGTAAATTCGGAAACTATTTAAAACGATGCAATACAATGAGACAGAGAGATACAGAGAAAGACGGAGAGAAAAAAGGATAAAGAAAGAGAGCAAGTGAATGATTTTTGTGCAACGTTGGAATGACGTAACATGCCATCCTATTGCATGTAGCAGGAATGATTACACAACAGGTATCAGGATAGCAAGAAGTAAACAGGGGTGAAAGGAACAAAGTAAGAGTGAGCAACAAATAAGCAGGTCCCACCGAGACTCGAACTCGGATCGCTGGATTCAAAGTCCAGAGTGCTAACCATTACACCATGGGACCTTGATGATGAAAGGTTTTGTGTTGTGTTTTTTTTTTTTTCATTATTATTTTATTTATGTCAGTGTATGTCATTGTGTGTGTGTGTGTGTGTGTGTGTTGATGATGATGGTAATGTACTACTAATACGACCACCACTACTACTACTATTACTTATTTACTCGGGCCTCACACACACGCACACACACACACACACACACACACACACACACACACCTGTATTGACCTTGAACGTACTGAAAGTAAACAAACAAAAAACAACTGATTTAGGGGCCAATGGCACACACGATAAGCTATCAGAGGTGCCCTTCTGAGCCCAGTTGTTGGTGGTGGCTGTGGTGGTGAGGCTATAGACATTCTTAACATTTACTTCCCAGGTGGTGGTGGTTGTGGTGGCGGTGGTGGTGATGGTGGTGGTTCACGCAGCATCACCGATTTAATCCGCCAAAAAAGTGGTTTGTTTGTTTTCTTTTCTGTTCGTGTTTTTATTACGAATACACGATGAGCGAGAGAAACGTACGTAGTAGAAGTAGTAGTAGTAGTAGTAGTGGGCTACGTTAGGTCATCGAAATCATGTTGGGGGAAGATAAGATGTTAGTGTAGTAGCAGCAGCAACAGCAACACCAGCAGCAGCAGTAGCAATAGTAGTAGTAGTAGTAGTAGTAGTAGTAGTAGTAGTAGTAGAAGCAGCAAAAGTTACAGTAGAGCTTTTAAAACTTACTATACATTTATTTTATGACCTTCTTCACCATATTAATAACATTATGATTATCGCCCTGAACAGACTGACTGAGGGAACGCGGGAAATAGAACACAGCTGAACACTCCCTCCTCTTCTAACTTAACTTAGCCTATCCTAATTTTCCATCCTCCTTTCCTCTCTACAGCTATCTTCTAAATATCTTCCTTGACATTTTCCCAGTTTTGTTTCCTCTTTCGTGTCTTCCTTCTTTTTTTTCTTTTAATTCCTCCATTTTATTCGTCTTTCATTTCCTTTCTGCCCCTTCTTGTTTTCCTTCCTTTTCCTTATCTTCCATGTCTTTTTTTATTCCTATTCCTCTTCTTCCAGTAATGTTAATATAGAAAATTTTAACTTTTCTTTTCCCTTCTTCACTTCCTTCCTTCCTCACCCATCACCCAATCTCTCTCTCTCTCTCTCTCTCTCTCTCTCTCTCTCTCTCTCTCTCTCTCTCTCTCTCTCTCTCTCTCTCTCTCTCTCTCTCTCTCCCTATTTTCGTTTTACTTTTTTCCCTCTTCACCTCCTCCATGACCTTATCTTCTCTTCCTCCCCCTCCCCCCATCGCTGCCCACCCTTCCATGCGACCTCGTTTGGAAGCCAGTGTCATTCTCGTACTGGAGAGCGAGAACGGTGAGAGAGAGAGAGAGAGAGAGAGAGAGAGAGAGAGAGAGAGAGAGAGAGAGAGAGAGAGAGAGAGAGGGGGGGGGAAGGAGGCTAATATTTTCCGTACATATAATTCTTGTTTTTTTTTTTTTTCTTTTATCTATTTATTTTTTTGTCCTATTTTGTTTTACGCTTTACCATTCGTCCAACTGTTTTATTGTTGTTGTTGTTGTTGTTGTAGCAATAGTAGTAGTACTAGTAGTAGTAGTAATAGTAGTAGTAGTAGTAGTTGTTGTTGTTGTTGTTGTTGTTGTGTTTCAGTTTTGTGTAACCTTTTCCTTTCATCATTTCTTCCTTTCTTGCTTTCTTTCTTATTCTTCTAGGTCTATTCTGTACGTTTCACTATCGTTCATTATTATCATATTTGAATTTGTATAACTTATTATTTTCTCTTTCCCTTTTCTTTTTTTCTTTCTTTCTGTTTTCTTCCTTACTTATTTTCTTTCTTTTTTTTCATATTTTAGTATCAGTTGGAGTCACGCTTTTATCATTCGTCAGATTAACTTTTTTTCTTCCTCTAAGGTTATTCATTTGTCCATCTGTCTTATCTAGCGCACTGATTCCAACCAACGTGAAGGAATTACTATTATTTTTCAGTCCCCCGTCATGCTGCAGACTCTGTTCACTCGGCAGACAAGAGGTGCTTGATAGACTCATAATATTAAAGCATTTGGCGTCTTGTCACACCCTCTTTTTAACACGTTCAAGTGGAAATTAATAATTTCATTTTTTTTTTCATGATTCCAGTGATAGTTAAGTATTCTACATCGTCTCTTGATAAAAATAATAAATAAACACTGCTATTAATGCAGTACACAATGAGATGAATAAACAAATAAGAATATGCATGAGAACTCGACTCATCATTTTTGTTGTCCGTATGAGAGAGAGAGAGAGAGAGAGAGAGAGAGAGAGTGAGTCTGTGTATGTGTGTTTTCCTCTTCTTCCTTTCTCTCTCTAGTCAGGACTCAGTGACCTTGCTCAAGCCTTAGTAATGCACACACACACACACACACACACACGCACACACACACACACAAATACACAGCTGTTGCCTCCCTCACTAACGCCAGCAAGGACGCAGAAACAAGACGAGAAAATAGTACATCCATAAGAAAACAAACTCCACGGAAACAAGAAATCATAATACCCACTCGTATGTTACATTAAAGAAAGGAGAAAGGGAGAGAGAGAGAAAAAAAAAATTGTTAATACTCGTAAGTGACTGAGACGTGACTGTGATATGTTGCTTGGGTTCAATAGGATTACCATGTGGTGTTCTGTGCCTGTGCAGACGGGAGGGTGAAGAGGTTGTGTGAAGACCATTATTAACAAGCAACTTATTCCCTCAGGAGCATTGGCGTGTGAGAAACTGCGGTACTTATTCTCTAACTCGTGGTGGTGAATCTTCCGTGACTGAGTGAAGGGAAGAGCTAAGCGTTGTTCATCCAGCTGGGCCATGTGTTCCTTGACTGGATAAAGGCAAGAGTTAGGCGTTGTTCACCCAGCTTGCCTGTGAACCCCCAAAAGTCGTGCTTGGAAAAGATCATCATAACAGCGCACTCTTCAAAAAATATCATATAAGGAAAAAAAAAAAAAGAGAGAGAAAAACATTAATTTACTAGTGTGGCACCCTTTTTCAACCTATAGACAGGTCCAAAACCTACAGAAAGACCACGCACTGAAAAAAAAGGGGGGAAAAGAGAGAAAGAAAAACCGAGTATAATCCCACTTTTAAGGAGACCAGCAGAAACTCTCCAACTTGCGGCCTTCCCAGCGCGGCCGTGGATTGCAGGAGTGGGCCTTCAGTCCTGTTGAAAGAGTAGCTTGTATGCTTCCAGGTGACTAAGGAAACGGGAGTCTTAAATTTCTCTGGAGCTGGCCAAGGAAGCTAAAGAGTCTTAAGTTTCTCGGAGGTGGCGGCGGGGCATGAAACACCTGCCGGGTACATGCTTTACCACCAAGAACATCTCCATCACAGTCTCGCAGGACGGCAGGGAGTGCTTTGTTGACGAGAGAGACTTCGAGGTGGAACTGACAGCCACGAGTCCCACCGAGAGTGTATTGTCTCCATCTTTCTCAAGCCACACCGAGGTCGTGGATTGTGGGACTGACGAAGAGAATGAAGGGTTGAGGAGCCTGGCTGACTCCATCGGGTCTTGCAGTGTTGATATCCCTCCCAGTCCTGACGCGACCAAGGATGCAGGTGCTGGCAGTGAGATTTTGCTGCAATATATGAGTAATGTGGTTGTATAGCTGTTAAATCGTGTGTATTCCCTCCTCCTCGTATGATGTAAGAGGTTTATTGCAGTTTCGACTTATACAATAGAAGTAATTATAATACAATAATACAAAACACACACACACACACACACACAAAGGAAAAAGCATCACAACCCCGTCCCTGTAAATTTTACCGAATATTGGAAACTTGAGATACACAGACAGTACTTCTCGAAATGTGTTTAGGTTATAAATACCTTAATTTATGAGAGAGAGAGAGAGAGAGAGAGAGAGAGAGAGAGAGAGAGAGAGAGAGAGAGAGAGAGAGAGAGAGAGAGAGAGAGAGAGAGAGAAGCAGTAGTTTAATTACATCAGTTAATGATATTGTCAGGGACATAAGGATAACATTACGAACCCATTCTGTACTTTGCCTCATACAGATTACCTTAGGCGCCTCTCGATTTTACAATAACTTGGTTTTTTTTTTTTTTTTTTTTTTTTGCTGCAGTCAATCCTCAAATCACTGGAAACCTTCTATGGCATTCAATGGAAGAGAAAGTCACGAATGAATCACGTGGACTCAAGGATTTTCTGCTTCAGGTGATAAGAATGCCAACGCAGGCGCAGTATTCCTAAACGTATGGCCGAAAAGTGAAGGTATGTTTGAAGTAGGAGGCAGGGGAGGAGAGGGTGTTAGAGTGGAGGCTGTAGGAATGATGCAAGGTTTAAGTACGTAATCGAGGTGTCATTCCCATATTTGTTGGTTGTACCTCTTATCTTGAACTTATCTGTTTTGATCATTGAACCTCCGAGGGCTGGGGGCAAGGGCTAATGCGTAAGATAAGGACGCGGTGCTCTTTCTTTGGCCACATGAACACATATTTCCTTCTTGTGATCTGTTCAGCTTTGTGTCGCTCTTTAGGTCAGTTGTCTTCACCTGTCTGTTGGCTTTATGCTGAAATCTGACCTTTCCCAGTATTGAATTAAGAACATTTTAATGTATTTGATCATTTGATTCGTATTTCTTCCTTCTTGTGTTCCACTTTGAATTCCTTCTTTAAGTCGTTTCCTTCAGTTGTCTCTTGGCTTTTATGATGACCTTTAACTCTACTTATTCTTTCCCAGTAATGAATTCAGAATCTTTTAGTACATCTGATAAAAATGTTCTACTTCTTTCCTATCTCCTATTTCCCATCTCCGTATCTGTCTTTACAACGGCACACACTTGCTACCTCAAGAATTCAATTTTTTTTTTTTATTCCAAGATTCTCATAAGTATTATTTTCAAAGATCTTCTTAGTGTGTTTCTGTGTGTGTGTGTGTGTGTGTGTGTGTGTGTGTGTCAATAGCTTCCATTAGTCTGTTAGAAGCATTATGTAGCATTATCTCCGTCAACTATAGTTTCCTGCAGTATTTTAATATCTTTATCTTACTTTACTTTGTCTCCATCACGTTTAAAAACAGTGTGTGTGTGTGTGTGTCGTCTGCTGCGGCTCCGTCAGGCAGGTGCTGGTAGGTCACGGTGATGCACTCCTTTATTTACTTCCTTCTCTGGGCTTGTGTAGCGCTAAGGTGGAGTTGAGGCTGTGAGAAGGAAAGGTAGCGTCACTCAGAGCTCCTGGTAGTTATCCTGGGCTGAGTATTTAGTGAGATAACGCCAGAAAAGAGAGTAAAGAAAGACCTCAGGATGATGATGCAAGTCGTCAACTTCCTTTACTCTTCTGATCGGGGTGTTGGGGAGGCTGCTGGCCACGTATGCATACCTCATTCAGTGTTGTTTGCCCTATCGTTCCTTAATCACAACCCACTACGAGCCCTGATGAAGCAGAAATAACAGTAGCGTTCTCATCGGTAGGTTAGTTTACGTTAGGTTAGGTTTGTTGATTTGGTTGACTCGGTATAAGGGGCACCCATTGCAGCGGGCATGGGATAGGGAACGAGTAATAGAGATGAGAAAAGAAACAAGGGTGTGGATTAATTGTGTCACTGCTATTAACACAGCTTTCCTGAATCGCTAGCCATTCTGAGACCTATTGTTCTGCAACCCCTTAGACATTATAGTGGCTAGAAATTGCAAACTCTGTTCTTTTTTAGCCCATTCTTTCTTGTAGATGCTTATTTAAATATATATATAAAGATTCCATATATTGTTCTTAGTGCTATGAATTGGTGCATGGGAATTCTACTCTTTCACCAGTCTCTTTATGGTTTTTCTTACATTTTGTCATTCTGAGTAATTTAACCCAATATATGTCCATTGCAAATTATTTATAATGCTGACTAATTTTTTTGAATACTTCTCTATTTTTGGGAAGCAAAGTTAGTTTAGTTAGGTTATATTAATTTGGTTCTGTTAGATTACTTTGGTTAGGTTAGTTAGTTAGGTCAGGTAAGGTTAGGTTAGTTTGGTTTGGTTGGCTTGGCTAGGTGTGTTTGGTTTGGTTAGGTTAGTTTGGTTTGGTTATATTAGTTTGGTCAGGTTATTTTGGTTAGGTTATATTAATTTGGTTCTATAAAGTTCCTTTGGTTAGGTTAGGATAGTTAGGTCAGGTAAGGTAAGGTTAGGTTTGTTTGTTTGTTTGGTTACGTTAGTTTGGTTTGTTTACATTAATTTGATTAGGTTATTTTGGTTAAGTTAATTTGGTTGTTGGGTTAGGTGGTGGTGCATGACAGCAGGCTGGTGGCCACAACTCCTCACCCCTGTTTATCTTTTCTTGTACATATGTCTGTTTTTTTATTAATCTGCCTTTTGTTTTCATTGCAGATCATTAGTTTCTGAGGGGATGGGGGGTTCAGGGGTAAAACATAATAACTAATGATTTGCAGGAAAAACAACAAGCTTATTAATTCAAAGCAGACCAAAAAATACTAGAAATAAATAGTTTCATCTGGAATGGTGAGACTAGTGAAAGAGTACTATTGCATGTTGCAGTGGAAGGACACTTGGTAGAATGCTTGGGGCTGTGCCATGGGTGCACTTCACTATGGAGTAAGATGATGGAGGACATTATTATTATGAGTCAGGGCAGCTCCATAAACTGCATACATGTCAGCCCATCTTCTGAATGCATCAAGAGAGTAAGTTGTTGAGAAAGGGCTGATCAAGTCTTGTGCTGCATGTAGAGAAGATATATTACAAGGAAAATTTTGGTATTTGGTGTAAATTTAGTCTACATATTAAAAAAAAGAACTGGCTTTATTGTAGGTGTTGAAATTTTTTTTGAAAGACACAGTTGAGTTGCAACAAATGGCATCATCAGAAAGAATTCTAAAGATCCCTGCATCTGATGCTGAAAAACCCACGGCAATAATCAGCTGATGTGTGTGATGTGCTGTGAGAGTAGAGAGTAGATTGCTTGGCAGGGAGAGATAAGTGATATGGTATGGCTAGATGCTTTAGATAACAAGTGTTTGTTCATGCGTCTCACCTTCCAAACAATTCAGTACCATCTACCTTCCCAGCATTCATTGTGGCCATACCCTTACCAGTGGCTCTACACTTTGGATGGGTAGAGTTTCCTTCAGATTGATCAGATAACTTAACTTCATCTAACCTAACATTACCTATCCCATCTCATCCAGACTGTGGTGGGGTGACTGATCTGAATGTTACAATATTGCTGACACTCCACAACATTTTGCATCATTACCTTCCTCCAACAGAGATGACGCAGGCCAAGGCGGAGACAGCGGGGGGAGGGAATGACGGTGGTGGTGTGGGGGCCATGGACACACGCCGGGCCCTTCTCTGCCTGGTGGCTATCTTCCTGGTGTCTCTCAGCGCCCTCACCTTTGTGTACAAGAACTTCCCACACCTGGAGGAGTGAGTGCTGGCCTGGTTTCACTATACAGGATTGAGTCATGGCTATGCTGTCCTGTCACTTATCAAATCTTAAAGTTATGGGTGTTCCTTGAGCACAATGCTTTTTAAACTAATTTCAAGAGCAAAATTGTGCTATACCTGAGGTGTAGAATGGTGGTCCATGAGACTGTTCCTTTCCTCTGGGGGCTGATGGGACTAAGAATGTGAATGCTGTTTGTGTGAGTGTGCAGTGCTTTGTCTGGATTTGTGGGATTGCTAGCCTGGTGTATAGATCTTTACACCAGGCCAGGAATCCCACACAGGGTGGCCCAGACAAAGCACCAGACACTCATACACTCACCATTAACCCATAGACAAGGAATGCTTTATTAGTAACTTTATAAATTCATAAGTCTACCTTTTATAAATTGAGATTAGCCTGTACATGTAACATATATGAGGAACAAGAGGAGTAAAGTAAGTGTTAGTTGCCAGTGCAGTGTTGAAGACGTTGCTTGTTGTGTCAGGGACGAGTACCAGCACATGAAGCTGCCACGGGACATAGAGGACGCCAAGAGCCTGGGCCGAGTGCTGTCCCACTACAAGGAGCGCTACTTCTCCGAGGTGTTGGCGGGAGTCTTCGTCACCTATATATTGTATCCTTTAGACATGAATGACTGTGCCTCCCTTCCCCTTGACTTCCTTCCTGGTCTCCTGAGGCTCTTGATACTACTCTTTCTAATCAGTGGTCTTGTTCTCTCCTGTTTCTTCCACTTGCATTCTTAGATTGTCTCCTTTCTGGTCCCTTGAGGTTCTTAGCACCCTCCCTTACATCACTTTGTCTTGTTCCTTCTTATTCCCACTTCTTGCATTCCCAGCTTGTTCCTTTGTGGTCTTGAGGCTGTGATTTTTTTCCTTATTTTTTTCTGTGGCTTTGTTCTCTGCTAAGATGAAGAGGAGGAGGAGGAGAAGAAGGGAGATTTAAGTTTTATATGATATTTTAGATATAATTACTGCTATATTTCAGGCTTCACTGAGCTACAGATTGTTCAGACATGAGTGTACTTTTCCTTGACCTCAGTGCCACAGTTTGCAGACCTTTGCAGTGCCAGGATCCATTTTCCTGTCCATCCTCTCAGGTGAGTCTCACAAGATTGATGGGGGGAGGTACTGAGGTATTCTGAAAGCTGCAAAATTCTCTCTCTCTCTCTCTCTCTCTCTCTCTCTCTCTCTCTCTCTCTCTCTCTCTCTCTCTCTCTCTCTCTCTCTCTCTCTCTCTCTCTCTCTCTCTCTCTCTCTCTCTCTCTCTCTCTCTCTCTCTCTCTCTCTCTCTCTCTCTCTCTCTCTCTCTCTCTCTCTCTCTCTCTCTCTCTCTCTCTCTCTCTCTCTCTCTCTCTCTCTCTCTCTCTCTCTCTCTTTTTCTTCCTTCTATTGACATACACTGTTACAGGGGCTGCCATGTTTAGGCCTGATGACTTCTTACAGCTTCCCTGATTTTCTTATGTTCTTGTGTTCCTTACCTTACCTCTGTCACTTCTTTGTCAAGTCCATTCCCGATATACTTACAGGCAGCCTTTGGTTTATGATGGTCTCCTCTTCCACCATTTTGTGGTTGTGATGCTGGAAGTGTTTGTCCCAGTACATTCCCCTTTGCTGATTATTTTTTTATATTGCTGATATATTCATAATTTATTTTTATTTATTTATTTATTTTTTTTTTGTTTACTGTATACCCTCCATGTGTCTTTTTACAGTTTTTTTCGGTCATGTGTTTATGTCCTGCATTATGACTTTACAGTACTATAGCATTAGCTCAGGTGAGTGACATGCTGCAGGTTGTTACTTTTTAAAGTGGTTCTGTCTTCTGCCTTAACTGTAGAACCCTCTGCACTTCACTGGAGGTCTGTGTGGGAAGGTGTGATAGTTGAGTTCCCCTCCGCAGGGTTCCTTTTCCGGTGGGAGTTGGCGCTGCTCATGATCTGCTTCTGCTCAGCCACAGGAGCCTCATTCTGTTACCTGCTGTCCTACCTGGCGGGCAGACCCATCGTCCTCAAGTACCTACCTGAACGTACAAAATCCTGGCAAGAGAAGGTATGAGTCTTTCTTTTCTCTCTCTCTCTCTCTCTCTCTCTCTCTCTCTCTCTCTCTCTCTCTCTCTTCTCTCTCTCTCTCTCTCTTCTCTCTCTCTCTCTCTCTCTCTCTCTCTCTCTCTCTCTCTCTCTCTCTCTCTCTCTCTCTCTCTCTCTCTCTCTCTCTCTCTCTCTTCTCTCTCTCTCTCTCTCTTCTCTCTCTCACACAAAACCATCTCATTAATATTAACTTGAATGAAATTTAATTTATTTCCTAATTCACCATTTTGCTTTGCTATTGCCTAACTGTGTGTTTGTGTGTTTGCAGGTGGACAAGCAGAGAGACAATCTGCTCTTCTACATCATCTTCCTGCGTATCACTCCCTTCCTCCCCAACTGGTTCATCAACATCACCAGTCCCATCATCAATGTGCCCCTCTGGCCCCTTCTGGCTTGGCACATTTATTGGTGGGTGGTCGTGCTACACAGTGTTCACTTGTTTGTGTTTGTTTGTTCACACTTCACAGGACTGAGTTGATCTTGTAACATTAATCTCTTTTTATTACTTAATTATTGTCTGACTTTATTTGTTTATGTAGACATATTTTTGTAGATAGATAGGTATAGTTTCCACACACTACTTCCTCTAACAGTAATTTCAGGGATGTGTTTCTCTGCATGGAAAATGTATTTTTCTGCTTGCCATATCTGTCCTTAAGTTCTAGTTGTGTCTTTTTATATATATATATATATATATATATATATATATAATATATATATATATATATATATATATATATATATACATATATATACGAGTATATACATATATATATATATATTTATAATTTGTCTGCATCTTTTTTTTTCTTTTTTTTCTTTTTTTTTTTAATCCATCTATTTGTAGACCATAATCATGTCTCCTGTATTTTGCCCCTGTTCCATCTTAGTCATATCTGCCTGTCTCATCTTGAGTTCTTGTTGTGTCCTCTTAATTTTAGTTTCTTTGGAGATACAGATTGTCTGCATCTATCTTTTTATGTCATATATTTGTACAGCATTTTCATGTTGCCTAATTTTTTTTTGCCATTCAGCTTCATTATGCCTGCCCTTCTCATCTCAAGTTCTTGATATGTCCTGTTAATCTTGGGTTTCTTTGGTGATACAGGTTGTCTGCATCTATCTTTTTATTCCATATATTTATACAACATGATCCTATCTCTTTTCTGTCCTTTTTTTTCCAGCTTGGGTAATCCTAACTTGTTGAATCTTTCCTGTTGGTGTGAGTTCAAGATGCATGTGCTTTACAGGTGTAGCTCACTCATGTACATCAAGTAAGAAACAAGAAGAAAGTGGTTCTCATGTAGAGTGGTAGATGAATAGAGTAGATTCAGTAATCAGGTTAAAGCTGAGTCATTGGGAAGCTTTAAAAGAAGATTAGATGTGTATAGATGAAAATGATAGTGGAAATAAGTAGGTACATATCATGCAAGGACTGCCACGTGTAGCTCTTATAGCTTCTTGCAGCTTCCCTTTTTTCTTATGTTGTTGTTTATTTTCTCCTCTGGTGTAGGTGTGGCTCCTCCCAGCATACTGGCAGTGCAGGCGGGCACTACCCTCTACCAGCTGACCTCCTCAAGTGATGCCTTCTCCCTAACATCCGTTTGTAAGTCACCAAGCACCACCATTCATCCTTATTTGTGACTGTCCACCAAAGTATGGGAGAGCTTTTCATAATCATTTTATTGCTTTTGTTTTTATATACCAGGCTGGCAATCCCACATGGGGTGGCTCAGACAAAGCACCACACACTCACACACAGCATTCACATTCTTAGCCCCAGACAGTCTGTGTAGACCAATGTGCAGACAGTTTTTCTGTAATGCTCAGTATTCGTCCATGCACCTTAAGAATTGTGTGATTTTTCTGTCTTGCAAAACTGGACCATTGTGTCTTTTGTATTCCTAACATTCCAGGAACTCACTGCCAGGGATGAACTTTCTCTCTTGTTGCTCACTACAAGATGGTTGATATCAATACCATATGCTATTCCCTAACTAGGAGTATGTGTGTGCAAGATAATTGACTGGAATGCAATAGAGAGTTCTTTGTTTAATTTTCTTTTGATGAACTATACATGTACAAGCACCAGATTCCACTACTTTCTAGTTGGTATCAATACCTCTCATCTTATTCCTTAACTAGGAGTGTACATGTGCAAGAAAAAGGTCTTTATTTATTTTCTTTTGATGTACCACATACTTACATACATCGTACAAGATCATGTGTCACAAAGCATTTCTCTTCCTCTCCACAGGTCTTGTTAGCGTTAGCGGCCATCCTGTCCCCTTGTCCCAATTTATTCTAAAGAATCGTCTGCGGGAGAAGTTTGACTAGGAGCAGCTGCCTTCCATGGGCCAGAGAGGGGGACAATGTGGCGGGGCTGGATGGCGGAGGAAGAGGAGGGTGAGGAGAGGCGTGGTGATCCTCTTCAAGAAAGCAAGCATTGAGGAAGAAGTTAAAGAGGAGGTGAGGAGCAGGAGGAGGAAAAGGAGGAAATTGGAGAGGAGGCGAGGGAGGAAGAGGAGGAGGAGGAGGAGGAGGAGGAGGAGGAGGAGGAGGAAGTAGGGTGCTGGGGGAAGGTACAGTCTCCTGTCTCCCCAAATGCCAGACGTGCATCACTGACAGAGATTCCCTTTGAAATCGTCATCATTGCTCACACTGGGCACTGAACTGTCCTCTTGTAGTGAGCCAGGACGTCCCTCATATCCTTCCCTCGTCTTGCAAGTGGCTGGGTGCAACAAGAATCCGTTGACCCAGTGCTTCCTGCTGTGATTGCTGTGTCCTGTTTCTGGCGACAGAGATGAACGGCACATGCTCTCTTTAACATTCCCCCTGAGTGGTGTGCTCCCTTGATCCTCCTGTTGGTAGTAGTTGGGGTTGTGGTGTCATTCCATGGATGATGTGGAGCAGGTGTGTTGCATGAGAGGGCTGGCTACTCACTGGCTGGTTCAGGAAGGGTAATCCAGACAGGAAACAGAGCTCACCCTTTTGTGGCCGCATGGTAGGTGGATAATCTGATGCCTTGAATAGGTGTACTACTGAGTGTGTGTGTGTGTGTGTGAGAGAGAGAGAGAGAGAGAGTGTTAGCAGAGTGTTTAAAACCAACAAAACTATTAATTTAACAAGAGTGAGCCAGTTCATGTCCTTGTCTGACAGAAGGCATTGTGGAGACTATGCTTATTTTTTATTAAGGTTATCAGTAGAGAAGGAAAGTATAAACACTATTGTAAGCTAGAGGGTGTCATGCCCTAGTTGTAGAGTTAAGCAGGACGGGTTTGGTTATAAGTGGGATATTGCAGTTGGTTATGTCCATCCTTGCCAGACCTTTACATCTGTGCTGGTGGGAATGCTAATCATGAAGAACAAGCCAAAGAAAGTACCACCACTCAGCCCCACCCACTGCAAGTCATGTAGGTGGAGTGAGTGAGTGGTGCTTGTATGCATGCCTTTGGTTCTTTGACATAGCTGGTTTTTTGTGTAGGGTTCAGAGAGGTGGGCAGACACACACCACATGGCCAAAACCATTGTCTGTGATGTCTTCAAACTCCATGTACTTTAAACGCTATATAAGTGAAGTGACGTGTATGCACCTGGTGGTGGGGCTGCCAGCTGGCCTGCCTGCCGTGCTGTAGGAAAGACAGCAGGCAGACAACCCCAAGGCTGCAGGAGTTGGCACAATAACCTAACATGCTGGATGAAGGAGATCTTAAGTGTACAATTGTAATTCTATTTCCTCCACTGGCAGGCAGCATCACTGTGTAGTGACTGCTGTTGCTGCTGCTGCTGTGTTCAAGGGTACTTTACTGACCTCAATAAAGACTTGTTGACCTGTGTCCTGCTCTGCCTTGCCCTGTGTTTGCCTAAGGTTTGTTGTGTCCTGAAAGGGAAAATGGTCTTCAGTGTAATGCTTAGTACATAAAAAGCTGCAAGCCTTGTTTTTGACCTACACAAATTTTTCATCTCGTACATTTTTGGTCTTCAGCCTCTCAGCCAGTGTGTTGTGAGGACCAGAAATACGCTGTGTAGCATGACTCTCTTTACTGCACATGGCTTAGCAAGATACATGGAAATAACCCCATGCATTTACATGCAAACAATACCTTAATGTGCCATAATAACGCCAATATGAGCTGTTTCAGGCCCCCGCAGCGTCCTCTGCCGCAGGACAGTGTGCAGACAACGCGCTAATAATGTGTCCTTAGAATAGACATCTTGAGACAAGTAGTGAATGGAGGAGGGAGGATTTTTACTTAAAGCCAAAGCATTAACTTAGATGACTTTGCGTTCCATCTGAATAGCATCTCTAAAATATGCAGGTTCTTTGAGTACTATTTTTTCGTTTATTATTATCATTATTAATATTATTATTATTATTATTATTATTATTATTATTATTATTATTATTATTATTATTGTTATTATTATTATTATTATTATTATTATTATTATCAATATTGTTTTATTATTACTGTTGTTTTTGCTATTACCATCTTTTATTATACATAATATATATATATATATATATATATAGAGAGAGAGAGAGAGAGAGAGAGAGAGAGAGAGAGAGAGAGATTTTTGTAATGTTACTGTATTATTGTTTATTTTTATTCATTTATTTATTTTACTTTTCAATTAATTAATTGATTAATTTTTTTTTTTTTACTTTTATTTATTTATTTATTTATTTATTTGGTAATGTCAATGCTGTGTACATACACAGAATATTAAGTATCTTTATAAGCCCTAATAAAGTTAAACAACATATATAGTTGTATCCATTTACTTTATGATAAATTTCGTAAAAGGGAAAGAGGTATGGAGAGGTGGTGAAATCAGACACCCTTAAAAGTGTTGCCGCCGCTGTCCTTCAAACAGGCAAACACATACCACTACCGCTTGTAAGTAATGAACATACACTAATTTAAGCGCACCTACATACATACATACACACATACATATATACATGCATACACACATACATACATTCTTATATACGTTCATAGAAATAACTAAAGTAACACACATACAGCATTACAAGTAAACAAACAGAAAAAAACGAACAAACACGTTGATGAAGTTCTGATTTGTACAAACAGATTGGCTTGCAAACACACACACACACACACACACACACACACACACACACAGGTAAAAAAAAAATAACAACAACAACAACAGCAACAATAATAATAATAATAATAATAATAATAATAATAATAATAATAACTTACATATAAGGTAAATTAAACAACAAAGTAAACACACACACACACACACACACACACACACACACACACACACACCAAGTGGCAATTTAAGGGTTAAATACCAATTATACATCGGCTCTTATCGGTACCACACACACACACACACACAGGGCAATTAAGCTCGTGGGAGTGCAGTGTTTACACCACAGCACCACAGCACACCACACTACCAGACACCATATCACACCACACCACCACCACCACCACACCATACCTTACCACCACCGCCATCACCACACACCATGTCATACCATGCAACACCACACCACACCACACCACACCACCCCACCACAGTATCCTTTGCGCCCCAACCTGCCCAACTCCACCAAGCGCCGCCAAGCCCCTACGACCCCTGCCCCGCCCCTCCCAGCTAAGGTAACAATCTCCCTTCACATATGCAACGTAATTTCGTAATTTCAAGGGTTTTGCAGGTGTTTCCAGGCTATTTAAAGGCTCGCGGTGTAGATGTAGGTGGAGGAGATGGAGATGGAGTGGAGAGGAGGAGAAAGAGGGGGAGGGGAGAGGAGCAGGAGCTATTGAAGAGGTGCAAAAAAAAAAAAAAAAAAAATCGGCTCTATATCATCATTTTATTTGTTTATTAGTGGAGTTTGCTTTGTTTTGATATTTAATTTATTAACGGAAAAATATTATAAGTTATAGTATACAATAAAATCTTGTCTAGCTTTTTTTTCCGGTTAAAATAACACTTTCGTCATTTTATAAATCTTCATTTTTTTTGACTGGCACGCCTAGGGCTGTTTTTGGTGTTTGATTTAAGACTTAAAAAACATAAGAAATGTATCCCAAGTAATAATATCCAATAAAATCTAATGTAAGAATTCGTATTTTCAAATTTGAATTTAGTCCGTTGCTAGATTTGAAAAAAAAAAAAACATTTTCTTCATACGACGAGAAATTTGTGTTTTCTTTATTTATGTGGAATGTAAAGATTTTTTGTATTCAGAATATGTAACATAATCTAGTTTAGCTCTGTTTTCCTTCTCGATATTTTATTTTTTTTGTGGGCCCGTTCATAAAAATTACAGATTGTGTTTTGGATTTGTCTTTATTATTAGTCAGGCAGGAAATGTTTTTATATTTCAGATATTTATTAAAGTATATGGCAATTCAGAATATATAAAGCATTCCAGTCTAATTCTGTTTTTTCGAGGGGTCAATTTCAAAATGGATTAACGAACGTATATAAAGATTGACGTCATCAGTGACGTCACCAGGGTACCAAGATCTTGAACATCCCCCCATTCCAATCTTAACGTCAACGTTCAGTGTATCAGTTGAAGTATATGGCAGGTCAGAATATAAAGTGCAATCCAGTATGGGCGTCTTTCTTCTTGCGAGTTTCAACATGAATCACCTTAAGTAAAATTGAACGCTGAGAGGGTAATTTTTTCTGCCTCTCCCTGCCTGTATGTCAATATTTACTATGTTTCCAGACTCAGACGTGAAGAAAAGCCAGAATTAACCATGAAAATAGAGAAATGTGTTATATACTGTCCTGCTGGATAT
>NC_087179.1:12801879-12846879 GCF_035594125.1 Scylla paramamosain | reverse complement strand
CCGTGAGGCATGTTGGGGCATTTGGGTTTTATGAGGAGACTTGAAGGGATTGGTGTGGCACTAGTGAAGAGAAGACATTGTTTTTTTTCACAGGGTTAAGACGGGGGTTTATTGTGGAAGAAGTGTAGGGTTAAGTAGATATGGAGGGGTTGATGTGTAATGCAAGTATTTCTGTGGGGTTAGCGGGACGCAGGGTTAGTGTGGGACTAGAAAAGGAGTGTTTTTGTGGGATCATGGAGACATGGTAGGCGTGGGACTTTTTTTTTTTTTTTTTTTTGAGGGAGGGATGAAGGTCACAGCTGGGTTGTGTTGCTCCCATTCAAGTATTGGCTCCCTATCTTGGCTGTGACACCTACACTGTCACGTCCTGAATTAGAAGTGAAGAAATGAGGTGACTGCATTAACATAACGTGCATTTTCATCGGAGGGCTTGATTAGGTTAAGTTTAGATGAGTGTAGTTCATTGATTTTGCTGTTTATCCCCTCATTATGTGGATCGTGAATGGAAAAGGCATCATTTTTGCCTAGAAATAAATAGTCACTGTCTTGCAACTAGTGGGCTAAGCTTATGTTAGTTATCTCTGAGGTGATTATCCAGACAGAGGAGTGAACACTTGTCAGGAACATGAAATATCTCTTGTCCTGCTCATTTTGTTAATCTGGTGGTTATTTAGCCAGTTGGGGGTGAATAGATTAGCTTGTTTATCTGCTCTTACTGGTCCAGTTTACAGTAATTATTAAGAATATTCACATGGCTCTTTTTCCTATTTTTTCAGCTCCTGCCCCCATAGATTAGCTTAGGTGGAATATATCACTGCCTTGTCCCATTTCCCAAATGTATCGTTGTCAACACTGACTTGTACATACATGATATACTTTTTTTTTTGTGGTAAGAGGCAGTATTTGCCCTATTTTAGCTTTCCCCATCTGAAAACCAAGTCCCCAACATTATAGAGGGTAGAAGCCCCAAAAAATGGGAAAAAGAGCCAGCCATATGACTCATTGATAATTACCCAACTCACTCACTGACCACACCAACCATGAACTTTTAAGCATGGAAAACAATATATGTTGGATTAAATTATGTAATGGCTGGGTCAGGAGTACCAGAGTCCTAGTTGTAATTTTGTTAGGTTAGTTCAAGTCCAGCAGAGCCCATGTCCATGGCATGTGGACCTAGTTAGGGTATGGGGCACTCCGTAGAAAGTATCTGCATCTGCTGTGGTCTCAGGATTGGAGTAGGTAGGTAATGAAGGGGGGGTTAATGAAGGGGGCAAGGATAAGCTAGTGTATGCTATTGGGTCTTATAATAAAGGTTTGTGGCCAGATGTGCCATACCTAAGCTCCTGGGGGGGTAGTGTGTTGGTCCACAAGATTATCCCTTTCCACCAGAGGTCAATAGGGCTAAGAGTGCAAATGACATGTGTAAGTGTGTGGTTCTTCATCACAGTTACCCTGTCTGGGATTGCCGGTTAGATATATAGATAGATAGTTCAGGTTATGATGATAATTCCTTGAGGTGGAGGAGGAGGAAGTTAATGCTATTAAGAATATGTATATCCAGTTATATGTAGTCCAGTCAGGGAAGAAACAGTCATGTGCTGTGAGAATGTGAAAGCTCTCTGTGCATGTGGAGTTGATGCATGATGTTTTTACAGTTAACCTGTGTGAATGTATGAATAACTAAGTGTAAGTGAAATACATAACATACTAACATCAGACAAAGACACTTAATCTTTAATACTCTTTCTCCCTCTCTTTCTATACTCAGGATGGCAGCTGTCCAGCCCGTGGCATCAGCAGCTGGAAGTCTTCACAAGGTTTGACTGCACTGCCAAGCCCCTGTGATGGAAGTCTGGCTGGAGCGTTGTGCCATCACCCAGGGCAGAGCACCAACCAGAACCCCGAGTGTCAACAGATAGAATGACAGCACCCAACAGAACAGAGTGAGTGTCCCTCCACTTCAGCTGTGCCAGGGACATGGTGCGCCTGGAGAGGATGGCTGACGAGGATGTAGAGAGTGGACAGCCATGCCTTCCCCCGCACCCTCCGCCACGCCCCAGAGTGTGCCACCACCACCACCACCACCAGCACCACCATCACCACCCAAACCACGACTGCGAGGAGGAGAACATGACCCCCAAGCAGAAGGCAGACTTTGCGGTGATCAAATTTGTGGCAGGCCTGGTGCTGGCGGTGATGCGCAAGTTCTGGGTGACTTCGTCAGCAGTGGTTGTTGGGATATTTGTCCTGTTTTGGCTGTATGGGGGTTTGTTGGCGCTGCTGCTGCTGCTGTTTGCTCTCTCAGGTAGGCTTGTTGTGTCATGTTTATGGAAGACAAACAGTATTTAGTGTAGGGTGACAGACAGATAGTTTTGTCCCACCTGAATACCTCATGTCTAATTTTATATACTTTGTTCCTACATTGCTTTCTTCATGTGTCCCCAAGTTTGTCTTTCATATAGTTAGTCAATCGGTGCTTTACTTTCATAGTGAGATCACCATGATAGGGATACGCAGGGCAGCTGCTCACTTTCTTAACAAAGGTAATAACGACTGGACCACAACAAACACACAAATTTACTTGTTGCGTGTTACTTGTGTTTCTTGTTTATCCTATCTCTTTTTACTGAAGCTCTCTGTAGGATCCACATCTTGTTTTTTTTTTATCAGATGGCATGGTGCCAGAACAAATAAGTTCATAGGGCACTAAAATATAAAACTGCATAAAAGTATTTGTGAATGTTAAGATGAAAGATAAAAGTAACAACAATAAAACGTAGCTCAAATTTAAAAGCATCAAAAACTAAAGAACTAAAAACTACAAATTAAGCCAGTTGGGATTTGAGTTTCTGCCGTGGTTTATCAGCAACAAGTGGTGCATGACAGCTGGCTGGGCTGAGACATCATCCTCTCCCCCTCACACACCTGCATTCCTCTGCAGGTGTGGTGTATCAGATAAGTGACCTGCTGGTGTACTGGCCGAACTTCCCGCCCGATTCAAGGGTTCTGGTGCAGCCACCAGCCACCCTTGGCCTTCCCTCAGAGAACCTGTTCCTCTACGCTCGTGATGGCACCAAGCTCCATGCCGTGTTTGTCAAGCAGGACCCCTCCACCATCCACACTGCCCCAACCTTTGTCTACTTTCACGGGAATGCTGGAAACCTGGGCCACCGGTGTGTGTGTGTGTGTGTGTGTGTGTGTGCGTGTGTGTGTGTGCGTGTGTGTGTGTTTAGGTGCTGTCAGTCTGATGGGGCTGCTAGGTGTGCTTTTAGGTGCTGTAAGGGATGATGGGCCAGTGTGTGTGTGTGTGTGTGTGTGTGTGTGTGTGTGTGTGTGTGTGTGTGTGTGTGTGTGTGTGTGTGTGTGTGTGTGATTAGGTGCTGTAAGGGGTGATGGGACAGCAGTGTGTGTGTGTGTTTAGGTGCTGTAAGGGGTGATGGGGCTGTGTGTGTGTGTGTGTGTGTGTGTGTGTGTGTGTGTGTGTGTGTGTGTGTGTAAGTTGTACTTTCTCATCTGTGGTGTAAATTTTTTGTCTATTTAATTTATAATCTTTTCTGCTTCTTTGGCCACATTTTGACAGGGATATATTTTTCAGCTCTAACACTTTGTAGGCCTGCTGGTGATTTTGTGAATGGGGGTAGTGGTTGCATACACTAATACTTCGTCTCTCTTAATTTTTTTCTCATAATCTTTTCCCTTTCTTTAATCTTGTTTTGGCTTGCAAGGGATGAATTTTCCAGCTTTTTTAACTCTGGTGATCTTGTGAATGGGGATAGCAGCAACAGTTTAATACCTTCTTTCTTGTTTTCCATGCAGGCTTAGTAATGTTTATGGCCTGTACCGCTGTCTGGGGGTGAACCTGCTGCTGTTGGAGTACCGTGGCTATGGCCTGAGTCAGGGGGCGCCGTCAGAGGAAGGGCTGTATTTGGACGCTCAGGCTGCCGTCTCTTACCTCAAGACTCGCCGTGACATTGACCAAAACAAGATCATCATATTTGGTCGGTCCCTTGGTAAGTGTGACGGATTGGTGAAGGTTGAGAAGTGTGGATTTGTATGGTGGAAGGAGACTATAATGTATTGTTTTATTCTTTATTACTCCAAATGGTCACTTACTTGTGTTCCCCGTGTGTGGGTGGGTAGGTGGGGCAGTGGCGGTTGACTGTGTGAGCCGAGCAGAGGTGAGCAGTCGTGTGGCAGCAGTAGTGCTGGAGAACACCTTTACCTCCATCCCAGACATGGCCAAGGTGCTCTTCTCTGGGGTGAGGTTCCTGGCACGCCTCCCACACTGGTGCCACAAGAATAAGGTTAGTTAGTGCACCCTTATCATTACACACACACACACACACACACACACACACACACACACACACACACACACACACTTTACAAGTAGTAGTAGATAGATTAACAGATACTCTATCATTGAACCAACAAGTCTTGTGGTATCTCTTCTCATGTGTTTTCTAACCCCTTGCTTGTTGCTATTCCTACACACGAATTCACATACTAGATAGATTAACAGATACCCCTACCACTGAACCAACAAATATCCTGATATCTGCCTTCATATATTCTCTAACCCATCCCTTGTGGTCATCCCCTCACCAGTACCTGTCCAAGTACAAGATGTGCCGTGTGGTGGTGCCGACGTTATTCCTCTCAGGCCAGGCGGACGCATTGGTGCCACCACGCATGATGCTAGAGCTGTACCACTGCTGCGCCGCCCCAGCCAAGCGTCTCATGCAGTTCACACACGGCTCCCACAATGAGACCTGGAAGTGCCCCGGCTACTACCAGGTCTTGGCACACTTCCTGGATGAGGTGAGGCTGCAGCATAGGTTGAGACAGAGAGAGAGAGAGAGAGATTCATAAACTTTGAGGAAAAGAAAGAAAAACAAGATGAAGATAATAAAGGATTGAAAGGAAGAAAGGAAAAGTTGAAAATGAAGGGAAGAGATGAAAGAAGGGAAAAATAAGACTAAAGTAAAAAAAAAAAAAGGGGGGGAAAAAGTTGATTGTTAACAAAAGTTCTTCGAAAAAGCTGTCAGATATAGGACTATATTCTGAAACACTTCTGCTTTACACCTTCACTACATTCAGAAGTCTATTTGAAGCCATGCTGGTTTTTAAGGGTGCTTATATGGTTCTAGAGACAGATTAATGAGATTTCTATATTACTGACAGGAGAAACACTCTTGAGAAGCTAGGTGGAAAAATATATTTTGTTTTGTATACTTGATTATCTAAAAACTTAACAGTAGATTATGTATTCATTAATATATATATGAGAGGAAACAAACTTGTCAACATGGCTCTCATTTCCTTTATCCAGGTTTTCAAGAGGAGCACCCAGCCTCCTGTGCTCCACCCGGGGGTCGTCTGCTTCTCAGAGCCCCAGGTTCTGTAGGTCAGTTGCTGCACTTTGTTAATTGCACCACACAAAGAGAAAGGGACTGGTGGAGGCCAGCAGGTCTGTTGTAGGAGGTAAGGTCCATTGGAAAATTATAAATTAGTAATGGTGAAAAGAATTATTTTTTTTTACTTTTCTGAGAGGCATTCTGTGTGCTATTTGGCACTAGGTGGTGCTGCAGGTGGAGTCTGTGTGGTGCTTGCTGCTGGTGTGTCTGTAGTGTTGCCTCTCCTGGCGTGTGCTGCTCCTTGCTCTCTGTTCGAGGTACAGGCAGCAGATGAAGTAAGCATAAGCCACTCGGTGATGTGTAAAAATGGGTAGTATGGTCTGAACTTGAATAATTTCTGTTACCTTGTGTCCTCTTGGCCGGCACCACCAGCACAGAGGCAGTGAGGGAGGTGTGAGTTGGCACATCAATGCACAGCTGAGGTTATTGATCTGGAAAGTGTGTGATAAGGAATGTGTTGATTTGTGCAAAGGTTGATACAATGAGTTTCTAGTGACAATTTTGGGTTTCATAGAAAAATTGATTCACTGAAGATTTGTATGTGATTAGTAGATTCCTGTCTAATGTGTGTGTGTGTGTGTGTGTGTGTGTGTGTGTGTGTGTGTGTGTGCGCGAGATACATCCAGTGAAAAATAGAGGATGACAAATGGAAAAGTGTATTCATTGCACATGTTATCTGATCATGGAATTTCTTCACAAAAGGAACAAAATCAGAGCTCCATGGAATACATGATAAACGAACAACTCACTGGGGACAGTTGGCTTTTATAACAGCTGTGTGGAGTGTTCCCATGTGGCGACAGTAGCTGGTGTGTCCCTTGCTGGCAGCACTGGTGAATGGTCTTAGGAAGGAGGACTTGGTTTCAGTGTTACTGGCACAGCAAGAACAAAAGGCTGAATACTAAAAAAAGAAAAAAAAAAATATAGGAGTAGTGATTTCTGCCCTGACACAAGAAAAGTGATGGTCCAATAAAAGGTGGAAAAGTTTTACCAGGCTTGATGGAAAGACAGGAATGCCTTATTGAAGGAAAGAATGGATGAGTAGATCCCCTGGAAGAAAATTTTTATTTAGCTTGAATGAAGATTACAGGCTGTGTCTGTACATACCTGATTTTGCTCTTTCACTCTAGTGGAAAGCTAAAGCTGCTGATTCAGAAAATAATCATCAAATTCATTGTTCAAGGCAATCAGTCATCAAATGCATCCAAGCCATAGAGTGTAATGTACTGTGTGTGTTGGTGCACAAGACAAACTCCTCCTTAAACAATCCCTTCCCACAGTAAGGGACAGTTTTCTGCCTCAGGTGTACAGGGTGAGGTGGAGAGGCTTGTGCTGTGTGGGAATGTCATGTGGTGTCAAGCTACAGCATCCATACAATGCAAACTTTTTGGCCAAATGGAAATTCCTAACAATCATCATTTTACCTTTTGTGGAAGGTAGTTAGCTACATTGTACACAGTGACTGGCGGCTGTGAGTGCATTCCATTGGCACCACTGCTGACTGTACTGCCATCCAGTTGTGAAAAACATGTTTGTAGTAAAATTTGTATGGACTGGTAATGGCAGGTATACATTATAACTAGGTATTATCAGTGTAAGGTAAGTTAGCAGTGTTATCATTTCTGGGAAAGATTAATTTTTGTTAACTGGTAACATTTCATTTACCTTTTTTTTTTTTTTATTGATTTTTCTGAACCAAAATTATAATCATAACCTTAAAGACTAGCACAGTGCTAGAGGACACCTTGCAGAGCAAGCAAATTGCAAAACCTTCATTTTAACCGTAAAATTGTTTGGGGTTGTCTTATACACCAACACATACTGTAGTGTACAAGAAACTGACTCTAGGTAAACCTGTTTGAACCCTTTCCTGCCTCCTGTGCCAATGTCGTAATGAAATAATGAATAGACAAGTAAGTGATAATATCAACTGTACACAGAAGTAGCACATCTGCAGCACTGCTTGACACATCACACAGGCCGGAGCAGCAAAGTGTTGCCTTCACCCCACTGACTGAGCTCATGTTGTGCTGATAGGGTTGCTATGTGTCATATTATATGTTTGAGGACAATAATATTATGTATATCCTCTGTATATTTAACCATTAGTGTACTGAGGAGCCAGAGTCGTCCTATCTCATACTGATGTGAACTTAGGGGAGGAGCATCTTTTGTTGACTCACACGGCAAAAAGAAAAAAGTATTTGGGCTCATTTCCTGGGAAGTGGCCATGATATGGTGGATGCATGGATGCAGTTCTCAATTCTCACATGGATGCAAGTCATCCTCATCAGCTGAGAAATCACCAGACAGTGCCCAGCTACTTTTTTCCAACCTAGCCGTGTTTGCCTAGATTGGAACGGGCAGCAGGATTGGGTTGAAGAGGCTGTGGAGTCATTCCAGTCCACTGTTGTACCTACCAATCCTCCGTCCCGGCTGTCAGTCTGTCTGTCTGTGGCCCTAATAATTGGACCACAGACTCATCCTAGCAGCCAATCAAACGTCAGCTTTCCGCGTGTAGGGCCGAGTGTCAGTCCCTGAGGCAACATTTGCATCTGAGAGCATTTCCCTGCTTGCATTTAGGTCCCTGATTAGCAATATCATAAGCAGTCCTCATTTATTCTTGTACTGCTGGTGTTTGGATGTGTAATATTAATAGACTAGACACCACGAAAGCCGTCAGAAGCTGCTGTGTGATGCCATGAGGGAGTGGCAGAGTGGCAGTGCCGAGGGGCAAGAGGAGTGCCACTGGGCAGGGTGGTGAGACAAGAAGGGCAGCAGAACAGCGTCGTAACTCACTAAGGGCTTCCCAACACTTGTCACCAAACATCTCAGTAGCACTTCATGTGTCAGCGCTCCAGCATTAGCTCCATCCTTTGGTGACCCCTCCTCCCACATATGCTCCCTCCCATCACTCACTCCACCCCTCCTCCTCCCCTGCATATCCTGCCCCCATTCACATTCTACACATATCCATCCCTCCTCTCCCACATATCCTGCCTCCCATCACACCCTACACATCACCCCTCCTCCTCTACCACATATCCTGCCTCCTGTCATTTACTCCACCTCCCCTCTCCCACATATTCTGCCTTCCGTCACTCACCCTATCCATCTCTATTCCTGGGTATGGATAGGAAACATTGTAACCATCTCTCCATCTCACAGTTTTATTAGTGCCCACCTCCTCTCCTCTGCCTGTACCCTATTCCTCCTCCCCTCGTGGTAGCACTGCAATGATCATGTCAAACACTTCATCAGAAAGTTTTGTTCTCACTGCTGTGGGTTCAGAATGTACCCGCTTAGATGAGATTGGATTTTTTATTGATTATAACTGTGCATTTACATTCATTATATATTAGATTGGAGTGTTTAGCTTTGAGTTTTGTATGTAGAGTCAAAGAAAGCAAACTAAGGTTGAGTTATGCAATGGAGGCACAGGATAAAAATGTGTGGCTTTAGTAACTTCTGACTTCCAACAGCTGCCTTTCCCCCGTGATCCTGTTAAGTGTGTCGTGAAAGGGAGCATCTCACACTGGGTGGAAGTGAGGCAGATGTACCAAAATGAAATAGGGGCCAGAGTTATTAATATTTAGTGGCTTATTTATTGCATTTCTTTGTGTATCATATTTGTGTTTTCCTTCTGTGATGAGTAAGAAAACCTGTGTGGAGTCTTTGTCTCTGAGGCATGAAGATCAGGGAGAGAGCAAGTGCTCCTTGTTTGGGTTGATTTCATTTGGAGATTCAAGGCGTAGACCTTCCAAGGTGTTGACGTCAATGAAAGGAAAGGTGGAACTTTTCTGCATTCTGATCTGTGGCCTCTGTTTCTTTCCTATACTATCTTTAGGACAGTCATCACTACAGAAAAGGTCATAAGGGAAGGTACAATGAATGACAGATTTGTAAACCATTCATTTTGTAATTCGTTTCTTAAATTTCCTGGCTTTTTGAAAGTTAAGTTTGTTTTGCCTTCTTTGATAAGTCTGAAGTTTGTTGAGTTTCTCTGTCATAACTTTCATGTGCATTCTTCTGTGTAAATCAAAACCGGTCACTTGAATGCAGTCCATGGTGATTGATTGTTCAGGTACTCTAACTCAGGTTTGTCATGTTTGGTGTTGAGCAGAGGAGGCAGTGTGATGATAATGTCTTATGGGAGGGAACTGTAATGTCCTGTATTGCTTCACTTACTACCAGTGCATTTATTTATATCCTGTATATATGTTTATCTATAGTTGGGTTGTACTTGCCTCAGACTGTTAGCGAGAGTGGGTCCCCATGTCATGTGTCTGGATCCTTGGTAGCTATTTAACTGGAAGAGTTATGCTAGACTCTCTGTGAACCTGCAGGAGTTAGTTGTCAGGTTTTCCTCACTGGCATGATAGCATAACCTAACTTGTGATCTGTAATTGTGTGATATTCAGTAGCTTCATTCTTCAGTTGAGTTTGTGTGGTGCAGTTGTGGTTAGGAGTTGAGTGGCTTGCTTTTGCTTTCACTGTGTCTTGTGTCTTTCCTCAGTCTGAAATCTTTTTACCCAGTGGCTGTCTGTAAGATTTTCACTAGATTAGAGGACAGCCTGAGGGAAAATGCAAAAAAAAAAAAGAAAAAAAAAATTAAGTGAGTAAATGTGATGTTAACTTACCTCCAACCATGACTGTACAAAGTGGAATTGGTAATGAGTTTTATAGTTTTGCTTTTTGAATCTGTAAGGAATTCACTTTCAGACTGATATTCTTTCCAGCATCTGTATACCTAGCTGACATCCCCTGTGAGAGAGGTCAGCTCCATAGGTTCACTGTACCAATTTATTTTTTATTTTAACATAATATATATATGTATATGTAGTTTTCAAAGATGAGTGAGTGAGGCCAGCAGTGTGTGACATGACTGTGGAGTGGCAGGTGAGGCCAGCAGTGTGTGACCTGATGTGGTGTGGCAGGAGCAGTGAGTGAGTTGGCCTCAGGGTGGACCAGTTGTTTTGTTGTGACAGCAGGATGCCATCAGCCAAATGGATGCTCTGCTGAACCAGTGCCAAAGAATTAGTTAACTTATTATAATCTCAAATGGCAAGAAGATTGGAGGAGTGCAGAGCCTCCCTGACAATAGGGATGGGTGGTGGTGTTGGTGGTGTGGTGTTGTGGTGGTGTGCATGGTGAGGGGACAGGAGGATGTGGGGAGGCTGTCAGGCTGGAGGTCTTATTCCATATATTGCATGTAATTTTCTACTGGATATTAAGTATGCATCAAACACTTAAGATATTTTCACATGCTGTTTAGTCTGACATGATTATGTTCTCTCCATGATGTAGTGTGTCCAGCAGTCTGTGGAGCTGTTTGGACGTGATCTGGGAAGTGTTTGTTTACATGGAGCAGGAAGCTCACAAAGGTGGTGCCACTGTTTGGATGTGTGTTTTGTAATGGCATCACAGTCTGTCTTCACACCAGACTGACATCCTCCTAAAAGGAGACTAATCAATACAAGTGAGAAAAATCCGTAATGGGAAATATTTTCCTTGTACAGTTTATTAATATGCAGATTTTGAAGTAAAATCATTCTTTATTGATTTACAAAGTGACTCTATTCTTGATGAAGAAATAAATGGATACCATTTTAGTAACCTTTGTCAAGTGTAAACAAACACAACTTTATCACAGCCAGCAAGGGAGAGAGGAAGGGGGAGGGCATCTCCCCACTGGTGCACCTCACCCTAACTGTTAATTCTTCACTACTGATGCTGTTTACAGATCATGAAGTGCCTTGGACTTAGTATTCCTTGATGTTAGTTTTGATAGGATAAGTAATGTTAAAGTTTTAATAAAATATTTTATGTATTTGCTGTTGCAGTGTTTGTTGGCCCTTGGGACAAGATACAGTATGTACACCACCACTCACTATAATATACACGGTACCCTACAGCACATATGTACACACAGACAGCCTAAGACACACGTGTGCACCACAACACTTTGGTCCTCCGGTACAGAACAACAATGGGCACAAGGAACACAATCAAAGGGAGACAATCCCTCTGCAACAAAACTGGTGTGGAGACCTCACCTATTACACAACACATCAGCCCTCACTTTCACTGAGCATCGTGGCATATCACTACATACTGACACCTGTTGCAATTGAGGGATGAGCTCCTTCAGTAATGTTACCCCACACTTTGCTTATGGCACTCGGTTGTATTCCTCAATGGAATGTTCACAAGATTCCACTTCAGTTTTGAAGTAAAGAACAATACAATGGAAATGCAACTTTCTGGACTAAGTGGTGTGGGGGAAAATTTAGGTTGAATTTTCTAAAACATGTTAAAAATAGGAAAAGTAGTGGAAATACTTCAACACAGCACACATGAGTTACATATATACACCTTGACATGTTTGTTTGACTTGGAGACTTTGACTTTACACATAATTGAGCAAATATAACATATAAAATGAAACTGGCAGTTTATTTGACTTATAAATTTCTTGTGTGATAAGACTTAGTTGCCAGTCTTACTCCCATTTGAGCTTTATTTATTTAGTACAATGAAATCATCCCTCAAATGCAGTACTGCAATACTCTGGTGCAGCCGTCAGTGAAACGGTAACATGAGTCGTGCCATTGAGGACATCCACAGGCAGCGGGCACCTCTAAGGAACACATGACAGTGTGAGTGTTGTGGCAACACACTGACTATTACAAGCAGGGGTTACATCAATCAAGTCTAAGGGACCTACACACAATAAGTTATTTTATACAAGTGTAGCTAATGCTATTCTTGGCCCCTTTCAACGTCTTGCCCTGTGCAAGTCGATCACTCAAGCTGTGCACACTTCCAGCACATTGTATAAAAAGCAAATCATGATGATTCTAATTCATCACATAACAAAATGTCTGTAAAAGTATCCTAACTATACACAATAATAATAATTACAATTTGTCAGATAAATAATTACCTACCCAAGTTACAAAATACATGGAATGTACAATATTTGCCTCAAAGTTTGGTCAAAACTGCAATTTTCTAATTTGTGCATAGAAAATGTACCAGAGTATGTTTTGAATCATTTCCAAGGATAATAATTACATAATGTCAAAAAAATTATGCAAATGACAAAAAGATTTGTTGAAGTGTGTGTGTGTATGTGTGTGTGTGTGTGTGTGTAATGAAAGTAAGCTGCCCCAACACAACAGAGACTGGAAAGATGCATTACTTGAGTTTCCTTTCATCACAAGGAAGTCTGAGAGATCCTTCCTAAGAGGACCTCAGTGTTGGTGGAACGTCCTCCTTCATTCTGCATTGACAAATAATTCTATCACAACATACTTTGTTAAGTTACTTCTTACAGCTAAGTAATGGAGTTCTCTCAGTGAAGTGTTTTCAATAATAGAAATGGTGAAAATCATGTTCTTTATAACATGTTCTGCATGAATGAAATATTTGACTGCAAATGTAATGAAGTAAATGTTTTCTTTGAATGTTTTGTCTAAATAAAGTTTGATGCAATATTTCAGATGCAAAGAAGCTGCAGCACACAGCTTTATAATGCACAGCTAAGCCAGGTCTGAGTGCAAGGAGAGAGTCTTCATCTGGGCTTGGTGGACAACGGTAAGACAGAGTGGTAGCTAGTTCACATCAGCTCAATACAATGGCATGATGGATGGGATCAACACAATGAGTAGCTGATACACTTGAGAATGGTTGTGCCCGGTCCACTTGGTTGTGACAAAGGCCTCATATAAATGTGACTTCTTCAATGTGAGTACATAAGGAATGTTATATGACTTCTAAAGTGCAGTCTTAAAATTTGCTGCTTATAACTTGTCATATTGGAATTCTTACTTTATAAATGCAGCAACAACTCAAGTGATGGAATGTCATGTCTTCTAAAGTGCACAGAGAGAAGTGTGTGGGTTTGTTGGCCATTTGTTGGCAGGGTTAGGTTTGCAGGGAATGTTATGAGAAGTTTGTTGGCAGGATTGTGTTTGTAGGGAATGTTACGAGAAGTTTGTTGGCAGGGTTGTGTTTACAGGGAATGTTACGAGAAGTATGTGGGTTTGCTGGCAGTTTGTTGACAGGATTGTGTTTGCCAAAATGATGCAACACTTTCATGTTCTGGGGGAGTAAGAATGTTATGCCATCTTTGCACTTAGTGCTTTCTCTCACACTTATACATGGCTCATTTCAAGACAGTGCACTTTTAAAAACATATAACATTCCTTTCATAATAGGAATTTTTACATCACAAATCCAGGAACAAGCCAAGTGAGCTGGGACAACACCTCTCAATTGTGTTTACTGATTGCACCATATTGGGTTGTGCCTCAGTACAAGCTGTCACACCAAGTGGGGTTCACATGCTCCTCTTGTTTATCATACGGGTCGAGTTAGCGAGTCAACATTGCAGGTCACAATTCACAACATGGCCTAGTTTGTAGTAATTCAATGAACTGAGTAGTATGATGTTAAATTTAAGGTCAGGAAAATTTGTAGATTAGTATATGTATGGTGGAACTCTAAGTACATCTATATGATGAAATTTGGGGGAAGGAATTGGAATCAGTGGACACAATGAAGAGAGCAGAGCAGGGAGAGACTGGTGATGGTGACTGAAAGACAATGCCTAGGTCAAGGTGTGTGTGGAGGAAGATTAGGAGGACCAGGTTAAGAAAGAAAGGTGAGAAAAGGTGAGAAATACTGATTTAAAAAGAATGAACCATAGCAATTCTCCCAGTAAGGATTGGGGAATTAAGAGCCAGACACATTCTAGGGTAAGCTTAACACTGTTGGGTGAAGATAGAAACAATGGCCACTGCTAGATAGATGGAAACAACAGTAAGACCAGAGATAAAGATAGACACAGCTGCCATGGCAACATCCTGAGAAACACACAAAGCTTAGGAAATAACACTGTGAGGCATGATAACGATAAACAATGCCAGAGATCTTGAAAGCAGCAAAGTGTATCTGAACGGGACATGTAATGCAGTAGAGGAGTGAATAGTGAAGGAGATAAACCACCAGGAAAACAAGGTAATGATGCAGTAGAGAGCAGCATGTCAAGATCAAACAAGTGGTTAATAGGGACACGAGAACTAACACTCACAAGAGAGAACAGGAAGAGGAGGAGAAGCAGGGAGTGTTAAGCAGAGGTCACGGGAACACCAGCAAAAGGAGAAGCATGAGAGCACAGCGTCACGTGCCTTGCCGAGTGATAGGTGATGATTGGGAGACGAGAGAAGTAGTAGAAGAAATAACAGGGTGCTGTGAGGCGATGACCAGGTGCTGAGTCAAGGAGGGGAGAATAGGTTAGGTGAGGAGGCGGTACACTAGATAAACGAGTACCCCCAACGCCAGCAGCAGCACCGACAGCAGCATGGCCACGCGGTTCTCCCCTCGAAGGCTCCTCAGGTTGTTCTCATGCCGGGACAGGTGTGATTTGATGTCCTTCACCTCCTTCTCCAGCCGCTTCTTCTCGTCGGTGGGGTAGTACCTTCGTCGCAGCTTGTTCTCAATGTAGTCCAGCCTGCAGTACAAGGCAGTGGTATAGTGGTGATAGCAGTAGCATTTTGGGCCTCTTCTTTTATTAATTCTGAGTATGTAAGGAATGTTGTGTGCTTTTAAAGTGCACTGTCTTGAAATGAAAGGAAACACAAGGTTTAAATATAGCTTAACATTCTTTTTCCTTTAGAAAGTGAAAGTGCTGCACCATTTTTGCAAACACAACCCTGCCAACAAACTCAGCAAACCAACGCACCTCTCGTAACATTCCTTGATCTCCCGGCTGGTGTCCTCCAGCTGGTTCATGACGGATCCCACGTGGGTCACTCCCTCGCCTGCCTCCACCATGGCCTGAGGTGGCAGACACACACAAGGGATAAAAGAAAAAAATTATAATGGTCTCAAGACACTTATCTTCCAATTTTGGATAATTCTTTTTGACATTTCTTTTAGGGGCTGCACTTTTTTTTTTTTTTCTTCCTAGGTCAGTGCCCCTTGCATAAAGAAATGGCACTGCCCCCACTAAGTTAAGTCGGGGGAAGCTCCCCGTTAGGTTAGATTCGGTTTAGGAGCCCATATTTCTGCCACATTTGCTCCCCCAGCCCCTAAAACAATCTGAAAAGAATGTTTTTTTTTTTTTTCCGACTTTTCTCGAAAGCCAAATTTCACTCATGCTTGCAGAAAACCCTGCTTTCCCACAAGTCACAAAGTTTGTTGGGGATGGGGAGGGACGACAGATGAATATGTAAGGAGATGCTAAAGCTAGAATTTACAGCGTTTTTACCAGAATGCCATGCTAGGTTAGATTTGGTTTAGATTCAGTTAATTTCACAGCCGACTCGTTCACTGTGTACATCATGGTTTTAAAAGGCATTATATGTTAGGTTAGATTGAATTAGGTTAGGTATGATTCGATTAGATTTTGATTAAGCTAGGTTAGATTAGTTTTAATTTTGGATAGGTTATATTAGGATTTAATTCATTCGTTTCACGGGTGATTCGTAAACCGCTATAAAAGACTTAACATTTTATATCACAAAATAAAAGAGAACATTTAGAAATTAACGTACTAAAGTTATATTTCCCGTAAACACACACACACACACACACACACACACGGATTTGTCAACACGTCACCACTACCTCTGAGTTTCTTCTTCTTGGTCTCTTCTTCCTCTTCCTCTTGTGTCCTTTTCCTCGCTTTGCGTCGCTTCTTCTCCTGTTTCTGTTCACTCTCCTCTGCCTTATTTTAGGGTTTTTATTCTGCTTCTTGTCTCGTGTGTATATATATATATATATATATATATATATATATATATATATATATATATATTTTTTTTTTTTTTTTTTTCTGCAATTTCGATTTATTTTACTACTGTTTTATTTAATCATGGCACTTCACTATACCACACTATCATGCTTCACCACATTCACTTTCACACCATTACGGTGCCATGACACACACACACACACACACACACACTACTACTACTACTACTACTACTACTACTACTGTTGCTGTTGCTGCTGCTGTTGCTGCTGCTGAGTCTGTTCTATTCATCTACGATTCTATTTGAGGACCAATTCCTTCATATCTCCTTTATAAATCTCTCTCTCTCTCTCTCTCTCTCTCTCTCTCTCTCTCTCTCTCTCTCTCTCTCTCCTCTCCTTGTAGACCGCCCCAATAGAATAATTTGCCTCTCTACCCAGATTGCGAGCAACACTTCGCCTCACTACTTTCAAAAGGATCTTGTCTAGGTAAAGAAAGTGACACATGTTTTTAAGTGTATTTACGACTCTAGTGACGTATTAACAAGATTCCTACATAATTAACAGGACAAACACTTTTGAAAACCCGGCTAATCATCTCTGTGACCTTTGACAACAGTCGTGGTGAGAGAGTAAAGCGTGACCTTGACCATTAGTAGAGAGCAAAAATCTGCATTGAATACCTATACAGTGACCCCGTTCACACACACACGGGAATATAGAGAAAAGTAACATGGATTTTAGGAAATGAAAGAAGGCGAAAAAATAAATAATGTACGGATAAGACGTTAGAATATATATATATATATATATATATATATATATATATATATATATATATATATATATATATATATATATATATATATATATATATATATATATATATATACTACGTAGAAAAAAAGCTTATTTCGTGTTAAAGGGAACAGTAGCAAAGAAAATTAATTGATTTTAATTTATTCTAGACATAGTATTACACATTTAAGATGGAAAAAAAAAGGAAAATAGAGAATAATAATTTAAAAATAAAAACAGCTCAAAATATAAATAAAAAGAAAAGATAAGAAACATGATAACCTAAGACAAGCTTCTGTCACAACACTAGTGCTAAGAAAAAATAAATACTCAAATACTCTTCCATGTTCCAAGTACTCACAAACGATTAAAAAAGGAAGGAAAAAGTAAGAAAACAATACGTATAGGCAGAAAAAGAGCCCTTATGACATCACAGAGGACTGAAAATACAAGACCCCTGGTGAGACTGACCCTGGATGAATAAATTCAGTCTGTTCCCAACTTCCCACACAGAGACAGCTGAGGAGGTGCCTGGTGACTGCTCCGTGTCCTGTGTTAATTTCCTCTTCCTGCACGCAATAGCCAGCCTGGGAGAGGGCTAGGTGAGAAACAGAACGGTTAATAGTTGCAATATAAAGAAAGATAAGGCATATAGATTCAAGTTATTTACAAGGTGAAGGTTGTTTCTATTTGTTAATATCCCCCTTCCTGTACCCCATAGCTAGTCTGGGGAAGGGCTATGAGGACGTACCAGTGATATGAGGATAAGAACTTTGCAACACGTGTAAATTCAAGGTAACTGGAAAGATTAGGAGGTGCCTGGTGTCTGCCCTATTAATTTCTCTGTTCCAGTACGCAATAGCCGGCCTGGGACATAGTTAGGTGAGGAAAAGCCTTAATAGCAGTGGTAAAGATAAGGACATGACAAATCGTGTTGAAAATAATGTGGTGACTTCTGCCCGTTTCACTTCAAGACGCAGATCTGTGACCTATATGTACCACCTCCTGTTTGGGCCTCGCCTTGCGTGCTGTGGGCTTCTTGTCACTTTTTTTTTTTTTTTTTTTTTTGTGTGTGTGTGTGTGTGTGTGTGTGTGTGTGTGTGTGTGTGTGTGTGTGTGTGTGTGTGTGTGTGCAGTGGTTTTGATTTATGGTGTTGATTTATGGTGTGTTACTTTTATTTGTGGTGTTTTTTGTTTTGATTTTTTTTTTTTTTTTTTTTTTTATTTGTAGTGCTTTATTTTCTAATATTGGAATAGCATGAGCTTTTTCATCCAAATATTTGGTTAGGTTAGGATTAGGGTTAGGTTATGTTAGCATAGGTTAGGTTTAAATTAATGCAGCTCATTAATTTTAGTAGTTTCCTTCATACATATGATTTGAAAAAAATAAACAAATAAATAAAAATAAATAAATAAATAAAATAAAATAAATAAATAAAGCATAATTTTCCCTGCAATAAATATTGTTGCATATGAGAGAGAGAGTGTACATCTCAGCACTTCTCTGCACAATCCATGTGTGTGTGTGTGTGTGTGTGTGTGTGTGTGTGTGTGTGTGTGTGTGTGTGTGTGTGTGTGTGTGTCAGCATGCCCCTGTACAATCCTTGTGTGTCTTGCTAGAAGGATGTGTGGGTGATGGCTGATGCCGAACCACAAGGCCAGGCACAAGAAGAGGAAGGGCAGCAGCCACAATTACAAGTGCAGAGGCAGCAGCAGCAGCCACCTCAGCCTAACCAACAGCAACCCTTGCGTTCCATCATATCACGAGTAAGCTGTGTCTGGCATCATCATCATCATCATCACCATCATCATCATCATCATCACCATCATCATCATCATCATTATCATCATCATCATTATCATCATCTTTCTGGTTATCCTCTTTGCATCTGTTAGCCAGCCACTTGGGCAGTCATGCTGTCATTCTCTTGCATTCTGATGGAGGGAACAAAGACCCTCATCAAGGCAAAATAAAAAATCATCATCATTCCTTTAATTTCACTTTCACTATACTACACACAATGCATTATTGTACCAATGAAATGTTTGTGCTATCTCTGACAAACAGTAAGAGGTGTAGTTTACAATTTTCTCTTCGTTTACAACATACTACCACACCGATGAAATGTTTGTACTGCCTCTGACAACCAGTATGAGGCATAGTTTACTATTTTCCTTTATACTGAAGCCAGTTTCCTGTAGAATCCTATTGAGTATAGCAAAGTCAAACCAAACAGCATACATAGCTAGGACATAAAGGTTGGTCTCTGTACAATATGCATCCTGCTGTTTGACATGTTTCCCTTAATAACTAACCACTCTGAGACATTCCTTCTTGCTCTACAGACACCTGCAAGCATTATACTCACTAGAAATTGCTAAATCTTTCCTTTCAGTTCCCATCAATGTTCATAAAAATTTCTTTGCTTTTGGTGCTGTGAATTATTGCATATAGCAGGGAAGGGGTTAATAGTCTTCCATCATTAACAATAGGATCATCACCATCATCATTACTACACATCTGGCAGCTCACTTACCCACTTACTGACACCCACACCCTGTTCTCTTCACAGCAACAGAGCTACGTGCGCTTTATCAACAGAACTCAGCGCAGTGTTCACGTGCTCTGGGTAAATTACGTGGGAAAGTTTCAGCTGTACAAGGTGAGGTGAGATGTCTGTGGCTGTGTGAGTGTGTTAGAAAGGGTCTGTGTATTTGTGTATGTGTGTGTGTGGACTTGCAGGTGTTTGTTCCTTGAGGTCACTACACAGTGGATCATCCTTCTCCAGTATGCTGTGTCTTCTGTGCCTTCCTCTGTCACACCCACCACTTGCATGTCTTCTCTCTTTGCATCTATACATCTCTTTGGTCTTCCTCTTTTCCTCCTGTCGGTTAAGCCCATTTCCAGCCTCCTCTTTAAGGTCACTGCCATGGTTTGCAATATTTTTGTTTGAATATGAATCCAGTGTAGTTTGTGGTCTGTGGCTGTGTGAGTGTGTAAATATGTGTGTGTGTGTGTGTGTGTGTACTTCCAGGTGTTTCTTCCTTAAGGTCACTGGTTTTCAATATCTTTCTGTTTGAATCCAGTGTAGTGTGTTAGGTTATCTCGTGGTTGTCTCCTCACCTCAAGCGTTGGATGTGGCTGAGTTTGGTGCTTTTAATCCTTTCACTTTGATACGAGGCAGTTATCACCACCATGTGCAAAATATGAAATCTTTATAAGCATCTACAAGAAAGTTATGAGTGAAAAGAATAGCTTTTGCAATTTCTACCCAGTTTAAAGAATGGACTTGGCTGTAGAACAAGTAAAAATGTCTCAGAATGACTGGTAATTAGGGGGAAGGTATACTAAGTGGTAGTCAGAGGATTAAAGAAAGGTTGTGTGTGTGTGTGTTGGAATTCCTCTGTCTCAGTGGTTTTTAATTTTTCTTTTCTTTTTTCAATGTGAATGCAGTGTGGCATTGTGCTTGAGAGGAAGTGTTCCGCAATAGCAAGCATTTCCTGCTGTGCAACAAGATTTTGGATGACAAGTTTTTTTAGGGATTTTCTGTTGATAGCTGATATTTCCCTGACTTATTATTATGTTCTACTCTCTTTAATGTGTAACTTTGCTTGAGGCTTTCTTCTCCTTTCTCTCATCCTTTATCCTTCTTTTGTTTGCTGTGTTTCCCTCTCTCTCCATATCCCTCTTTCTCCTCCACTCATTTTTCATCCTGTTTTTCCTTCCTTCATATTCTGTGTCATCTATCTCCTTTCTTCCCTCTCTTCTCTCCTCTTCCTCTTCCCCCTCTTTCCCATCTATATCACTCCTTTTTTGTCCCCTTATGTAGCCTTTCCAATTTCCCTTTTTCCATATGCCTTAAAACCTCAACCTCTCTCCCTATCTTCTCCATCATTCATTCTTCTTTGTTTACTTACTTACTCATCCTTCTCTCACTTCCTGCCTTTCCCTGACCCCTTCATGTTCAGCTCATCATGTTTATCTTTCCTTCATTCATTCCGTCTCCTTTTTTTTTCTTAAATTGTTGACTTCTTCACTCATCCCTTGCTCACTTTCTCAGCCTGTCTCACTCCCTGCTTCCCCCAGACCCTCCCTCCTGGTGCTCAGTACGACATCAACACCTACGTCACTCATCCCTGGGTGTTCCGTGATGCTGAGACTGGTGCAGTGCTTTTGGTGAACTCTGTGGAGGTGTTCTATCCTAAGGTGTGTGTGTGTGTGTGTGTGTGTGTGTGTGTGTGTGTGTGTGTGTGTGTGTAGTAATGATAATGATGATAATAATGGATCTATTTGGTATAAGCAGCCCAAAAATTGAAGGTATACAGACAGGACTGATGTGATAACAAAATATTGATATGAAAATTGGTATTAATGTGTGTGTGTGTTTGTGTATTTGCTATGTATTTTGTAGGGCATCAGATGTAGGACTTAATTCTTAAAAGTTTTGAGCTTTTATAAAATCTATTTTCATGGGGTACCTAGATTGTTAGCCAGATTCTTATGTTTTTATTTATTTATTTATTTATTTATTTATTTATTTATTTCTATCTATTTAGTATGGTTGTCCATGAATGGTGCATGTGCGAGTGTGTGGTGCTTCATTTGTGCCACCCTGTGTGTGATTGCTGGCCTAGTGTATACATAGATAAATAAATCCTTTTTTTTTGTACTGATGATCCAGAATATTTGTTAAACTATCACTAGAATCATAGAAACACCTTTAAAAGCCCTGACAACTACCAGCACTAGTCACCAGTAGCCAAAACATGTAAGAGTACAGATCAGTGACAGACAGACGTAGGACACACACACCCATAGCCTCTCACTGACTGGATGTTGAATGAGTGTTGGTGTTGCAGCCTGTGTTTCCTGAGGGTCACGCTCTGTACGGCCCTGTCAGCCCCTACAGGATCCCTGTCTACATCAGCATCCCTCTCTACACTCTTTTGGAAAGGGCTGCCCAGGTGAGAGAGAGAGAGAGAGAGAGAGAGAGAGAGAGAGAGAGAGAGAGAGTTATACAGTCTGTTTCCTTGTGTTCCTATTCCCTCACTTACAAATCCCCTGAACTCTTTGCTTACCTTATACAGTATACTTCCTTATGTTCCTTTTCCCTACACTAAAAAATACTCTGAACTTCCTCCACATCATCTCATGCCTCACCTGTGTGTATTGTGTGACCAACAGGTGGTGGGGTCGTGCCTGAAAAACCCCATGCTGGCTTACTCCCTGGACATCCCCAAGAATCTCATGAGTGTCATAGCCAACTGGGTGGTGTGAACAGAGCCAGCACCCACACAGCACTCCAGCACCCCCCTTGCCTCTTTAGTCACTGCTGGATAAACACGGTGAGTATAAAGCACAAAGTAAAGTATAAAGTCCTTTTACACCTCAGGTCATAAGCATTTCTCTCCTCTACTGATAGTGTTTATTCTCCTAGTTTCTTGTAATGGTCAACATGCATCCTCTCATACATCAGTGCCTTGCTCTCCCCTGTGCCAGATACTGTTTCTTCCTAGGTCCCTCTTCTTATAATAATCAAAATGTCTTTTCCTGACATCTTCCACCTCCTCCTTCTTACCTACAAAAACTCCTCTTCATTTTCATAATCCTCATACCCTCTCTGCTTCTTTCCCCCGCCTCGCTACCAGATTCAGCTATTCAAACAATTTCTCTGCTCAGCTCCCTACCAAACTCTTCATCTACTCCCCTTGTACTTTTATCAGTTTCTTCACTTTACTGTTCCTATTATCGATATAAAGCGTTGCTATATATTTCATAAGGCTTCTCTCTCTCTCTCTCTCTCTCTCTCTCTCTCTCTCTCTCTCTCTCTCTCTCTCTCTCTCTCTCTCTCTCTCTCTCTCTCTCTCTCTCTCTCTCTCTCTCTCTCTCTCTCTCTCTCTCTCTCTCCCCTACAAAACCACTTATTATCACAACTTTTTGTTCGGCTTCCTACCAAACTTTTCATCTATTCTTCCTTTCTTTTTTCCTCAGTTTCTTCACTTTCTTATTCCTACTACTGCTACAAAGGGTTGCTCTCTACTACACGAGTATTTTTCACCACCACTCATTGCCTGGTCCTCTTTACAGGTAAGTCAGTCATGAGGATCGGGGACAAGTTGGAGAATCTCAACCCTCAGGTGTTTGCTGAGGCTGATCAGCGCAAGGAGAACCCCTCGGACTGGGATGATGCGGTGAGGGACCCCTTTGATGGCAGGGAAGTGTTCGACCTGATACGCAGCATTCGAGACCCAGAGCACCCCCTCACTCTGGAGCAACTGAATGTGGTGGGTGGATGGCTTGGTGCAGGCAGAGAGGGGTGATGGTGGGTGGATGGCTTGGTGAAGGCAGGGAGGGGTGGAAATGTGACTTGGTGTAGGCAGGGAGGGGTAGTGGTGTGGTGGTGCGACTGTTTGTATTGTGATTGATTTATATTCTTTTTTCCTGAGTGTGTGTGAAAATAAAAATAGCAAATAGTATTATATGAAGATCTATTTTACTAGTTTTAGATAAAATGGGGTGTAGTTGTTTAGTGGTTCACAGGACCGTCCCTTTCAAGTTAGTCTAACATATAGCCAGTGATAGAAGATAGTGGTAGTTACAGTGGTTGATGTTATTTTATCTGGAGAAAGATGTAGTAAAGAGAAATATTATCAAATGATTCCCTATTCATATACACATTCAGTCATCTCCCCTTTCTGTCTATCCCATTATTATTTGCTTCCTATCATCCTCAACATTGTTCAATTATTCTCTTCCTGCCATTCTGTCTATCCTGTTATTTTCTTCCTTCTTTTCTGTCCATCCTATCATTATTCTCTTCCTCCCTTTCTGTTCATCTTATCATTATTTTCTTCCTCCCATTCTATCCATCTTATCAATATTCTCTACCTTTCTGTGCATCCCATCCTTCTCTCCATCCTCACCTCCCATCATTATTTCCTGTCTTTGCATCCATCCCATCCTTCTTTCCTGCCTATTTTGCCCATCTCATCCTTCTCTTCCTTTCTATCCATCCCATTCTCCTTCTCTTTCTCCTCAACCTCACCATCCTTTCATTCATCCCTCCATCCTCTGTAGGTGAGTGAGGAGCAGTGTGAGGTGGATGATGCAGGGAATCATGTCAAAGTCCTCTTCACTCCCACAATCCCCCACTGCAGTATGGCTTCCCTCATTGGTCTCAGCGTGCGACTCAAGCTGCTCCACACACTTCCCTGCAGGTAGGTGGTGCTGGTGGTGGTGGTTTGTTAAGGTTTGGTATTCAAGGTGTTTGGAAATGGGACCATTGGAGTATAGTAGTAGTAGTAGTAGTAGTAGTAGGGAGAGGAGGAGGAGGAATGTTGGGGTGATGTACAAGAAGGTAAGGTCTTCTGGCTTTTTGGTGAAGTGAGAAGAGGAGAAAGAGGAGGAACAAGAATAGTAGTTGTAGTAATAGTAAATATTTTTGACTAGCAATAACAATGTTTTCTATACGTTATCACAAGTTGAGGTGTTGGTGCATTCAAAATCTGTAACCTTTCCAGACCAGAGGATTTTAGATAGAGGATTTGCAGTGTGTAGGAGTTGTAGTAGTAGCAGGAGTATGTACTTGCTGGACTAAAGTGGTATTTAGTAAAATTTAGTAGTTTAATTTATCCTTCTCTCTTCTCTTTTTTTTTTTTTTTTCTTTGCTTTTCTCCTCTCCTCTCTTTTCTTTTCTCTTTCAGGTTCAAGGTGGATGTGGTCATCACCCCCGGGAGTCACGCTTCGGAGGCCGCCATCAACAAACAGCTGGCAGACAAGGAGCGAGTGGCAGCTGCCTTTGAGAACCCAGATTTGCTATCTGTGGTGAACAAGTGCATTGCTCCACGCCCCTTGGCTGCCTCTGTGGGCTAGCTCCAAACTCCAGGGTCAGGATAGAGCTGGGGTTACTCATGTGGATAAGAGGGGCTAGAGTTACACATGTGAATAAAAGTTTATAATAGGGAATGTTACAATGTGTGTAATGAGTAACAAGTGGGGTTGGATGAAGGAAATAAGGAAATATTGTTGGCAATGTGGGTATGATAATGATTTTGTCAGTTCTTTACACTTACTGTTGGTTACTGCCCTTGAGATGCATTCCTTCCCTTGTGAACTAACCACATCCTTGGTTTAATCTGAAATGTCAGTATTTTACACATTTCGTGCTGGTGCCTTGTAATATGTGCTGTGGATTCATGAGTCAGAAATTTCTCATTCTTCATGTATACACAGGTGGTCTTTAGTAAATGCAGGATAAATACATGCCTTGGAAGTAACTTATACACCTGAGAGGTCTTGCCTGCCATGCTCATACAATATATTAAGCACAATTAAGGTTGTGTAGCATTGGTCTGATAAAATTTGTATGGGCAATTTTTCCTTTGGCAAGTTTTGCAGCACTGTCTGGTCTTCAATATCACAGTATTTGTGCCTTTCATTGGTCCCCATCTTTGTAGACAGACCTGGCAGTGTGATAGTGACTACTCAGGAGGAAGTAACTGTTGATGACCAGGTGTAAGAGAGAGAATCAGGGTGGCCCACTTGTTTGTATGGTTCTTCATGACACAAAGGTATTATTTTTTACAAGAACTTCCCATTACTTAGTGATCTTACATGAACTTCCTGAAGTGGCTGGTTTTTTGTAAATGCTGCTTTTTATTGCTTTATTGAATTAAGTTAAACATTAATGTGACTGGTCAATACACTGCAAATTGTTTCAGTTTTAGGTAACACTGGATTCTCCCATTATAATTACCACAGAATTAGTTCCCTCATAAAGACTGTTACAAAACTTCCCTTTCAGTAAAATATTAAAAGCATGCATTCAAAACACATCATTTTGAAGTTCATGTGAGACTCCTTGTTGCTGATTATTTTCTTGTACCTATGTTGCTCTCAGTGGTGTGGAATCTGGTGCAGCATTTCCACTCGGGACACACAAACATGGCAACACTATCACTGGTTGGCCCGTGCAGACTGATTTGTAGTATTCCAGCTGAAACTTTTACTGCTTTGTAGGACATTGGATAGTTTGTCTGTATAATCTGGTACCTTGCAAATAAGTAAAGGTTTTGGTATAATACATTATTTGTTGCATGTAATTACTTTGAGGGCAAGTGCTTTGCCCACTAACTTACGTAATTTGCATGCCCTCAGGTGGCAAAATTATTGCAACTGAGTCCTTGACATCAAGTATAAAAGTAGTGGTACACAATGAATAAATCTGCCTGTACTAATATCAAGTAAAAAAGTGAAAAGTGAGCTACTCCAGTGTGCATCCAGGGTCAGTATTTCCACTAGTGAAAGCCAATTGTTTATTTCATATTGCTTAACGTAAGCTTCCCAAGTGCCTCAGCCAGCATGAGTGGTGTGGTGCAGGTTGTTTCTCATTTTGCCAGCACAGGAATGCAAGTTTTATGATTTTGACTATAATATTTCTTTATACCAATTTCTTCAGTGAAGGAATATAACAAATTTGTATTTAGTGCAATAGTATTCAAATAGTGATTCCCATGCACAACGCTGTTCCAAAACAAATACTTGTAGCATTACCTTATTTTACTCATTCACAGCAAGAGGAAACATTCCCACAGCACATTTTTGTGTCACATGTTACTAAGCCTTTGTGTTACCCAAGGCTGGCTATGACCTCCCTCTCAGCTGTGTGGTCACCACACAGGATGAACATAGAAGATACTGTTTCTTGGTAACATTATTCTTGTGTTGCTTGCATTTCATGTGCTAGAAGGATTTTGAGACATAGAAAGACAATAAGGAGCAGAGTTAGGTGTGAGTGAGCTGCTGCCTCACAGTGAGGCAGCAGGCCAACATCACTGCTGCCTTCACTCATCACACTCAACTGAAAGTTTGTGTTTGGTGGCACATTTTATGAATTATGATGAATTACTTAGTTTAACTTTTTTTCAATATGATAAACATGAGTATATTGCTGCAATCAAAATACATACCTATAAGTCTTGTGTTTATACATAATGTACATATTGTAACCACCTCGTCTGTGCATCACCTGTTTGTATTTGCTCTGAATGAGTATGTGCCAGCAAGTATTAGTGCCATCAAGACCCAGACAGGAGTGGTGGTGGCCTTTACTGTAAGTCAAGACAAGGCAGTAATGCACAGGGAGGCTCATTACTGATGTGACCCTGAGGCTCACTGGCCACATGGAGTCCACATTACTTGATTTCATATGTAATATACAACATTACTCAATTGTGTTTTGTTTATGCATCCCTTCACTCAGTTATTCTTGGCATATAAAGTGCCTCTCCTTAGACTTGGGTGGGTATAAAAAGAAAAGTTTCTTCTGCTTTGTTATGTGGGAACATGTATTAAGCTTCCCAGAGGAAGGGTTCCTACCTCTATTATCCTCTTCCTTATGCCATGTATATTTTACATTCCCATGCCTCATCTTATTTCCTAAGCTTCTGTCATCCATTTTAGAAAAAAGAAAAATTTGTAATGTAAATGTATACATGCAGAGAAGTTATTGTTGTGAGCACAAGTACTCTAAATCACAGATATAAAATCCACACCTTGAATACCACTTACAAAATCATTCACTCTTGCTCAGATGCCAACACCCGGCAACCATCTCCCTTCTGCCAGGTATGAATTTACCACTACTCTTCTGTCACTCTCTAACAGCGGGTTCCCTCCAGGAGCAATTCCTCAAAGGGGTTGACCAAACCAGAAGAGCCCTGTTGGTCAGTGCAGCTGCACTGTCCAGGACCACTGGCAAATGGTTTGTCTGGTTCAAGACTTCTCTCAAAGGGACACAAGTCATCAGATTGTCATCTGACTTACAATTTTAACAACTGACAAATTAAATAAAACACACACAGAAATTTATCAATGAAATCACAAATCACAAATTTAATAATGCAGTGGTGAAAAAAAACAGTGCTAGATAACTGCAGTGGTACCCCCTCCTGCTTCACCAGTTGATGCATCTCATGAATTTTAAGGAGAGGAGGCAAGCCTGTTGCCAGCCCTCTCCCTGCATCAATCAGTGCAAGGCTTTGTGCTGCAGCAATACACCCTTGATAAACCTCATCGGCTGTCAGGCTGCTGCTGCAGAAACCCCTTGAACAAGTGAAATAATCCATTTTTCAATCAGTTAAGTCTACCACAACCCTGACAATGCTGTCTGTATACCATCTATCTCAGAATACCAGTCTATCCTGGTGATGCTTTTCTAAGTGGTGTCTCACATAGCTGCAGCAACTGGTTTTGGACAATTACCTGTAGTCATCTCTTTAAGGTGTAACACAGCAGACACAGTGGACACACCATCCAACAAGGGTGAACTAGCATGTCTGTAAGCTCAGTGGCAGCCATGACACAAACATTAGACAACCCAGACTTTGTGGCTAAAAGTTAATGGACCGGGTGAGCAATGCTATGTAACACCTTTTCATCATCGTCAACATAATCTGTCAACCAAAACTACATGTGTACTTTTGGTTAGGACTTTGTTCAAGATCCTAATGCAATTCAATGACTCAAAGTTTCACCTCTATGCAACAGTGTACATGACATACAATGTAGGCAATCTTTACAACATTTTGTCATGAAATTCCACAGTATCAATCTTTACATCATTTTGTCATGAAATTCAACAAAGAGTATCAATCTTTACAACATTTTGTCATGAAATTCCACAAAGAATATTAAAGTGAAAACATGGTGGGTGTCATTGCCAACCTGTATCCTCCTGGAGAGTAGTTGTGTGGCGCAACAAGCACAACAAAACCTTAAACTATAAAATGCATGAACAACACAAACTATAATAGCATTAGGAACCCTTGCACATGCTTATCAATACAGCACCAAGAGGAGGATCACGTGATGCACCATTCCATCACTCATGCCCAGACGGTTCACATGGTATGATCTGATGTGCTTGACAAATGACCAAGTAACTGAAGTAAATACAATTACTTTTAACTCAAAGCATCAGTTACATCACTGAAATCAAGGAAATGGATCTTAATTGAAATTTTAATTTTAATGAAATTTGGAGAGATTGCATTGTCATTAAATGCTTTGGAATGCAAGGAAACACAAACTTATCTAAACATCTGGCGTCCAAAATATTACACGTGGCCAAGTGATGTTACATGGACTGGTAAGTGTGACCCAGCAGTGCCATCAGTAGGGTGGCACACCAGCTGTCAGGAAGCAGCACAGTACAGTTGCTGAATCTTTCCTTCCATGATGTTAAAAGGCCTGCTTCTTGATCACCCTTGTCCATTGCTGCACCAAGTGGTCAGCATGTTGCAAAGTATTTAGCTCAAAGGGACCACACATCTGATGACCAATGGATGCTAAAATCTTGCCAAACACTAATAGTGAAGACCATAAGAAAGTTCCATTGTCACCTTATTGAAAATTTAGGAAAACAAATCAATGCCACACAGCTCAAGACACCACCACAGTTTCTTCTGTGGTGAGAACTTTTCCCTCACTGACAAGGAAATCCTGGAGTTTCAAAGACAAGGATGGTTATATAAATGCTACATAAATATCTGTCTTCATAAAGTTTATGATCTGCTGTAGGTCTGTTGGCAGATACACAAGCATGCCTGTCAAGTGTCCCAAAGCTTATGTTTCACTGACAAGAAGAAAAGACATTATAAAAAAAAAAAGTTAGTGAAGGAACACTTCACATACAGAAAGCATTATAAAGACAAAAGCTGTGATAAAAGATCAATTGAGAATGAACTCCAAATACGAACATTTTCCTGCACACACACACACACACATTAAAAATACAATCTGGAACTGAATCCTGATTTGCATTTGGCTGAGATAATTCAATCATTACAGCAGCAAGGGAGAGTACAACACAGACTCCAAGCCAACATGACTAGCCTCTATTACAATCTTGGGAATATATAAATTCAATGATTAATACTATGCATCGAGAAAGCAAACTAAGTTATTCCACATGTTGCAATATAAAGTGAATACCTCCATGAACACCTTGGGCATCATGTGAAGGCTGTGAGGAAGTTGAGATGTGAGTGCTTCAGTGTATGACAAGTGTGCTGAGAGGCAAATCATACTAGAGACTACAGCAAAGAATAACCCCACCAAGCACCAAGACTACTGAGCTGCTCACTGCTGCTCACCAATCACATATGGTCACTGTAAACCAAAATTTACTTCCACAAACTAAAACAAGACTTTCTGCATCCACAAATCTGCAAACTCCTCAAGACCTGCCATTCTACAAATAGAAATGTGAACATATCTGCATATAAAATACATGTTTATAGTAAAATATGTTTTATACAATAGTATTGGCAGCTTTTACTATAAAAACCAGGAAAAGTTTGCAAGGACATTTGTGTTTGCAAAATCTGCAAATGAAATCAGATCTCCACACTGGCAGAAAAGTGAGTGTGGAAGTGGCCAGTTCTGGGTGCCTCTCAGCAAGCCTTCCTTATACCTGCCACTTCATTGCTCAAGCACTCTCTCTCTCTGCAATAGGGGCACAATAATTTCAGAGAGGGCCATGTAATTTTTCCACTTATGTGGACATCTTAATTTGAGAAAATGTGCCAGCCATTACAAACTACTATCTCTGGAATAATGTTTTGCTATGTTGTGTGTGTGATTCCTGGACCCTGACAGAAGACCTCATGAAGCAAGACCATCAAGGTGACCCACTAAGCACCAGGGGTTCAGGGAGAAAGGGGGATGGGGGGGTGGCAGAATTTATGTGAAGCAGAGGCATGCAAGGTCTAGATCCCAAACAGCTGCAAAATCTTATTAGTTCTTTCACTGCAACATGCAATGTTTCACAGCACTGAAAGCAAGCAGTGAAATCTCTAGAAGCATTTACAAGAAAGAAGGGGATAAAAAAAGATGATTTTTCAGTTTGTAGCCAGTATAATGTTAGGAGTTGGGTGAAGAAGTAGAAGAAATGTCCCCAAGTGGTTAAGGACTAAGGAAACAGGCCAGATAGCAGTGAAAGTGTTAATCCTCATCCACACCTTCACAATCCTACTTCATGCTACAAGATAAGACAGGCACTCCAGCCTTAAGAAAATATCAGATAGAAAAGTAAAAAAGTTAGGTGAAGTTAACTGTAAAAATAACAACACTGCCTCTCACTTTCTACCTAAGTACACGTATGACGTAATGTTTGCATCATGTTGAACCCCGTGATGCAGCTCATATGAGATGTGCTTAGCAGAAAACTCTAACCTGGTATAAGCCTGAGTGATGAAGACACAAAGTGTGAGTGTGTGAGTGTGTGTGTGTGTGTGTGTGTGTGTGTGTGTGTGTGTGTGTGTGTGTGTGTGTGTGTGTGTGTTTTGTGGGTTTCTTTTTTTTTTTTTTTACCTGGAGATTAACACCTCATTGCTGTCAAAATAGTTTACCTGTTTTCATTTTTTTTCATGCACTTGTTATATCAGGTCATAGTCTTCCCAATAGTACAGTTTACATGTGCAGCCTTCCCAATAGTACAGTTTACATGTGATGGAGGGGAACAGCACATAACCAAGAAGGAAATAATGGTGAAGACTGACAAGGTTACTTAGTCAATACAGGAACTCGAGTCAACCCACTCCTATGGGATTTCTGCCAGCCTGGATTCAAGGTAAGTGAGTCCCTCAAGCATACTGTGGTGATTACATAAAGGTGCAAAATATACACTAGAAAAACAGTGTCTTGAGTGACAGCTTTGATCATGTAAGATGTTCTTCTGCATGAATGTTAAATAGCTTCTTGCTGTATAAAAAACTGTAAAAGTAAATAACAAATAACACCCAATAAACCTGTTTGTATGACACAAGGATGAAATAATTAATGAGAATCTGCTGCCTTGCCCAGTCTGCCTCAGAGGGCCACAAAGCTTCTCCTTCACATGACTTTCATCTGATGCTCAGGTTGGCTTGTGACACAGAAGACTTTTCAAAGATCTCTCTTTGTATAGAAGCCACATAAGAAATAAAAATATGTGTACAGTAAGACCATGTGAAACTCGAGAATCATAAAACTTGGATACTGTGAAACTTGGTGGGAGGTATGGTACTAAGCAAATTTAAAAGTTGACAGAATTAGCTGTGGTGTTGGTGCAGTGTGTCTGCAGCTGTGGTGGCTGTGGTGTTGGTGTAGTGTGTCTGTAGCTGTGGTGGCTGTGGTGTTGGTGCAGTGTGTCAGAGAGTGTGGTGGGCTGAGGTGTTAGTGCAGTGTGTCTGTGGCTGTGGTGGGGTGTGGTATTGGTGCAGTGTGTCTGTGGGTGTGGTGGGTGTGTTGCTGGTGCAGTGTGTCTGTGGCTGTGTTGGGTCAGTGAACTGCTTGGCTACTGTGGAGGATGTGATGAGGTGGTGACCCTGAACACGGCTGCTCATGCACCACTTCATGTCATGGCATGGACTGGCAGGCCATAATGCTGCAGTCACAACACCAAGGGGGGACATAAACTAGACTAACTGGAGAATATGCAGACAATTTGAAGTGCAAAACACAGGACTGATTTCAAAGTATAATATTTTTCCTCTAAAGTTTTGTATATATTCCTCATTGTTTCTCAGGTACAATTTGATCACATGTCACACCATTCCAATTGTTAACAGACGCCAAGCATGGCTTGCCTTAACCTAGCACACACAACAATGGGATGACTATGACGTTTTTATACAATGCCGGCTAGCTCACAGGAGCCAAAGCCTTCTACACAACCAACCAAACAGTTCAACATTTGTGACAAAACCTTCAAGCAGAGACTTTCAGCCTGAGCAGCACAGTGCAGCAAGGTGATGCAGCACTCCCGTGCTCTGCCTGACTGGGACCACGACCACTCACTCTATGGTGACTCTAAAATGTTTCCATGATAGACTGGACTTGAGTTATTTATAATTATTGCATTAGGAGTGAAATTTAATCAATGATATTATCTTTACAGTAAAATGAATTGGCACATTACAAGATTTTAATCTTTACATTAAGTTTATGATAAATATATGATCATCTAATTTTCCACGTAAAACTAAACAAATGAATTCTTTTAAAACTTTACTAAAAGAGGCTCAAAGATAATGTCAACAGTCATACACACACACACACACACACTTACCGGCACTCTGCATTACCATCCAGTTTCTAAAAAGTTGAGTTGGGTTTCTCTCTCATAACACTCAGAACCAGTGCCTTGGCACTCACATCAGTCTGACCAAGGGAGGCCTGACCATATTACCTTCCCAACATTTGAGTTTGAGCAGGTACAATTCCCTTTTCCTCTAAGCTACAGATGCTCACCATCAGACGGGACGTGGAGTACACAATATGAAAGTTTCTGGAAACTTATCCCAGATTCCCACACTGTCCTAATATATGTACAGGGAAAGCACTGCAAGCTTATCAACACTTATGGTCTTGGGAGAATAATGTATGAGTATTACTACAAGTTAGAGACAGTAGGGAGTGTGTGGTGCTTAGGTGCTTTGTCTGTGCTACCCCACATTGGACTGCCGGCTTGGTATGTAGACAGACAGACAGGAAGAGGGTACTAGTCTTATTCTAGAATTACTGGAAGAGTGATAAATATGAAGAGTCAGGGATTCCAGGCTACCAAGGGACTGCTGAACATGCCTCTGTGTGTGTGTGTGTGTGTGTGTGTGTGTGTGTGTGTGTGTGTGTGTGTGTGTGTGTGTGTGTGTGTGTGTGTGTGTGTGTGTGTGTGTGTGTGTGTGTGTGTGTGTGTGTGTGTGTGTGTGTGTGTGTGTGTGTGATAGTTTAATTATTGCATAATGTTTTAGAATTTTTCATTCTTTGAAGTTAGTTATTTTGGTAAAGAAATGCAAGGAAAGTAAGCAGTGTGTTTTAATTTTTGGGATTTCTTTTAAGATTATCTTTTGGTTGCTGTTTTTTATGGTCATAAAGTGTGTGTTTATTTCATGGACTACAATAAAGCTTTAATGTTTTAATATATTGTAAAATTTTGTGGTGTGTGTGTGTGTGTGATTTTTGTGCAGGTAAATATCTGGGTGTCCTGAAGTGGTACATGTGCCTCGGTGACCTTACAGTAAGCTATGGATATGGAGGGTCAATTAGGTAGTCTTGTTGCACTGATGTGTTGATCTACTCAGCTAATGGTAGTTATGACTAACAATACCTGTTGCTTCACTAGAGTTCCTCACTACCTGGTGCACTCCAACGCAAGGCAACCAGGAGGAGGTTGTGCAAAGACGGAGGAGGCAACACAAGCTACATAGTGGAGTGTTCAAACAAATCTGTGGTGTGATGGCATTATGGTCCCTACAGCACCCCATGACCACACCAGCACCCACCACAATGACATGACACTGCTGGGAGGCTGCTTACTCACTGCTGCTTCCAGGTAAGTGTTACTCCAGTGCTACTAAGAAAGCCTTGCCTCAGTTTCATCTTCACAGCATTGAGGAATTGTGAATGCCTGGTGTGATTTGGCAACATTCGATGTATACCAAAAAACAGGTAAGGCAGAATCACTCACTTGTGAAATACATGTTGCTGAATATAATTTGGAGGAGAATGTTCGTGACTGGTGATTAGAGGATGGATGGAAGCAGTGGTGATCCATCCAATCCATGTAAACAAAGAGTGGTGTGGTATCTGAGGTGCTGCAGTGTGGGAACTGTCTGGTCACTGACACACCTGTTGCTGATAGGTCCTGGAACTTCTTTTCTCTCTTCAGCATATTAAACACTTTGGGATTCTCTGCACATGAAAGATGAAAAGTGAAGAGCAACTTGGACACTGTGATGTGATGTGTGATGCAGGATGGTGTGTGGATGGGGTGATGGAATGGTTCCCCTGCACTACTCAGGCTGCAATGGAAGTTTGGCTCCTCGTGTCAGACACTGGGGATGAATCACTCCTGTTGTACCTCAACCTCCAGCACACCCACCTGCCCGGCCAGCAATGATGCAGATGTTAGGCCACACCGTGCTCCAAGGAACACAGGGACACCACACACACCTTGCGACTTATTTTCTTGTAGCCAAGCAGTGACTGTGATGGTTGAACCTTCACCCATTTTCACAAAAACTAGAGAGAAAGCAGCCCCAAGCAGTTCCGGCAGGAACCACAAGCAACATGCTGAAAGACACAATTAAAAGTTAGTTTTCTTCAGCTCTTGAAAATGTAGTGACAGTTTTTCTCATTTTGCTACCAGTACATCTAACCTACATCATGGCTTCTTGCATACTTTACTTAGTGAAAATCAACCAAACACTGGTGTGTTTGTGTGACAGGAGGCAGTCTTCACAGCACATACCTGGTGTGCTGTGTGTGGCAGGGCCTGAGGTGGTCCTACTGGCCGCTGCGGCAACATATCCTCACTGGGTTGGCCAGGTTGGCACACCCATTGGCCATGGTTGGGAAGGGGCCATCCAAGATGTCGTCGCAGTACCACAGCTTCTCAGAAGGCAGTGCCGGACACACACGAGCCACAGCCTCCAGCCCCTGTCCTGTCAGCTGGTAGCACCCACTCACGTCCAGGAAGGTGAGGCCCAACAGTCCCCCAGCCGCTCCAAGTGCCAGCAGCCCCTTGTCCTTGATGCGCCAACACCCAGACAGGTTGAGGGACGCCAGCAATGACCGGCTGTGGGAGGACTGGATGGAACTCCTGCACATATTATCCCCCATCATCACCTCCCAGCCTGCCGGACCCCGGGGGCAGTAGATCTCCTCAATGTCTACATGGGGTGAATTCAGGTGCACACCCAGAGGCCTCTGTGGGTTCCTGTTGTTTCTGTTCCTCCCCTGGCAGGGCATGTTGGGCCAGGCTGGACCTGAGTATCCACAGCGGCAGCAGTCGCCCTCGTACACCAGCTCCTCCAGGTAGGGCTGGGTGGGCAGGGCCATGCTGCTCTGGCCGCTGCTTTGGCCCACACACAGTGCCAGGTTATGCAGGGTGGAGTCGTCCACCAGCTCACACCCCTGGAGGTCCAGGTGACGCAGCTTGTGCAGGCCACTTTGAAGCCATAGCCTGCAGGGGGACAAGGCAGGTCACTGCCACAATGCCTGCCACTGCACCATAACACTACCAAAGTGTGTCCTGCCTTCACAGCTATGGCATGCAGAGGTACATTTGTTTACCTATCAAGGTATATTTTGTAACTGTTCCTACCAAATCCACACAAGGGGATGGCTGTGACAGTTTCCCAGGGCAGCAGCAGCTGAATGCCTTAGAAGACAGCCAAGAAAGGTTTTATTTGTTTTCCTCCTTAAAGTAGCCACAGCAAGCCAGATCACTATGATTCATACTGTGGCTGGTGAGGCAACAAGCAGTGCTCAGTGGGTGGTGGGGGTAAGGCATCTCAGTGTACTAGAACCACACCAAGCTTTTCCCACAACACAAGCTGCTGCCCCACACTGGGGCCACCCACACCCAGCCTGCCATCAAGGGGGTGCCTAGATCTGTCCAACACCCATAGCAGGTTTTCTGTGCTCTAGATAACAGAAGCAGAGACAAATGGGAACTTGAAAGACTGAAGGTGAGAGATGAAAACTCACCCCTTGAAGGTGTAGGAGTCCACTGATGAATGGGCAGCAGAGAGGAAGGTCAGGTTGGGGCACAGGAGGAGGGCTTGGTGCAGGAGACGGGAGGTGATGCCCTGCCCTACATCCACCACCATGGTGCTGACACCTACTCCCACCCTTGGCAACACCCACTGCACCAGGCTGTGGGAAGGTGGGCTGTTGGAATGCTCTCTCTCTAAGCAGCTTCAAACTGGATGTTTAGAACACAAAAAATGCCATAAAAATACAGCTTCCTTTAATCTGAATTCACTGGAGGAGCATCACAGAAACAACTGATCAACTGAAATGTGATAAATTTCTAGACATGAGCAGCACCCTGGCTGGGGACTGAGCCTGACAGGGACACACAGGAACTGCCTCAGATGTCCCTATATAATTTTTTGGGTGCCTTTGTACCTCCAATCACTACACCAGAGCTACATGGATTCTGCCTCATCATACAAGAAAATGAGAAGTATAGATGACAGCAATCTTAAGGAACACAATGAATTAAAAACAAGAACTATAACATAAAGGTGACAGAGAAACACCACCACCAGACACACCTTTCCATCACCCTGCACTCCCACACTGCCTCGGTGCTCTCCTCTCCCTCTTCTGTTTCATCCACATCTGCATCCTCGTCCCACTTCCTGCTGCCACAACCCTGTTGCTGCTGCTGGAATGCCTCATCCTCCAGCACCCCACACAGCCCCACATCGTGCCACTCCCAGATGCCTTGAGGGAAAGAAACAACACTGGATTATTCACCTGAGACAAAACCATCAAAACACATCTAATCTAAGGTCTAATCTAAATCTTGCCTTGAATCTGGAATGATGGGAAGTAAGAGATCAAACTTGTGAGCTGTGAACCAAGGACTGTACTACAAAACCACCTGAATGAATACTCACAAGTAAATAAAAGAGATAAAACTTGAATGGCTGTAAGGCAGGACTGCATTTACAAGCTTCATGCCACCAACTGAGGAACATAGCACAAAACTGAAGTAACAAGCTATGAACAGAACATTAGCTCTGTGTGTTCTTGATAAGACCACACAGCACTGAGATAATTGCCAAGACACACACACACACACACACACACACACACCTCGAGCCCATTGCACAGGGAAGATTGCCGGCCACAGAGTTGGGGAGAAGACAGCACTATTCCACGCAGAGCACACCTGAGCACATCTCCCAAGGTCAGGAGGCACCAGGTATCTGAATATCTCCACCAGCACATCCGTGGGCAGAGTGGGAGTGGAGGAGGAGGAGGCGGCGCAGGGTGACAATGACAAACTGTGGCCTTGTGATGGAATGTGGTGAGTCTGGCTGTCAAATGAGAGGTCCTGGTGATACTGGAGGTCCTGGTAGTCTGGCAGGAGGTAGTGGTCAGTCTGGCAGTCTGGGTAAGGCAAGCTATAACTGTCTGGGTCCTGTGTGTGATGTGGGAGTGTGTGGCAGGATGTCTGAGGGTGGAGGGAGTGCAGGTCTGGACAGGGGTTAGTAGCGGAGGGGTCCTGGGTGAGGTAGTGGTCTGGGGGAAGAGGAGGCTGCTCTGGTGGGAGGGGAAGAGGAGGGGGAAGAGAGCCGAGTTCACTGTCATGAGCCTCCTGTCCATCAAGGGCCTCTGTCAGACTGCAGAGGTCCCAATCTAGGTCCCGCAGGTCCTTGACTGAGCTGTGGGTCTCCGGCTGTCCCTCCTGCAGATCCTGTGCCTTCTCCACATGCCACCTTTCCTTGGCCAGCTCATGCTCCTTCAGGACTATCTCCCGCAGCACCTTCAGCTCCTCATACTCAAAATACTCCACCAGCATTGGCTGAGGGGAGGAGAGGGAGGAAGGAGTACTCAAATGAAGAGGATACATATACAAGAAATTGGAGAAATGAATACTTGAAAACCAAAAGGAAAGTCAACAAGCAGGGATGGGAGGGATGCAGACAGGAAGAGAAATGAAGAGGACACAGGAGAAAGCAGTATAAATGTACATAATTGCAGTTCACCCATAATCTCTAATCTCCCATATGTCCCCAAGAGGAAGGTTCAAGACACTTATTCTCCAATTTCGAATGATCCTTTTTAACATATTTTTTGCTCTTTTTATTGCCCTTGGCCAGTGCTCCTCTTATGTGGAAAAAGTAAATAAATAAATAAAAAGACACCAGTACCCAGGCTGTGTGTGGGGAGCCTCACCTGGAAAACCTGCTCCTCCTCCTCCATGTGGGGCAGGAAGGTGTTGACAAATGCCTGGAATGCCTGCTGCAACTGTAGGCCGAAGGTGATGCGTTCCCCCACACTGCGCTCCCTCACCTGTGTGCCGCGCCTCACCAGCTGCACCACCTGCCCACACCCAGCACCAAGGGAACGGTGAGCCATGGGGGGAAGATTTACTTATTTCCTACGCTATACAATAAATAAATGAAGGAAAGGGATAAAGCACACACCACACACAACGCCAAGCTAGTTTGTTATTTCCCCTCCTGCTTGTTACTCAAATACAAACAAAACAACAAAGGGAAAGCAAAGAAAAGGGCTAAAACAGAGAAAAACATCCATAAAAACTGAAATGAACCATACTGAAGAGCTCATTTGTTAGTTTCTTTCCTTCTTAATCTGGTACAATAAAAAAAAAAAAACAATGGGAGGATGAAAAACAGGATAAAACTGACTAGATTAAAAGCCAAGATGGTTCTTCCTATTTCCTTGCCTGCTTCTTACTCCGATACAATAAAAGCAGTAGAAAACAGAGAAAAAGGGACAAAATGCATGGCACAGACAAAGTGGTAGACACAAGAAAAATACCAGCGGGGAAATGAGGAAATAGAGCAAAGCAGACTGCACAAACCAAACAAGAGACGGATACAAGAAAAACAGCAATAAAAACACAAAGAAAATGGAAAAAAAAAAGACACCACAGACCAACCCCCCAAAAAATAGAAAAATTGAAAAAAATGGACAAGGTGGATACAACAACAAACAACAACAGAAAAAAAACAAAAACAAAAATGGAAAAGAAAAACCCAGACAAGGAGGTGATGGAGGTGAGGCACGCACATCAGACAGCTGGTTGTCGTTGTGGCAGTCGCACACGGCGGTGTTGGAGATCTGGTGCTGCTTGAGGCGGTTCTTGAGCTGGTCCATGATGAAGATATTCTCAATAGACTCATGGGACTTGAATTCCCTCAGTGTGGTGTCCAGGTCCTGCAGCAGCGTCACCACCTCCGGCACGTCCCGGAAGTCCACGCAGCTCATCTGTCGGGGAGGTTTGGCGGTTGTGTGGTTTGTGGTTGCGTGGTTCTGCCCTCCAGTGCTTGTGCTTGGTTCAGTGTGATTTGGTGGTGTTTGAGAGGTGATGTCATTGTTTTATGTATTCTCCCTATGGATGTTAGTGGAGTGGTGAGGATGGTGACTGTTTGAGTGGTGTTGTCATTATTTTACTTGTTTTACTAGCCTACTTGTTGGGTTAGAGGCCATAAGGGGGGTTCAGGAGAGGCAAAGTCCCCAGTTAGATTAGAAAGTTTCTCAAGTTCTAAAATATGGAGTCTCATCCTTAGATTTTTCCATTAATTTCCAAAGTTGCCCTCCCTTGGTCTCCCCCACCTACCACCCTGCTTTCCCACCAGGGGCCCCAAGCCAGCTTGTCTTGGAGGGGGGGGGGGCACTAGAATAAATAAGGAGTCGTCATTGGTAAGATTTACCGTTATTTCAACATTATTTGGCGCCAATTCCTAAGGAGTAACCACACTTCCCTACATCAGTAGCAGGGGACATTGCCAGGCCATGGCCAGTCCCAAGGACACCTCCACACCCCGCCCCCTGCCTCTGTCACGCCTCGCCCCCGCCCCACACCCGGCCCTGATGCCCTTGGACACTCTTTACCTTCCTGGTGTAGATGTTGACCAACTCCTTCATGCGGGAGTGCGGCGCGGTGAACACGTCAATTTCGTCAGGGACTCGCGGCGCCATCTTTGTTTACAACTGATGGCACGTCCACGGGCATAACAAATTTTCCCCTATCAATTTGTGTATTTTTTTATGTTTTGTATTTTAGAGTCTAAAACTTTAGTTGTTCATCTATAATAAATATAGCAAACTGAAATAACTATAATATGAAATAAATTAGCAAGCTAAAATAAACACTGCCTAAAACATTTTGCTCCTATCACTTTGTATTTTGTTATATTTTAAATTTCTGAAGCTAAAACTTCACTAATTTATCTGAAAAAAAATATAGAAAGCTCAGCCTACTAATTACAACGTCTTGTAACCTAAAATATTTTTCTCCTATCACTTTTTTTTTTATTTTCTATACCATATTTATAATACCAAAATTTCAATTACATATCTATAAATAAAATAAATGAAAAACTGAAATAATCGTAATCTTCTTGTTACAACTGTGGCACATTCCGATGCCAAAAATATTTTGCGCCTATCAATACATAATACCAAACTGAAAATAATGTTAGTCTTTAATTACAGCGAACCGCGGCCTAAACTATTTTTTTTAATTATATATATATATATATATATATATATATATATATATATATATATATATATATATATATATATATATATATATATATATATATATATATATATATATATATATATATATATATATATATATATATATATATATATATATATATATATATATATATATATATATATATATATATATATATTTATTTATTTATTTATTTTTTCTTTTATACAATGCATTTGTAGACTAAATCTCCTCTTAATTAATAATGATAATAAAAAAAGAAAAAATACGAACTACGTAATATCACGTATTGCGTTCTCTCTCTCTCTCTCTCTCTCTCTCTCTCTCTCTCTCTCTCTCTCTCTCTCTCTCTCTCTTGTTTATATTCTTCATACAGACCTTTCTATTAGTTAATTTTTCATATATTTTAACCATCTTTTCCTTTTCTTTATCTCCTTTCAGTAAACTATGTGAAAAAATATTAACACACACACACAAAAAAAAACAGCTTGATATCAAACACGCAAAAAAAAAAAAAAAAAAAAAAAAAAAAAAAAAAAAAAAATATATATATATATATATATATATATATATATATATATATATATATATATATATATATATATATATATATATATATATATATATATATATATATATATATATATATATATATATATATATATAATTTGTCAATACTGCATAACAAACCTTGACCTGATGAAGAAGTAACAGAGAGAGAGAGAGAGAGAGAGAGAGAGAGAGAGAGAGAGAGAGAGAGAGAGAGAGAGAGGCCCAGTATGGCGTAATTAGCTTATTGACGTTCCCAATTAGCTTCCTATGGCGGGCCGATACTTGGCTACCCCAAAGTAATTTTCTTCCATGGATTTAATCGGCAGTCAATTTACTATGTGGCCTCTCTCTCTCTCTCTCTCTCTCTCTCTCTCTCTCTCTCTCTCTCTCTGAAGGTTGGGGGAGAGGTCAGTTTCTTTAGTCTCCCACTTTGAATTTCGCGCGCGCTGTCTTGCATCCCACATTTTCTTCCAGTCAAGTTTTCCCTTTTCCCTCTACCATGTTGCCGTATTCAGAAACACTTTGCTCTCTCACCACGACTATTTTCAAGTGCCACAGAAATATTAGACGGATTCTCAAGACTGTTTCTCCTTATAATAATGCAGAAATCTTGTTAATCTCTCCTTAGAACCGTGAAAACATTCTTGAAAACCAGTCTAACTTTATCATAACTCTTTTCAAAGGCTATAGAGATGATCAGCCGGGTTCTCAATAATGTTTATTGTCAATGATATAGAAATCTTTTAATCTGTCACTAGAACCGCAATAACACCTGCTTCTCTTCTTAATAATATAGAAATCTTGTTAATCTGTCACTAGAACCGCAATAACACTGCTTCTCTTCTTAATAATATAGAAATCTTGTTAATCTGTCACTAGAACCGCAATAAGACCTGCTTCTCTTGTTAATAATATAGAAATCTTGTTAATCTGTCACTAGAACTGCAATAACACCTGCTTCTCTTCTTAATAAGGTGGAAATCTTGTTAATCTGTCACTAGAACCGCAATAACACGTTTCTCTCACTAATATAGTAGAAATCTTGTTAATCTGTCACTAGAACCGTAATAACTTCCTTGAAAACCCATACAGCTTCAATTAAAACCCTTTGAAAGTAGTGGAGGTGTAGAACAGAATATGGTGCAGAATATTCCGTCCTATTTCGACAACTAGCTCTCCTGGAAGTCATTTAGGTTGATGAGAGTGTTTTTATGATCCCAGTGTAAGCTTAGCAAGAATTCTGAGCCATCACTGAGGAAAAAACACCTATGAGTCAAAATTATCTTAAAAAAAAAATTTCGTTATGAGGTACAGCAATAAGCAAGCTCTAATGAAAGTTATTGGGGTTTTCAAGAGTGTTTTCATGATTCCAATGAGAGTTTGGCAAGGATTCTGTGTCATTACCGGATAAAGATAAACATAAGAAGACGAGTAAACTATCTCTTTGACTAGTTAATATGTTGCTCTTGAGAGAATAAAGACAAAAATATAAACAAACTCGAGTGGAGGTTAATCATGAGGCTTTCAAGAGCGTTTTAAAAAATCACAGTGAGTTTGATAAAAAAAATTGCATTATTAGGGTAAAAAAAAAAAGAAAAAGATCAATGATAACCCGATTAATTATGCCTATGATTAGGTAAAACATTCCTTATGAGAAGCTTAACCATTAATTAACGAGTGTGGGAGACTCAGAGGGCATTAAAAGGCACAAAAATAAATGAATAAGTAAATAGATTCGTAAAGCAACCTAACTTTTTCTTTCGTTCCTGCTTTCATTTTTTTTTCTTCAGAACACGGGGTGACTCTACAGACGTCAATAAGTAAATGAACAAGTAAATAAATAAGGAAGTAAGTAAAATAACTTCACTTTTCTTTCCGTCTTTCTTTTCGTTCAGAACACTGGATGACTCTCTATGTGCAGACGTCAATAAAAACATCCCCGTGCTATAGAGACGAAAACACTGACGCACAGACACGTAGGTCGCCGAAACAAAGAGAGAGAGAGAGAGAGAGAGAGAGAGAGAGAGAGAGAGAGAGAGAGAGAGAGAGAGAGAGAGAGAGAGAGAGATGGGCCATTATTCAGAAACGTTTTGCTCTCTCACCACGACTATTTTCAAAGGCCTCAGAGATGATTAGCCGGTCTCTCAAGAGTGTTTTTCCTGTTAATAACGTAGAAATCTTGTAAATTTGTCGCCAGAACCAGAAAAAAAAACTCCCTTAAAAAACTCGTGTAACTTCAACTTATGTCTTTTGTATGTAGTGGAGGTGAGGCGCAAAATGAGTTTTCGAGAGAGAGAGAGAGAGAGAGAGAGAGAGAGAGAGAGAGAGAGAGAGAGAGAGAGAGAGAGAGAGAGAGAGAGAGAGAGAGAGAGAGAGAGAGAATTATTTTTTAGTTTGCAAACGCCACAAAAAAAAATAAATAAATAAATAAATAAGTTGGATTTTCTGTTTTTTTTTTTTTATATTTCCTATTCTCATAGTGTGGAATCTGCGTCAAACTATCTCTGGAATTATATATATATATATATATATATATATATATATATATATATATATATATATATATATATATATATATATATATATATATATATATATATATATATATATATATATATATATATATATATATATATATATATAAACACCCCTGAAAAACTAGACAGCTTTCATTAGAGCCTCTTGAAAAAAAAAAGTAGAAATAGAAACCTGTGGAACATTTGGAAATACATAGAAAGGGGCGCTACTTCTGCCTGTAAATCGCCAAATGCTGTACGAATGAGAGAGAGAGAGAGAGAGAGAGAGAGAGAGAGAGAGAGAGAGAGAGAGAGAGAGAGAGAGAGAAAGAGAGAGTCTTATTTTAGCGTGTGAGAGCGAGGCTACCCCAATACAGCCAGCCATATAGCCAACCTCCTCTCCCTTCTCCTCTTCCCTCTCTCCCTCTCCCTCCACCTCTTCCTTTCCTTCGGCGCCTCTCCCTCTCTATCCCTCTCTCAGCCTTTCCCAGCCCGGCAGTCCTGAGCTATATTTATGCCCCAGTTCGTTGCTATAACTCATTATCCTCTGATTCATACGGGTATTACTCCTGTACTTTTCACATTGCAGTGAAAAGAGGAAGAGGAAAAAAAAATGTACATCAGCTTTGTTAATGAAAGATGAAGCTGGTGTTTTTATGATTATTTTTCGTTTATTTTCTCTATTGTTATCTTTTTTCTCTTTTTTTTCCGGTTATAATATGGAAGTGTTATTGATTAGGATGAAATGAATGTAGGTAATGAACTTGATTGTGTTTATTAATATTATTTTTTGTTTCATTGTTTTTTTTCTTTTCAGAGGGAGGTATAGAGAAAAGAGGAAAAAAAAGATGAAAGCAGATACTCAGAATGTAAGACTGTACTACTGCATATTTC
>NC_087179.1:12784379-12796879 GCF_035594125.1 Scylla paramamosain | reverse complement strand
TGGATGATCTGCCCTACCCTCCCTAAGCTGACCTGCAATAAATAACCTACTCTCTTCCCCACAAGTGACCTGCTCTTCCTTCCCTTCTTTGGTCTACTCCTCTCTTTTTCCTTGCCTGACCTGCTGTCTTCCCCCCACAGCTGACCTACCAGCAGCTCGGCCCAGGTCTGATGGAAATGCACGGAACCTGTACTGACTGTGGAGGTGCAGGCCGCGTCATCGCCGAGGCAGACCGCTGTGTGACCTGCAAAGGAAACTGTACCGTGAACGACACCAAAATTACGAAGGTAGGATGAAGGTAGTCGGGGTGGATGAAGGCAGGCTGGGGGCGGATGAAGGCAGGCTGAGTGTGGATGAAGGCAGGCTGGGGGTGGATGAGGGCAAGTTGGGGGCGGATGAAGGCAGGCTGAGTGTGGATGAAGGCAGGCTGAGTGTGGATGAAGGCAGGGTGGGGGTTGGATGAGGGTAAGATGAAGACAGGCTAAAAGCAGGCTGAAGGTAGGATAAAGGCAGTTTAGGGGTAGAATTAAAGCAGGCCACGTTTGATATTTAAGAAAGTGGACGAATTAGTAAAATAAACTGGAAATAAATACAGGTGAAATAGTAATGGTAATAAAAACTACTGCTAACAACAACAACAACAATAACAACCATAACAACAATAACAGCAACTTTTCACCACTTTTCCCTTAAATTTTTGCAACCTACCTACCATAACCTACCCTGTGGTGCTGCAGGTTCACGTGGAGAGAGGTATGCGGAACGGCTCTCGCATCCTCCTGAAGGGCGAGGGTGACCAGGATGCAGGACAGCGGGAGGCAGGCGACGTGGTGATCATCCTGCAGGAGAAGGCCCATGATACCTTCGTCAGGGATGGACTTGACCTGCATATGGAGATGACGGTGAGGAGGAGAAGGAGGAGGTGGTGGTGGTGGAGGGTGTGGAAGTGGTGATGGAGGGGAGGAGGGCAAAGGACTGGGAGGAGAGTATGTGGATGATGGTGAGAGAGGACGAAAAAAGGATGGGGAGGAGGATGAGGAGTGAATGATGATGAAGGAGGTGGAGGAGGGAAAGTGAATGTGATAATGAGCGAGGGGGAGGAAGGACAAGAAGGAGGAGGAGGGGAAGTGAAAGATGATAAGGGAAGAGAAAGAGGGAAAATGAATGTGATGGTGAGGCAGATGAGGAAGGATGACAGAAAGGGGAGGAGAAGCAAATGATGATGAGGGAGAAGGACGAGGAGGAGGAGGGAAAGTGATATGATAATGAGAGAGAGAGAGAGAGAGAGAGAGAGAGAGAGAGAGAGAAGAGAATGATGACCTCCGTGACATGAAATACTCGTCTTCCCTTCCGTCAGATAAAAAAAAAAAAAAAGAAAGAAAAAAAAAAAAAAAAAAAAACAGGTAGACAATCCCAGAATTTCCAGGTGAATCTGACGGAATCCCTGTGTGGTTTGCGGCGGCCGGTCACCACGCTGGATGGCCGCACTCTGGTGGTGGGGCAGCCTCCCGGGGATGTGCTGGAGCCGGGGGGTGAGCTGAGGGTACCTGCTGAGGGCTTTGCCTATGCTGAGAAATCCTTACATCCGGGGAGACCTCATTATTAAGTTTACGGTAAGGCCCTTTGTGTGTGTGTGTGTGTGTGTGTGTGTGTGTGTGTGTGTGTGTGTGTGTGTGTGTTCAAGGTTTTAATGTGATGTGGGGACTGTATGGGAGGAGGAGGAGGAATAGGAAGAAAAAGGACTTTAACACCAGAACCATCTTGTGAATAAGTAGATAAATAGTTGAGCAAAATTAAGAATAATGTATGATAGGTTAATGAATGCTTCTATTATATAAAACACTAATGCATTCTTAACATAATGATATAATATTCTTTCCTTCAGCTCTTACATTACACCTCATTACAAATTTACAAGAACTAGTATTTTTCCTGTACAAATAATAACAATAATAATAAAAATAAAAGGGACTTCATTAGCCTATTTCGCAATACGTTACCGGTTTCTCAACGTAATATCGTAATACTGTCGTTCCCTCGTTACAAATTTACAAGGATAACAGTATTTATTTTTCAGAACGAATAATAATAACGGTAAAAAAAAAAGTCAGTAATTCATTAATCTATTTTTCAGTACATCAACGCATTCTGAACACAATCGTAATATTCTCACATTCCCACATCACACAACATCTCATATTCTTCTTCAGATAAACAAACAGAAATAAACTAATAGGTAGAGATTTCCCTTCGTCAGAGTCCCCTTCGTCAGATCAAAAACACTCGGGTACGCTCTAACCATTCTTGCCTCTCTCCTGAAGGTGGATCTACCGGAGAGAGTGAACGAAATCTTCCTGGAGGACTTCGAGGCAATGTTCCCACGTCCCACGAAGCCCCTGGAACTGAACGGGGAGGAGGAGCTGGTGAACATGATGCCCTTTGACCCTTCTGAAGGAAATCAACGAAAGCAGAGGGCGAGGGAAGGCACAACCCATACGAGGAGGAACCCATGGAGACAGATGACCAGCCCCCGGGATGTCGCCAGTCCTTAGTGGAGTCTATGTTCTGAAACGCCTTGCTCTCCTCTCTCACCACGATTATTTCCATAGGCCCCAGAGATGATTAGCCGGGTTGTCAAGAGTGTTTCTCCTATTAATTGTGTAGAAATGTTATTAATTTTGTCACTAGAACCTTAAAAAACAACCTTAAAAACCAGAGTAACTTCAACTACAAGCCCTTTGAATGTAGTGGAGGTGCGGCCAGAAGTGTTTCAGAATATTTAGTTAGGCTCGTATCCCGAAACGCCTTGCTGTCTCACCACGACTATTTTCAAAGGCCACAGATATGATTAGCCTGATTCTCAATAGTGTTTCTCCAGTTAATAATGTATAAATCTTGTTAATCTGTCACGAGAACCTTAAAAAAAAATAAATAAAAAAAACCCGTGCAACTTTAATTACAAGCCTTTTGAATGTAATGGAGGTGCGGCGCGGTGTTTCAGAGTATGGTAGTATTGAGGTGGATCTGAAGGAGGTAGTTGTGGTGTGTCAGAGCCTGAAGGTGACGGAATGTTGTGGTTGGTTGATAGTAGTGGTGACTGAGAATTGTGAAAGGTGGTGTGGATATGAAGGCTGTTGTAGTAATGGAAGTAGTAGTAGTAGTAGTAGTAGTAGTAGTAGTAGTAGTAGTAGCAGCAGCAGCAGCAGCAGCAGTAGTAGTGCTTCAAGGAAAAAAAAAAAAATGGTAGTCTAAGATGATTTGCAGAAAAGAAGTGAAAAGGTAAATATGATAATAATAATAATAAATGAAATACTGATAAAAAAAGTAAATTAGTAGATAAGATATGGATAAGAATACATATATAAATAAATACAGTAATAGTGCATAGATATGATTAAAAAATAAATATTGAGAAAGACAACAGTAATAGCACAATGTATGAATTTAATTTCCCATGATGACCTTTAATAAAATAAGTCACAAACTATATGTAAATAATCGTCCCTGATAGCCTGAAAATAAACAAACCAAAAAGTCCATCCATTTTCTATCATTTGTTTCGTTGTTTCGTCAGTTTTGGGAGCAACAGAGCAAACAACATTCATATCCCTAAATGGCGAAATAACTCGTCTTGTATTATTTATGTAGAGTCCGCTGCATCTACGTGTACAGTAATGACATTCAAATAGCGTTGGGATTAGATGGTTCCCTCTAGCGTGGCACTTTGGAGGTTCAGAGAAAAGCGGGCTGTGTTAGGTTTTAAGAGGACACCGTTAATCAAATGGTTCTTCGTTAACATTGAGATCACTAATAGATTGTATGATTAGTATAAGTGGAAGAATGGGGTCGACTTAATTTTTGCTGAGGTTGCAGAACGTGTTTCCCCCCCCCCCCCAGAGACTAGTACGAAAAATAAAGTTAAAAGTTTTAGATGACATAGATGGGAGATTGGGTACCAGTGACAGGGTTTAATTAGAAGTTTAAGTTTACTAGACTGAGATAAATATCATTGATTACCGTATCTGTAATTAATTAAATGTGGTGTATGCATTTATTTCACCCCCCCCCTCTCTCTCTCTCTCTCTCTCTCTCCTCTCTCTCTCTCTCTCTCTCTCTCTCTCTCTCTCTCTCTCTCTCTCTCTCTCTCTCTCTCTCTCTCTCTCTCTCATAAAAGTTTATGGGAAAAAACAAATCCGTATATAGAAATTCAGAGGAAAGCGGGCTGTTTTTCAGGTTTTGAAAGGCGAGGATAGAATTCAAAGCGTCTGCTAGAATAAGGTAGGTTATATTTCATAGACTGCTGTGTTTATGAATTATAAAATGTGTGTGTGTGTGTGTGTGTGTGTGTGTGTGTGTGTGTGTGTGTGTGTGTGTGTGTGTGTGTGTGTATTTCTAACATTTTTCTCTCACTTTGAAAATGGTAAAAGTTTATAGAGAAAAAAAAAATGTGTTGGGATGGATTAATTATTATATTTTGCTTGCATGGTTGTGTTGCTGGAATTATTATTGTTATTATCTGCTTGAAAAATCTTTAATATATTCTACGTAGTGTTGTGTATTTATTGTGGTAGATTATTATTATTATTATTTTTTTTTTATATATATATATCATTGGTGGATGCTGCTAATTAATTATATATTTTTATTTTATTTTATTATCTTTTTTATCAGGTTTATTAATATCTGCACTAATTGTAATGTCGATGTTTTCTTTCCTGTTGAATAATTCCATAAGTGAAAGCCCAGTGGTGTGTGCTTTTGTGTGTGTGTGTGTGTGTGTGTGTGTAAAGGTATATATGTACGTGTGTGTGTGTGTGTGTGTGTGTGTGTGTGTAAGGGCAATAAATGAAAGATGTATTCTGTTGTTATTCATCGTTGAAAATAAATAAATAGATAAAAAAAAGAACATTGTGCATTCGAGTGTGTATGAATGTATGTGTGTTGTTATTCCTCATTGAAAAAGAAGTGAAATAAAATCTAAAGGAAAAAAAATGAGGAAAAATAGGATTAGTAACGTGAATAAAGGATGAAAAAAATAACGAAAAACATGAATATCCTACGTTTGATTATGTATGTATGTATGTACGTATGTAGTTATGAATGTTTATATGAACAGAGCGGATAATAAGGATAGTATGAATGGTAAAAGAGGAAGAAGAAAATAAAATAAATAAAAGGGCATGAAGCAGAAAATAGCATGAAAAAGTATCGTACGTTTTTTTTCCTTAACGTACATGCAAGGAGTGTCGTTATTCCTCGATGAAATAAAAAAAAAAAAAAAAAAAAAGAAAAATAGTAAAGAAAAAACAAAACAATAACCTGCACAAAGACAAAACGTATAAAGAAAAAAAATACACTGATAGAATAAAAAAAAAAAAAAAATAAATAAAAAAACAAAGCAATCCCCTATTATCCTCATTAAAGGAAACAAAAAAAAAAAAAACGAAAAATAATAGATAAATAAAATAAAAAGGAATAGAAAAAAAAACCCCGACTTAACAACCCTTAACAAGAAACGAGTGGCTAACGAGTGAACGAGTGATTAACAAGCTCTCTCTCTCTCTCTCTCTCTCTCTCTCTCTCTCTCTCTCTCTCTCTCTCTCTCTCTCTCTCTCTCTTTCTACTAGCAGTGTTGCCAGAAACAGGATGGAGATAAGGGCGTCCTCTGATAAGTGACCAGGTGCATGTGTGTGTGTGTGTGTGTGTGTGTGTGTGTGTGTGTGTGTGTGTGTACTCAGCGACACAGTAGATAGATGAACCTTGGTGTGTTGAGGGCTTAGCACAATGGATCGTTGGACCAAGCAGAGTGGAGAGATAGTGGTGTGTTGAAAGCTTAGCAAAATAGTGGATTAACGAGCTGCAGTGAAGGAATACGTCATAGTGTGTTGAAGGCTGAGTGAGCGTGCGTCGTATTGCAAAGAAATTAACAACGAGAGACGGGTGACAGTAGTAATGCGTAAACAGTGTTGTTGTACATCGTATTGCGCGGGAATTTAAAACGAAAAAAAAAAAAGAGTATGATAACAGTAATACGTAATATACCAAGAGTGTATATTGAACTGCAAAGGTGTATAATATTGAATTGTGTGGAAATAAAAAAAAAAAAACGTACGATAACAGTAAATACGCAAGGGTGTATAATATTGAATTGTGTGGAAATAAAAAAAAAACGCACGATAACAATAATACGTAATATACCAAGAGTGTATATTGAACTGTATAGAAAAATCGGGTAATAATGATAATACGCAATATATTGTTAAGAGTAGAATTCAGGTGATACGGAAGTAGGGTTCTGGTGTGTGTGTGTGTGTGTGTGTGTGTGTGTGTGTGTGTGTGTCCCGGGTGTAGGCCTAGGTGATGTGCTTGGTGCAGCTTTCCCACCCACTTCCCTCCAGCACATCACACACCCTTCCCAGGTTTCCATCCGTGTTTTGGAGACCCAGAAGACGTGTGTGGTAGTCAAGGTGGTGAAGGAAGACTTGTATAGAGACTGCGTGGGGTGTCGTGAGTGTTTTGAAGGTAATGAGGTGCTGGTTTAACGGGTCTTCTCTTGAAATCTATCCATCAACATACACTTCCCGCCATCCGTAGCAGTCTTGGTAGCAGTCTTAGGAGTTATAAAGGCCTGGGTGGTGCAGGGAGGTGTGTGTGGGTGGTAGGGTGCTCTGTGGATGGCTTTGGTAGTGAGGGTGAAGTGAGGGACATAGAAACATTTGAAAACATTTTTATTATATTTTCTGATTATTTACAGTGTACGGTTACTGTTAAGCACCTGAAGAAAAGAATGTGTATGGGTGGTAGGGTGCTCAGTGGATGGCGGTGGTGGTGGAGGTGAAGTGAGAAGTGTGTGGGTGGTAGAGTGACAGACATGTGGTATAGTGATGATAGTGTAAATAAATATGGCAAGGTGTTAGATTGATGATTGTGTGTGACGCCAAGCCCTTTCCCTCCACCGTTCCCTACTTCCGGCCACCACTACCACCACCACCACCACCACCAACAGCAACAACAACAACATCTCTGACACCTCCACTGATACCCGCCATGAAGCAGTAGTAGCAACAATAATGATGAAAAAAAAGACCAAAGCGATCTCTCACTCTCTCACTGGACTGGGCGGCGCTTCACTCTTGACGAAAACAAAAGAAAACAAACCCTGCAGACAAACATGAAGCAAAACCAGATGAATTCTTAAGGTGTGGATACAAAAACTACAACTCTACATCTACATCTACAGGGAGAGGCACATCGCGGCCTCTCCTGCCTTCCCCACGCGATGCCTACTAGCAGAGGTGAGTGTTACTAGTTTTATTGATGCGGAGTCGAAATGATTAACAGTTGTCCTATCTGGCATGTTTTCTCTAAAGGACTGACCACTCTGAGACGTTTCTTCTTGCTCTACAGCCACCTCCAAAGATTATATTGGTTAGAAATGGTTAAATCTATTAAGTCCCTTCTTCTATATGTCATCAATGGTTATAAATATTTAATTGCTTCTAATGCTGGATATTGTTGCGATGTTTATACTCGTTCATTAACTAGATCGTAACATTTCTGTCATTTTTAGAATATTCTGTGAGGCACTTTGGTTTAGATTCACTCAATTACTGTGTGGGGAGGTTCCGTAAAGCAGAACGCTCATGGGAAACTGCAGCGTAGCGTACGGTAAACGCATCATGTATACTGTGTTACGCTGAGATCTTAAACAGAGAGGCGTGGAACAGTGGTTGTAAAGATGAGCCCAGTGTATAGATGCAGCGTGCGCAGCTTGAGTGCCATGACATAACCCTTTCGTAATAACGTCGAAAATATTTTATCGCATCTATTTGTGTCTTCCCTCTGTCATCCTCCACTGTGTTCATCCAGCACGGCGTCATCTGCTGTGCTGCCCCCAATCTTTTCTAAAAACGTGTATTGAAAAAAAAAAAGTAGTAAAAGAACAGAGCTCCAGTTAATTTTGGCATGAAAACGAACGATAATATTATAATTTTTAAGATCTCCTCTACTTATCTTTGCCTTACTGCCCATCTGTCTTCCGTTAAAGTCTATCTGTCAATATCCTCTGCCTTACTACCTATCTATTTCCTTTTAAACGTCTGTCTTCCTGTGTGTCTGTCACTCTCTCTATCTTACTACCTGTCTATTTCCCTTTAAACTCTACCTGCCTGTCTGTCAGCTTCTCTGCCTTTCTACACACATCTCCACATCTCAGTACAAACGCAGAGCACAGCGGAGGGAGTGGCGGGGTGGACAAAAACTCTCCATTACAACTGTTTAGACAAGCCCGGTGCCTCCTCATCTAGTTCCGAGTCTTGTCACGTTAAGCTTTCGCGTGGCTGGGGATTACATTCGAGGCGGTGACTGGATAAGAAGTGGTGAGGTGCGGGGATACACGGGTGATGACAGGAGGTGCTAGCCTGCTGAACGTATTAGTAGATAAGTACGGACCTCTACTGCTTCACCTGTCCTCTTTCACCCCCTCACACCGCCTCTCTCTCTTTCTGGTCCGTACTCAGAAACACTCTGCTTTCCCATCATGACTATTTTCCATTGCCACAGAGATGATTAGCCGTGTTCTCTAAAGCGTTTCTCCCGTTGATAATGTAGAAGTGGTGTTAATCTGCCACTAGAACCATAAAAATACTCTTGAGAAACCCGTGTCACTTCAACTAGAGAAAGGTTATCTATTTATTTTCTTTTTTTTCTTTTTACCGGAACGGCTATAGGCGTATGTTTAAGGAAATAAACATTTATATCTAAAAAAAAAGAAAAAAAAACGTGAAATAAATAAAATGATATCAAACGAAAAAAAAAAAAAAAAAACATGAAAAAAATGAACATGGACAACTATAAAAAAAATCATCATCATCATCAACAAGATCAAATAAAAATGGATAAATAAATAAACATACCAAACAAAATATAACAACAACATAAAAATACACACAGAAAAAATATATACGTATAAAAACAACAACAACAACAACAACAACATTAGTTTCATCAAGTAATCAGTAAAATCCACACTTACTTCATGCACGACCAAGTGAAACAAAATACTACTGTTACTAATAAAACAAATCAAACCAACCCAACATAGCGAGGTGGGCGGTGAGGGGCGAAGCACTGCAGGCATCACCTCTGTGGCTGTGTTGCTGTGTTGCTCATTAGACTCTGATTTTGCGTCACTACACCTTCCCTCCCACCCCGCCCGTCATGTGTTGCTGTTGCTGTTGTTGTTGTTGTTGTTGTTGTTGTTGTTGTTGTTGTTGTTGTTGTTGTTGTTGTTGTTGTTGTTGTTGTTGTTGTTGTGGTTGTTGTGGTTGTTGTTGTTGTTGTTGTTGTTGTTGTTGTTGTTGTTGTTCACTTATCCACTTTTCTCTCTTACGTAATCTCTTGTTCTTGTTCTTGTTCTTCTTGTTCTTTTCTTCTTTTTCTTTTCTTCATTTTCTTTTCGTCTTGTTCTTTTTTTGTTTATTTTTCTTGTTCTTTTCCTTTTCTTCTTTCATCTTAACACGAGAAATACACACGCCTTCTTCACATCATCACTACCTCTCCGGTACACACACACACACACACACACACACACACACACACACACACACACACACACACACACACACACACACACACACACGCACACACGTTTATTACTTTTTTCTTTTTTCTTATTTTATTTTTCAGTTTATTTATTCATCTACATTTTTCTTTTTCTTTTTCTTTTTCTTTTTCTTTTTTTTTTTTTACTTTAACACACAAACAACAAATTCTTAGGCTAAACCCCCCCAGTCCCGCCCCCTCCACCCCCACCACCACCACCACCACCACCACCACCACCACCACCACCACCACCACTACCACCAATCAAACACACACACACACACACACACACACACACACACACCTGTCGCAGTATATCGCACAAAAGAGGAAATTCTGTTCACGCAATCAACACATTCGAGTTTGTACGTACGAATGTTTTCTTTTTCTTTGTATATATTTTTGCACGCTTTTATTCACGTATCATGCACGCGCGTCGCACTTCCTTCATTGTGGGAGTTTATTGCGTGTGGTGAAAGGTCAGAGTGCGATGGACTAACACACACACACACACACACACACACACACACACACACACACACACACATACAGAAGAGGGCGCTGCACAACATATATTTGTCATTACCATTTTATTACATGAATAGACTTGTTTCTCTCTCTCTCTCTCTCTCTCTCTCTCTCTCTCTCTCTCTCTCTCTCTCTCTCTCTCTCTCTCTCTCTCTCTCTCTCTCTCCATTACCGAGTTTAATGACGCAAATTAAAGCCGGGAATTTTCATTGCAAGTGACGGAATAAGTACACACACACACACACACACACACACACACACACACACACACACACACACACACACACACACACACACACACACACACACACAGACAAAGTAGCTTATTATATGTAGTGATTACTGTCGGAAATTTAACTATATGAATCTCTCTCTCTCTCTCTCTCTCTCTCTCTCTCTCTCTCTCTCTCTCTCTCTCTCTCTCTCTTACACACACGCACACACGCACACTCAGAAAAAACAAACAAACAAACAAACAAACAAAACAATCAATCAACAATACTTTTCCCTATTATTACACTCTAAGTCAACCCATTCTTGAAAAAAAAAACTCCCAATAACTCCCTCTGTCATACCCACAGATTAAGTCACTTTCATGCCCCAGCGTACCGGAGCGACGCCAACAATGCCGTCACAATGCTCCCAGTCACTTACCGCCCCCTCCCTAACCTCGTCCCTCTCCACCAGGTCTCCCCAAGTGGCGGTCATGATAGCACCCTGAGGAATCGCCACCTCATCTCCTTCTTCCTTAGAGACACACACACAGGGACACACACGTCACAGGGGGCGTTTGACAGAGAGAGAGAGAGAGAGAGAGAGAGAGAGAGAGAGAGAGAGAGAGAGAGAGAGAGAGAGAGAGAGAGAGAGAGAGAGAGAGAGAGAGAGAGAATGTTTTATTTTAGGTAACAAACGTTCTATGTAAACTGACATTTCTTTTTTCATCATAACACGTAAGATTTACATAATGGGAGGATTTTCTGTTTGGGAGGAAAGAAGGAGATATTTGCTATTATGATATCTAAGGCATTAAATGTTTATATATTGTTTTTATTGACATTATTATTATTATTATTATTATTGTTATTATTATTATTATTATTATTATTATTATTTTTTATTTATTTTATTTTTTTTATTGATTCTAACACGTGGAATGTAATAGGATGGTCGCTATTCTGTTTGTCATTTGAGGAAGGAGGAGATATTACGATGCACTCTTAAGTATTGCAACTGTGGATAGAATAATGCTTTGCTATTTTGTCACTTTTTTTTATTGACCATAACTCGTGATATTCAATGGAGGGATATCCTCTTTGAAAGAAAGGAGGAGAGAGAGAGAGAGAGAGAGAGAGAGAGAGAGAGAGAGAGAGAGAGAGAGAGAGGTTTCATGGTACAGTCTTAAGTAATAAATATACACAGACTGATGTTCTTTATTGACCATAACACGTGAGGTTGAATGGAAAGGTGCTCTGTTTGGGTTGAGTCACCTTGTAATGCCTCGTGACATCGCCGAGCTACACAAAGGTGGCCTCAGTGCAGCAGTGGGGCTTATCACTCTCCTTAAGGGTTGTTTTGTATTTGTATATATTCGTAAGTGTATTTTTTTGTCATATCTTTCCACAGTCACTAACAATTCTGAGACGTTTCCTCTTGATGTACAGCGACTTCTAAACACTGCACTATCTTTCCACAGTCACTGACAATTCTGAGACGTTTCCTCTTGATGTACAGCGACTTCTAAACACTGCACTGGCTACACATTCTATTCTTTTAACTTCTTTTTCTTTCTTGCAGACGCGTATAAAAGTTTCATACACTGTGCTTTGTCTCGTGAATTGTTGCTTATCGCATTTTTTTTTATATTTCATGAAGAGGGCCTCGGGTCAAGAGTTACAAAATAGCAGAAAAGAAAAAAAAAATCAACAACATGAAAAAAAAGAAAGAAAAGTCCATTAAAAGTTTCATTTCACGTGGCAGTCCCTTAATCAAAACATACCAACCTATTACCACCTATCATCCAAAAAACGGACGTGACAGACAGGCCCGTATTCAGAAAAGCTTTGCAATTTTCAAAGACCACAGTGATGATTAGCCTGGTTGTCAAGAGTGTTTCTCATGCTAATATTAAAGACACCTTATTAACCTGTCACTTCAACCATAAGAACACCCTTCAACACACACATGTAACTTAAACTAAAGCCTCATGAAAGCAGTCGGGGTGTGGGCAGGTGTGTTTGAGAATAGACCATAGAAATAAAAAAAAAGTCCTATTTGATTCTAGCACCTCCAAGTCTCCAGGGACGGGAAGGCTGGCGCGGGTGTGAAGTGGTGAGTCCCGACGGTGGGCCTATCTTGTTCATTAATTTTTG
>NC_087179.1:12776879-12779379 GCF_035594125.1 Scylla paramamosain | reverse complement strand
TAGGTAAAATTTGGTTAGGTTATGTTAAGTTAGGTTAGGTAAGGTTAGGTTAGGTTAAGTAAGGTTAAGTAAAATTTGGTTAGGGTATGTTAAGTTAGGTTAGGTTAGGTTAAGTAAGGTTAAGTAAAATTTGGTTAGGTTAGGTTAGGTTAAGTAAGGTTAAGTAAAATTTGGTTAGGTTAGGTTAGGTTAGGTTAAGTAAGGTTAAGTAAAATTTGGTTAGGTTAGGTTAGGTTAGGTTAAGTAAGGTTAAGTAAAATTTGGTTAGGTTATGTTAAATTAGGTTAGGTTACGTTACACGAGTGAATGGATAGGTTAGTTAGGATAGGTTAGGTTAGGTTGTAATGCTTAGTTAGATTACGTAAGGTTTCATTAATTACAGGTACTCAAGATAAAGTTAGTTTAGGTTGTGGTATGGGGTTTGCTTTGTCAGGTTAGGTAAGTTGGGTTATACTGACTTGAAATTAAATTAGTTGAGGCTGTGATGTGTGGTCTGTGGGTAGAATAGGTTAATCAGGTTAGGTTAGGTTATCCTTGCTCAAAATTACGTCAGTTTAAGTTAGGTTGAGTTATACCTGCATAGAATCAAAATATGCTGCGCTGTATCTGGGCCTTGTAAGAGAGAGAGAGAGAGAGAGAGAGAGAGAGAGAGAGAGAGAGAGAGAGAGAGAGAGAGAGAGAAGAACGTGGAGAGCTTTGTAGTTGATTAATTAATGAAGAAATAAAAGTACAGGTCAAATTATAATGATAAAAAAAGAGAGACAAAAAGAAAGGTTCATTAGAAAGTCGAGTGTCTTCATGTGTGTTGCGGCTCTTAGTTATTATTATTATTATTATTATTATTATTATTATTATTATTATTATTATTATTATTATTATTATTATTATTATTTCACTATGTTTTCTAAGTGAGAGTGACTGACGTAAAGTGTGTCTCTGTGTGTGTGTGTGTGTGTGTGTGTGTGTGTGTGTGTGTGTGTGTGTGTGTGTGTGTGTGTTCCAGTGTTGAGTTTAATAAAAAAAGTCTGGCATCTTGTCAGTTTTAGTGAAAATAGAGAAGAGAGGAGAGAGAGAGAGAGAGAGAGAGAGAGAGAGAGAGAGAGAGAGAGAGAGAGAGAGAGAGAGAGAGAGAGAGAGGAGAAAAATAAGTTAAATAGTCTTCATATTATTCAGGGTTTTTCAAAAGAGGAAATATTTTTGTAATGTCATTTGGTCTCCGTGGTAAATGTTGTCAGGCTGAAAACTGGTATTATTATTATTATTATTATTATTATTATTATTATTATTATTAGTAGTAGTAGTAGTAGCAGCAGCAACAGCAGTAGTAGTAGTAGCAGTAGTAGTAGTAGTAGTAGTAGTAGTAATAGTAGTAGTAGTAGTAGTAGCAGTAGTAATAGTAGTAGTAGTAGTAGTAGTATTTGGTGAAGTAATATTTCGTTGATAAATTACATGCAGGCCAGATAGCAAATATTCCTTATAGAACAATAAGATCACGGAACAATGACCCTAAGTGAATGACTGGCAGGCTTAAACACTACATGGGACTGAAAGGAGGTATGTATAAGATATTAATATTAAGATTATAATTAAATCACCAGGATCAGACCAAATATATACCAAGGTGCTTAAGGAATGTAAAGAGGTTATTAGTGAACCGCTAGTTACAGTCAGTAATCACGAGGAACATTAGGGAGCATTTAGACAAGCGTAACTTGGTAAATCCGTCGCAGCACAGCTTCACGAAGGGCAAGTCTTGCCTTACGAACTTGTTCAAAGTTTTATGGTAAAGTTTACGAGGCGGCAGATAACGGGGATAATTATGACATCCTATATCTGAATTTTAGTAAGGCGTTCGACAAGGTGCCCTATCAAAGGCACTTGAGAAAGGTTAGGGAGCACAGGATAGGCAGTTGTTGGGCTGGATAAGGTCGTGGTTAGGCGACAGGCGACAGCCTTACAGTTAATGGCTCTAAATCCGAGTGGGGTCTAGTAATTAGTGGGGTGCCACAGGGATCAGTTTTATGGCCATTACTATTACTAATATATATTAATGACCTAGATAGTGAGATTAGTAGCGATGCTAATAAATTTGCGGATGACAAAGATAGGTATATGAATTAGGTCGCATTCGGATGCCAGCGCCTTGTAGGCAGACTTGGGGGAGATGAACAGATGAATGACAAATGAACAGATGGGTGGTAAATGCAGTTTAATATTAACAAATATAAAGTACTTAGCGTAGGTAGGAGAAACCTTTCACAGAAAGTGCACAATAAAGAATGAAGCTCTGATAAGTTTAGAGAACGAAAAAGATTTAGGAGCTGTAGTTAGCTCTGGTCTCCATCAGAGAAAACAATGCATAGAGGCAATAAAGCAAATTAGGATTAATTTTTAGGAGAGTTAAATGCATAAGACCCGAAGTAATATTAAAGTTGTATTTAGCGCTGGTCAGACCTGATCTAGACTATGCTGTGTAGTTTTGGCCTCCATATTACAGGAA
>NC_087179.1:12769379-12774379 GCF_035594125.1 Scylla paramamosain | reverse complement strand
CTCTGTCTTTATCAGTCTGTCTCATTTTGTCATTTTCATTATAATTATTACTACTTCTACTATCTCTCTCTCTCTCTCTCTCTCTCTCTCTCTCTCTCTCTCTCTCTCTCTCTCTCTCTCTCTTCCTGCATCCTTCTTCCTCCTTCTCTCCCTCCTTCCTTTTTTCATTCTTGCGTCCATCTTCCTTCTTCCCTCCCTTCCTTTCTCCCTCCTTTCCTGCATCCCTCCTGCATCCCCCCTCCCTCACCTCTCCTTTTCCACCTTTTCACAACCAATCCCTCTTTCACCACAATAAACCATCTAAATTCCCATCCCCCCTTCTTTTCCCCTCTATTCTCTTAACCCGCCAATCCCTCGTGGTGCGGAGGATTGAAAGAAAACGGAAAAGTCACCCGGATTAAACTTCACTGCCTTGCCTCTGAGGTGACGCCGCCCAAAGCTTGCACGGGATGACTTCTCAGCCTCTCCGGGACCCAGTGAGCACATCGCACCAGATGTTGACAGCGAGAAAGGACTTTTTTTTCTCTCTCTCTCTCTGTAGATGCATTTTCCTGCGTCTGTAAACTCACTCGCTGGCTCACTCTTATGCCGAGTCACTACATCGTCATGTTGTTGCCTCACCGTGTCCCGTTCCCGCTCCGTCAGTAGTGCCAGGTCTTCGTGCGGCACAGTCACCCAGGTCTTCGTGCGGCACAGTCACGGCACAGTCTCAGCAGTTTTTTTTTTTGGGGGGGGGGGCATGATAGGAAAGGTTCATCTGCAATAAGAAGTGGTTGTGAGTGCGTACGTACGTGAAGCCCCGGGGAAGAGAAGAGTAATGTTGAATGAGTCTTGAGTAAAAGTAACTGCATGATGGTTAAGTTCAATTTTTTTCATTACTTCCGAATGTCAAAATTGAAGTTCAAGTATTTGTTCAGAGAGAGAGAGAGAGAGAGAGAGAGAGAGAGAGAGAGAGAGAGAGAGAGAGAGAGAGAGAGAGAGAGAGAGAGAGAGAGAGAGAGAGAGATCAACAAAAACTCTAGTTTTCGCGAGGCAATCACCAAAAAAGAAAGGCTGGCGAGTGTATTAAGTATGCACGTGGACCATACAGCCTCTTCGCCAGCCAGCCAGCGCCTCACCAGATGCCACTAGCGAGAAAGGACTGGATGTGCATTTCTGAGTATTTCTGAGTGTGAGGGGCGTGATGGCTTAAGCAGCGGGCGGCTTCACGAGGCTGTAGGCGCTGCTCGTAAATTTGTACGCTGGTATAATGGTGGTGGCAGTGACGTCAGCCACACACAGGCAAAGCGGACTAGCTGCAAGCTGAGCCACAAGGGCGTGAAGAGTGCCGACAAAAGCCACACTCCTGAAATAACTCTTGGATGCTTAACTCTTTTACTGCTACGAACAAAATCTCACAACACCAAAAGCACTTCGCTCCTGAAACAACTGGCGGGGAAGAATGTTTAACTCCTTCACTGCGACGAACAACTAAAAAGTATCTCGCTAAACCTTTAAAACTACCTACAAGAAAAAAAAGAAAGGCATAAAGATCAGATTCTCCAATTTTTTGCTGCCAGTGTGGTGTTTAAAGGTGTCTGTAGAACCAAAAGAGATGCCTTAGTGTTTGCCATTAAGGAAGCATGTGCCAGATAGGAGGAACGCTGGTGGGAGGTGCAGGAGAGTGCCGGCTTACTGTACGCGTGTCCTGACTGCAGAGGGAACTTTCAAATAACACCAAGTGAACAGTACGATTCTTCCACCCACCACACTATGAAGCTTATTCTGGAACACTTCTGCACCGCACCTCCACTTCTTTGAAAAGGCTTTAGTTCAAGTGACTCGTTTTTTGGTTTTTAATTTTTTTTCTACGGTTCTAGTGACAGATTAGTTCGGTTGACTTGGATTTTCACTAAGGATGTTACGGCTCTAGTGACAGATTAATTCAACTGATGTATTTTTCACGGTTCTAGTGACATTAGTTGAAATGACTCGAATTTTTAAGTGTTTTTATGACTCCAGTGACAGATTAACAAGGTTTCTACATTTCCAAAAGGAGAAAACACTCTTAAGAACCCGACTAATCATCTCTGTGGCCTTTGAGAACGGTCGTGGTGAGAGAACAAAGCGTTTCAGAATACGGCCGAGACAAAGGGAAGAGCCACGCGAGCTATGAACACACAAGAACGCCCTGTAAAGTGAATGCAAAGCCAATCTGTGGAGAGGCATATTAAAGTGTCTGACTACACCTAACTACCTAACCACACTTGACCACATCTGAACACACCTGCTCTGCCGCCCTGCCTGGTGTGGGTGTAAGTGTAGCCGTGCCGGAGAAGGTGAAAAGGTGGCATCAACAGGTGGCGCGTGGCAGAACAAGGCAGATGGTTCCTATTTCTTAAACACAAACACTTCTGCGCCGCACCTTCACTACATTCAAAAGTCTCTAATTGAAGCTACACATGTTTTTAAGAATGCTTTTTTTCTTTTATGGTTTTAGTGACAGATTAACAAGATTTCTACATTAACACTCTTGAGAACGCGGCTAGTCATCTCTGTGGCCTTTGAAAATAGTCGGGGTGAGAAAGTAAAGCGTTTCTCAATTCGGACCAAGATAAGACGACTCCTGTTAAATTTCTGTTTGTTAATTCACCGCGACGAGAAGCAACACCACTAGCAAGGACAAAGCAAGATGTTTATAAGCACGCAGTACGAGAGAGAAGGGAACAGAACAAAGAGTAAATAGATGCAGCAATGTTTGGAGATTTAGAGGTGGGCATAGAACAAAAGAAGGGTCTCCAAGTGTTTACTGACAGAGAGAGAGAGGAGAGAGAGAGAGAGAGGAGAGAGAGAGAGAGAGAGAGAGAGAGAGAGAGAGGGGATGGACGTTACCCTAAAAGATATAACACTGCAAAGTTGTTGACCAGAGATAGCTTTGTGATATTTTGCCGTTAGCATAAAGAGAGCGCGCGAGAGAGTGAGCGAGAGAGTGAGCGAGCGAGAGAACGAGTTAGCGAGAGAGCAAACGAGAGAGCGAGCGAAAGGCCAAACCAGAGAGCGAGCGAGAGGGAAACCAAAGAAATGATGAGCGTGAGTGCCCGAGCCGCCAGCGTGCGTGGAGATCACCAGAGATAACACACAGTACCAACCCGCTAACCTCACATCAGAGGCGCCCTGCTATTGGTGGTGCCGCCCCTGTTGCCTGCTGCCGCCCTCCACGCCAGCCACGCCAAGCCACGCCAGCCAGCCAGCCACTGCACTCATAATAAACACCAGGATAAAATATATGATTGGCGCTGGTATTTTTAACCTCCCCTCAGTAAATAGTTAATCACACAAACTGACACACGGGTAGGTAGATGGAAGGGATGGTGGGTAGAGGGGATGATAGGTAGATGGGAATGGATGGCAGGTAGACAGGAGGGAATGGTAGGAAGATAAGAGTGGATAGCTGGTAGTTAGGAGTGGGTAGTAGGTGAATAGGTGTGGATGTAATAGAACAGAATGGATAAAAGGCAAATGTGGATGGTCATTTTATTAGGTTTTCTCTTCTTAGGGGACTGACGCCCTCTGAAGTGACCTTTTTTTTCTCTCTCTCTTATTTATCATTATTATTTATTTATTTTTTTTTCTGAGTCTTTTGTGTATCTCCTGGCCAGAACCCCTCTTACATACCAAAGGAAAAATAAGCCATGTTTTTTTTTTTTCTGTTTCATTCTTTCTTCCTCTCTTTCTTTTTCTTTCCTGCCTTTTTGTAACCCTTAGCCAAAGTCTCTCTTTCGCCTTATCAACGCCTCTCCTCTAACTGACTACCTTCAGCCTCCCTCTCATCGCCACAATGTTTCATATCTTCCTTTCTTCTATCGCTATTTCTCTCTCTCTCTCTCTCTCTCTCTCTCTCTCTCTCTCTCTCTCTCTCTCTCTCTCTCTCTCTCTGCTGTGTGTACGTTACTTGTCAACAATTTATTACATGTATAGTTTACGAGCTCAACACAGGCGTGCGTGGTGGCGGGAGGGAGAGAGAGAGAGAGAGAGAGAGAGAGAGAGAGAGAGAGAGAGAGAGAGAGAGAGAGAGAGAGAGAGAGAGAACATTTGAACATTTGAACATTTGAACATTTATTTATAGCCATTTCATACATTGTATATTTATATTCCATAAATTTTTTATTATGGCTAGCCTTTTTTTAAGCGTAAGCTTTTCAGGCAAAACTAAAACTATAATATAACTAAACCTAAGCTAACAAAACTGGACTTAATATAAGGTACAATACACAGTAAGTACTTAAATGTTGTACAGAATAATTTTAAATGTTGCATAGGATTCTAAGGGTATTTATAAGATTAAATAGATATCAACATACATTTTCTTATACAGCAGTGAGTAAATTTAGTGATACATACATCTGCATAAACGATCATACACCTGTGTATGTAAACAATAATAAAAGAAATTAAAGAAAAGAAAAGAGAGAGAGGGGAAGAGAAAGAGAGAGAGAGAGAGAAGGTGAGGGAAGAAGGAACTCACCCCCTACTGCTGGTGCTACTACAGGTGCTACGACTGGCCAGAGACGTGGTTAGGGAGGGCGTAGAGAGAAGAGATGCTAATTCTGAGGAGAGTGGCAGGTGGCAGAGTGAACCAAGTACAAGCGTGACTAAACTGCACCTTGATAACAACCAGGGGCAAGAGAGGACCCTGAAATTGAGGTCCTTGCGTGAATTGCCTGACTGATGCTGGCTGAGAACCTTAACAGCCAAAAAGACCCCTGAAATTAAGGACCTTGCGTGCACTAACTAGCCTGACCCTGCCTGAGGACCTTAACAGACAAGAGAGGCCCCTAAAATTAAGGTCTCTGAGTGAACTGACCAGCCTGATCCTGCCTGACCCTGCCTGACCCTGCCTGAAGATCTTAACACTCAAGGGAGACCCTGAAATTAAGATCCCTACCTGAATACACTAACAACAGCAAAGTGGCCCCTGTATAAGGTATATTAACCGGAACAATACTGGGGGAAGGGTAGGA
>NC_087179.1:12759379-12764379 GCF_035594125.1 Scylla paramamosain | reverse complement strand
GGCTCCAAATTACCACGCCAGAAATAAAATGTAAAGATTTTTTGGGCATATGCTACAGGACCATATTCCTGACACACTCCTGCGCCGCACCTCCACTACTTTCAAAGGGCTCTAGTTGAAGTGGCACGGGTTTTTAAGGGTGTGTTTACGGTTCTAGTGGCAGATTAACAAGATTTCTACGTTATTAACAAGAGAAACAGTCTCGAAAACCCGACTAATCATCTCTGTGGCCTTTGAGAATAGTCGTGGTGAGAGAGCAAAGCCTTTCAGAAGTAATACAAACTGTGAGAATATGGATCATAGTTTGGCATGGTAGCAGCCTTCATCTCCGCCTCTTGTATCCATGGCAGATTTCCCCAGGCACCCATTTATCAGTCACACTAAAGGATAAAGCGCTGGGTAAACTGTATGCCATCTTCCCCAGCCTGGATTCGAATCTGGGTCTTCTAGGCGCAGCAGCAAGGAGGGATATCTTACAAGAGAGCCAGAACACACCTCTTGTATCCATGGCAAGTGTGTGTGTGTGTGTGTGCTGCTTGTCATTGAGAGGACAGGGTGGCGCTACAAGGGAACCCAGTGGTCAGTGGTGAGGACAGGCGTGCCGGGCTGTATCTGTGCTGCGCAGGGCCTCACTCAGTATAGCACCGTGTTCTTTAAATCATCTGTGCCTCATCTCCACGATATTCAAAAGGTTCTAGTCAAGGTGAAGCTATACGGGTTTTTAAAGGTGTTTTTACGGTTCTAGTAACAGATTAAAAAGATTTCTACATTATTTATAGGAGAAATAGTCTTGAGAACCTGGCTTGTCATCTCTGTGGCCTTCGAAAATTGGCGTGGTGAGAGCGTTTGTGAGTACAGGCCTTTAAACACTGTGCTCTGAAACTTTCTCGCGTCTGATCTCGACAACTATGTAACTGGCTATCGGGGAAGTTCCTGGGACTTGCAAGAGTGTTTTCATGATCCCAGCCAAATTCTAGCACGCATTTTCTATCGCCAATGGGAAAAACACTCATACAGACATGATTTAACTCCTTCTGGCCTTTGAAAATAGTCTTGGTGGGGCATTGCAGCGTTTAAGAATACGAGACTTAGTAAGAAGACTGTAGTGGTTCCCCTGCGTGCACTGTGTTGGTCTTGACACATACGTAGATAGAAACACCAAGAAAAAGACAGAGATAGAAAGAAAGGAAGGAAATAAACAGCACAAACAATAGCAAAGTGCAAAATAATATCACACACACACACACACACACACACACACACACACACACACACACAGATACAGAGGTCAATATCTACATACACATAAACATCAGTGACACATATTTCTAACTTAACCCCTTCACTTCCCCACCTTCCTCACCTTTCCAGCATCCTAACACCTGCCTTTCACTGCCTCACCCCCTCACAAACCTAGGCTGGCCCACACACACACACACACACACACACACATATACACACACACACACACACACACACACACACACTTCCTTTGCCCACAAAATGAAAAAAAAAAAAAAGAACATGGCAAGGAAACACTGGTAATAATGATGATGAAAATAGTGGTGGTTTCTCTCTCTCTCTCTCTCTCTCTCTCTCTCTCGGGTCCGTATTCAGAAACACTGCTCTCTCCTGTTAATAATGTAGAAATCTTGTTACCCTGTTACTAAAGCCGCAGGAACACCCTTTAAAAAACTCGTGTAACTTCAACTATAGATTTATTTTTTTTATGTAGGGGAGGTGCGACGCAGAAGGGCTGCAGAATACGGCCCATATGCTAGTGCAGGGTGGGTCTTCAAAGTAAGGGTCGGGTCTCTGTACTGTGTGTGTGTGTGTAGAAACCTGGGAGATTAAATAAGTAGTAGATGAAAAAAAGAAAGAAAAGAAATGAAAAAAGAATGAACGAATTAGTCTTCACATCAGAGGCACAGAGCTACAATAGGATGGGCGCACAGGGTGGTGAAGGCAGCGCGTTTATTAAATCAAACTAAGTCATCATGGGAAGAGTTTGAGGGACACTGGTTTAAGGGAGGTCACGGGGGTATTCAGAAACGCCTTGCTTTCTCACCACGACTATTTTCAAAGGCCACAAAGATGATTAACCGGGTTCTCATGAGTGTTCCTTCTGTTAGTAATATAGAAACATTGTTAACCTGTCACTAGAACCACTAAAGAATCCTTAAAAGCCCGCATAACTTCACCATGAGTATTTTCAAAGGCCACAGAGATGATTAGCAGTGTTCTTATGAAAGTCTCTTCTGTTGATAATGTATAAATCTTATTAATCTAGAAATTTAAGTCACAGGCTGGAGGGAATATAGAAACAGGCAGGAAGTTCCAGAGTGCACCGGTAAAATGATTGAAGGATGGTGTGTGTGTGTGTGTGTGTGTGTGTGTGTGTAATGGCGCCGTGTAGTGAAGCAATTACCTGTCTTATTACCTTGTTGTGTTTGTTGATTTTTAATTTGTCAGTCAGGTTAGTAGCAAGGATTCCTCCCCCATCACCACCCCTTGCACACACACACACACACACACACACACACACACACACACACGGGTATTCCTCCTCCTCCCCTCCCTACACGCACACATATTAAAGAGTTAACGAGTGTTTTTAATAGGAGAATAAAATGAGCTTATAAAATTAATACAAAAGCATATAAAATCTTTCAAACGAAGGAAAAAAAAATATATAGAGAGATAAAACGGAGAGGAAACTAAAAAGTGGTAACAGGGAATCATGGGAAAAAAGTAAGATGGAAAATAAAGTAGAATGATAAGTATATGGAATAAAAGTGCATTAATGAAAGGAAATATCAATTGTAAAAAAAAACATTAAAAAACATAATTACTGAAAAGAGTAATAAATCAAAAAGAAAACAAGGAAAACTAAAAGTAAAATACTGATAAAATAAGAAAAGTAAGAAATGAGAATATAAAGAAAGTAAAAGAATGAAAGAAGATTATTTATTTGTATTCAACTCATCATCATCTTCTTCTTCTTCTTCTTCTTCTTCTTCTTCTTCTTCTTCTTCTTCTTTTCTATTCTCTTCTTCTTCTTCTTTTCTATTCTCTTCTCCTCCGTCCCCCCAATTCCTTTCATTTCTCGTCCTTCTACTCCTTCTCCTCCTCTTCCTCCTCCTCCTTCACCACAAGATTGGTCTCCGCGACGACAAGAAGAGCCTTGAAGTGGTGATGCGTCACCACCACCATCACCACCATCACTATCAATCCATCACTGTCCTCGCCACCATCATCACTTACACCACCATTACCACCACCACCACCACCACCATCAGCACCACCACCACCACCACCACCACTACCGTAGTGGTGATGCGTCACCACCACCATCACCACCATCACTATCAATCCATCACTGTCCTCGCCACCATCATCACTTACACCACCATTACCACCACCACCACCACCACCATCAGCATCACCACCACCACCACCACCACTACCGTCATCATCATCACCATCATAATGTCTAGTCTTGTCATTATAATAGTGAAAAACAAATGCACCCGTTAATGATAACAGTTAATGATAGGAAAGGATGATGAGAATTGATAATGACAGGGTGGAAGAGACAAGGCTGGTGGAAAAAGAGGAGGAAGAGGAGGAGGAGGAGGAGGAGGAGGAGGAGGAGGAGAAGTGTGTTTTGATAATAGTGAAAGTAAGCATAATTTTTCTTGTACGTTCTTGCAGCTCATCACGAACAGTCTCAGTGGGGCCAAGAGGTCTGCAGCTGCTTGTTCTTCCTTTGTGGTTGTTTGTGTTAGTTTAGGAATGTTGAGTTAGTGAGGGAAAAATGAACGAATTACACGCAGGAAATGCTTATAATAATGACTAAATAACCAACCAACAAACTAACGAACGAACGAACGAACGAACGAATGAAACAACGAATGAACCAACCAATTAGCTAACTAACCCAAACATCACCGTCACCACCAGCACCACCAAAACCAACAACAACAACAAAAACAATAATTAAAATCTCCCTTAACCCAGCGACTGCAACAGGGCACAAACCGAGGCTATATAAAGGAGAAGCAACCAGTGGCCTGTCAGTCGGCGCGTGACTCTCGTCCCGTGCAGAAGTGCCAAGGGGAGTGTGGTGCGTGTTCCCAGTGCTCACTCGAGGCTCGTGTTGAGAGCAGGGAGGGGGCTGCCTTGACCATAGGGGCTAAAGGGCGCCTAGTGAAGGGTGGTTGGTGCGTGCGTTCGGGCGTGTGTGTGTCTTCCAAGCCCAAGGTGGCCATGGAGGAGGCAGAGGAGGAGGAGGAGGCGAAGGGCAAGGAAGGAGAGAAGAAAGCGAAAGGATGTGATGAAGGTAAGACTTTGGCAAGGATTGGACTTTGATACGTAGATAGAGAGGGAGATGGATAGAGAGATAGTTAGACAGTTAGACAGGTGGATAGACGGAGAGATAGGTTGAAACTTCCAGAGAGAGAGAGAGAGAGATAGATTTTGAATAGTTTATTTCTTTTCCAATTCTTCCGTTTTCATATTTCCTGTAACAACTTTCTCTCTCTCTCTCTCTCTCTCTCTCTCTCTCTCTCTCTCTCTCTCTCTCTCTCTCTCTCTCTCTCTCTCTCTCGTTGCTAAAATCAATTATGAATGGTCTTTTTCTTGCTTTTTAATCATAAGTGAAAAAAAAAACAATATATTCGGAAAGTGAATGAAAAAAAGACAATTAGAAGTTTGTGCCTCAAGAAATGTATTTAAAAGGAAGAATATGAGTATAGACTAATCGAAAATATAATAGGTAACATAATAGATAATAATATAACAATAACATAGATGCAAATACAGTGGAATTGAATAAAAGGAAACAAATTAAATGAAACAAATGAATAAAAAAAAATATAGTAACTGAAACACGTAATGTAGGAAAAAAAAAAATGAATCGATAAAGAATGACATGCAAGAAAAGTAAAAATAAATAACTAATACGTGCAAAGAAGAGAAGAAAAAGTTAAAAAATAGTA
>NC_087179.1:12734379-12736879 GCF_035594125.1 Scylla paramamosain | reverse complement strand
ACCCATCCATTTTACTCACACTCACCAAATCATCCACCTATCATTCCATTCACTGCACATTGACCTTCCCATCCACAAACACAACCACCCACTAATCCATCCACACATCCACCCTCCACCAACCTACTCACTCATTCATACTCATCCACCCAGCCACTTACCCATCCATCCACTCATCTACTCACCTACACCAGACCACCATCCACACCTCATCCACACATCTTATGACCCACAACCTCCACTTACCCATCAATCCACACACCAATTCGCCAACCCAGCCATCCACTTTACTCATTCCCTCACCCATCAACCCACGCATCCACTTATCCATCCACACAACAATTACCCTAGCCACTCATTCACTCGTATCCACATCCACCTACTCGCACATCATCAGAGAGAGAGAGAGAGAGAGAGAGAGAGAGAGAGAGAGAGAGAGAGAGAGAGAGAGCATTAATACTTTTGTACTGTCAAAATAGTTCGCCAGTTTTTTGCTTTTTTCATGCATTTCTTAAACCACGTTAGAGGTTTTCTGATATTAAATTATAGCACGTTTGGCGGCTGTTACTTGGTGAATGGTCAAAGGCAGTGTGTGTGTGTGTGTGTGTGTGTGTGTGTGTAGACAGGCTTTGCTGCGCATGCTCACCAGTCCATGATACGTCACGCTCGTTTCCACTCTTTTCTTCCGTTTCTGGCCAATACCAAGACAGTACGTCACTCAGTAGACAGACGGGAAACACTTCACGTCTTCAGTTTGAACACTGGTGCCACTGTGACTGCATACTATTACTGGACTTTTACTGCCAGACGATAAATACAGTTTGTGTTCGTGACAGGCCTTGTAAGTACATACATATCTAATAAGGTTAGGTTGTGTTGGTTACGTTCATTCCTTAGAGGTTATGGTACTTCAGGTTCGGTTAGCAGGACAACACACACACACACACACACACACACAGTTAGGGGAGAGAGGTGGAGTGGGATGACCCGAGTAGGTAGGGCACCAGCATGAGCAGTAGGGGATGGGGGAAGAGAAGGCTGGATAAGATGTTTTACCTTGGAGTAGCCGAGCACACACTCACACACACACACACACACACACACACACGTACAGCTAGGGGAGAGGGGTGGAGTGGGATGACCCGGGCAGGTAGGAGACAGGGATGAGCAAGTTGGGGTTGGGGAAGAGAAGGCTGGATAAGGTGATCAATCTTAAGAGGAGTTGCCGGGCGCGCACACACAAACACACACACACACACACACACACACACACACATACACACAGCCAAAATAAATCCTAAAGATAAATCTATAACCCCCAAATAACGAGCAAGCCAGAGTAGACATCTTCCCAGCTGGGGTCGCCGCGGGAGCCAGTGTGGTTTGTCAGAGCCTGGCCAGATTCAAATGTACTTTTTTTTTTTTTTCTTAGGTAGATTATTTCTGTTCTAAGTAAGTTTTTATGGTTTTTAAAAATATTTAGTGATGTTTTAAGTGTTTTTCATACGTCTGTTAATGGAAATCTAGTGATTTAGCAGTTGTTTATACGTAAACTATAATGTTTTTTTCGGCGTATTTTTCATAAAGGCCCCAAGTCACTTTTTTATTTCAGCCTGTATTTAAATGTTTATTGCTTCTAAAAATTGCGCATGGTGTCTTGAGTGTGTATTTATTCCCGTTAAGTTAAATATGTGGACTTTAGAGCGATTTGTTGTTCCGTGAAAAGTCGAAAACTTAAAATTTTTATTTTTCTAATTTCTTTGTTTGAGATTCTAACTAACTTTGAATTGCTTGAAAAAATAGTTTATATTTTTTAAAGTGTTTTTCGTTCATGGTAAGGCACAGTGGGTGGACTTTTCAGTGGTTTTAATGAGATCACGGTTCCAACACTTTTTCTAATACTTTTTAAAAAATTTCTTTATTATTACTCCGACTTGAAATGTTTTGATATTCACGGTAATTGTTAAAGTTTATGGCAAGTCAGAATATATAAAGCAATCGAGTATAGCTGCCTTTTTTCAAATAGTCATTTTCAAAATCAAATACGGTACGTAAGTTAACGGACCCTGTGACGTCATCAGGTAGCGTCTCACCGGGGCACAGAGCGGCGCCTTCCTCCCTCCCAGTCTCTCTTCCTCGATATTAAGCATAATTTTAAGTGTTTTTTTTTCAGATATTTACAGGTGTTTTCAGACATGCAGTGTGTGTGTGTGTGTGTGTGTGTGTGTGTGTGTGTGTGTGTGTGTGTGTGTGTGTGTTGCCCTGTCTTTCATTGTACATATGGTGATACCGTGTGTGTGTGTGTGTGTGTTGCGCTGTCGTTCATTGTACACATGGTGACACTGTGTGTGTGTGTGTGTGTGTGTGTGTGTGTGTATTGCTCTGTCTTTCATTGTACATATAGTGATGTTGTGTGTGTGTGTGTGTGTGTTGCGCTGTCGTTCATTGTACACATGGTGATACTGTGTGTGTGTGTGTGTGTGTGTGTGTGTGTGTGTGT
>NC_087179.1:12714379-12726879 GCF_035594125.1 Scylla paramamosain | reverse complement strand
TTAACTTTTTAGATGCTTATTGTTGTATTAGTTTCTCAGATAGTTCAGTTAAGCAAGGGAAAACAAGATTAACATTTTAGTATCTTTTGTCCGTATGTGGGGAGACTTAAAAGACAAACTTCTCTGAATGGTAAAGAAGGGTGATCTGGGCAGTGAATGGGAAGAGGCAACAAGATAACAAGGTGAAGAAAATAACGATTATACAAACAAAGGTGGTTTTTATTACACTGAAGAGAATCTATTGTAATTATCAGGATTTGATTATTATTTCCCCCCTCCCTTTCTCTCTCTCTCTCTCTCTCTCTCTCTCTCTCTCTCTCTCTCTCTCTCTCTCTCTCTCTCTCATTTTCATCCTCGGCTGCCAGAGAGCATTTTTAAAGTCAGTAAATTAGCTTAATGGGTAGACAGGTAAGGATAAGAGGAGGAGGAGGAGGAGGAGGAGCAGGAGGAGGAGGAGGAGGAGGAGCATTAAGAGGCCTCCTGAAGACTTGGCGCGGCCCTTTACTCTGAAGGGAAACTTCCTAAAGTGTTCATTTTTGTTTCCTCCAGAGAGAGAGAGAGAGAGAGAGAGAGAGAGAGAGAGAGAGAGAGAGAGAGAGAGAGAGAGAGAGAGAGAGAGAGAGAGGAAGTGTTTGTTTGTTCAGGTGTTGGTTAAACGAGCTCTCGCCGCACTGTTGAATAGAGTCTGAGAGGAGGAAGAGGAGGAGGAGGAGGAGGAGGAGGAGGAAGATGAGAAGGAAGAGGAGGACGATAGAAGGAGGAGGAGGAGGAAGCAGTTAGTCATTTCTGCCCCTCTGCACACATTCCTTCAGTCACGTACACACACACACACACACACACACACACACACACACACACACACACACACACACACACACACATGCCTACGTATAATGGAAATTTTGATGATGAAAACTAGTATTGAATGAGTTGAATTGAATAGAAGTAATGGACGATTATTAGTAAATTAAGGTCATTTTGAAGTGTGTGTGTGTGTGTGTGTGTGTGTGTGTGTGTGTGTGTGTGTGTGTGTGGAGGAGATATGTGTTTATGAGTATGTCTGACCTTCTCCATCCCCCCCTCTCTTCCTCTCTCTCTCTCTCTCTCTCTCTCTCTCTCTCTCTCTCTCTCTCTCTCTCTCTCTCTCTCTCTCTCTCTCTCTCTCTCTCTCTGTCATTTGCCACTCCAGAAAGAATTTCAAGAATTTTTTAATCCCAAATTTTTATTCATCATCGCCGTGTGTGTGTGCGTGCGTGTGTGTGTGTGTGTGTGTGTGTGTGTGTGTGTGTGTGTGTGTTTGAAAGGGTACATAAATTTAGATATACAGATAGATAGATAGACAACCCAATACACAAACAGATTGAAACACAGACAGATAGATAAAATAGATAAACACAGATGAATAAACAGATACACAAATAGACAAAACGGACAAACAGACAGACAGGCGAACAGCAAGGAGATGATTAAAAGTACAAAAGCAGGTCGGGTAATTAGCAGGTAGATTTATGAATAAGGGATAAGATTAATATTAGCAAGGACACCGCAAATATCCATCCACAAACGTCAGGCTGGGAAGGTTACGAGGAGGCGGACAGACACGGGATGCAGTGTGTGGGAAGAGCATTCATGAGGGAGGCGTCGAATGCAAAATGAGATGAAAATATGAGAGACAGAAAGGAACATGAAAGGGGATAAAGAAAATTGTGGTTAGTTTGTTTGTTTGTTTGTTTGTTTGTGTTTATTGGTTTGTTTGTTTGTTTGTATTTATTGGTTTGGTTGGTTTCTTTATTGATTGGTTGGTTAGTTGGTTAGTCAGTGTCTTAGTTAGTCAGCCAATCAGTCAGTGAGTTAGTGAGTCAATCAGCCAATCAGGTAGTTAGCCAGCCAGTCTTTCAGTCACTCAGCCAGTCAGCCAGTCAGTTAACCAGCAAGTCAAACAGTCAGCCAGCCAGTCAGTCAGTTAACCAACCAAACAGCCAACCAATCAGTCAGTCAGTCAGTCAGTCAGTCAGTTAATCAGTCAGTCAGTTAGTCAGTCAGTCAGTCAGTCAGTTAGTCAGTCAGTCAGTCAGTCAGTCAGTCGCTATCACTCCCCGCACCGCCAGTCACTCGTGTCTTGCAAGGAATGCGGGAGTCTTTCTGCTCAGCGGGACCTTTTTTCCAAGTCGATGATGGTTGCGAGGGAATTTTTTCTGGTAGGTGAGGAGTTTGCCAAACGTGTCTTGAATTGCTCTTCCCTTCGTCCTTCCTTTATTCACACTGCCACGTGGAAAAAAAAGTGCTGTTCTGAATCTTTTTAGGGTTACACACACTACTACACTCAAAGGGTTCCAGTTTGTGATTTTTTTTTTTTTAAGTAAGTTCCACCTCTTGCTATCTTGTACCGCTATTTTCACGCTACCTGCTCTTCTGGTTTAGTTAATTGTATGCCTTCCCCTCCCGTGGTCTCCTGTACAAGACTTTCTACTTTCTCTCACGCCCCGTTCTGTCCATCTCTCCAATGAAAGAGTTAACCAGTATTCTCAGGAACTCCCTGCCTACTTCTGGATTTCCTCCTGCCTATGACTTGAACTCTTTCGATAGGGAGGTTTCAAGACACTTATCCTCCAATTTTGAATGATCCTTTTGACCTTTCTTTCGGGACTTTCACTTCAGTGGACCCTTTCTTCACTCTTTTGTTGCCGTTAGCCAGTGTCCCTCTCACACAAAAAAAGATGTTTTTACGGTTTTAGTGACTAGTTAACGAGATTTCTACATAGCTAACCGGAGAAGCACTTTTGAGAACTTGGCTAATCATGTCTGTGGCCTTTGAAAATAGTCATGGTGAGAGAGCAAAGGGTTTGAGAATACGGGCCTAAGAGCAAACAGGACGTAGTGGAAGCTGTAAGAGGCTTCGTGGGTGTTTTCATAACTCCAGTGATAGTTAACAAGGATTCCAAGCGTCTAACAGGCTGCAGTGGAAGTTGTAAGGCTTTACAAGGCTTTCACGTTTCCAGTGATGGGTTGAGAAGAATTCTAAAGCAAACCACTAATGGAAGTTTTCATGATTCCAGGGAGAGACAAACATTACATTATCGAGTGGAAAACGAACGCCATGAAAACCCCGACTGATAATCTCCTTGTCCCTTTGAAGACCGTCACGAGAGAGCAAAGCAGATAAGAATGAGTCAAAAGCAGGGGGCAGGGAGGGACGAGAAGTGAATGACGAGCAGTGAACGACAAGCAGTGATGGACAAGCAGTGAAGGATAAGAGGTTCCGGGTCACCTTTGTGTTTTGGGGGGCAGGATTTGGTGCGCGAGTCAAAAGGAATCGTCTTGGTTTACTGTAAGCTGCTCAGATCTCCCTTTCATGGCGCTGTGTTCCTTTGTCACGCTGGAGTAACTGCATTAACACTCACCAGAATTAGACTACAAAAAAAAGTGATCCGTATTGCTGTGTCATGTGTGTGTGTGTGTGTGTGTGTGTGTGTGTGAGTGAGGAGTATTAGAACTTGTTGTAATGTAGTGTCTCTTTTTTTTTGCTTTTATCTTTTCTTTTTTTCTTTTAGTATTTGTGGAGTTTCCGCTTTATGATTTGTGTCTTGTCAGGATTCGATAGCTTGAGTCTCGTTGGTTTTGTAAGATCTACTTTTTTTTTGTTCTTTCTTTTTCTCTTCGCTCACTCGTTGCTTTCAGTTCCTGTTTTTTTTTTTTTTTCAGTTTTAGTTCGTAGCCTGTGAAAAGTTTGTGGCGTCGTATCTCAGTAACTCAAGACTTCCCGGCACCGAGGAACACTTTTTTTTTTTTTTTTTTGCCCACTCGTTGCTTTCACTTCATGGATTTTGTAGGTTTTGTTGCAGGGCTTAATCACTTTTGACTTCCTGGCATTGTAAGAACAGTTTTTGTACCCACTTTACTTCATAGACTTGCACTGTGAAGATTGTGGTGTTCTTGTGTTCAGGGTTCACTAACTTGACTCTTCTTGGTATTGTAGAAACTGTTTTTTGCTCAATCTTCTCATTTTTTTTGTCTGTGTTTCTCTGTGAGGGTTGTGGTAGGTCTGTTTGTGTCGTGGTGTATCATACAGGGCTGGGTTAAGTGAGGTGAGGTTCCATTAGGTTAGGTCTTGTCAGGTTAGGTCAGATTGGGGGGGGGTTTGAGTTAGGTGAGGTTAGTTTTAGGTCAGATGAGGATACCTGAGGCGAGGTGAAATTTGGTTAGATTAGGTTAGGTCAGACTAGGTTAGGTTAGGTTAAGGTTAGGTCAGACTAGGTTATGTTAGGTTAGGTCAGACTAGGTTATGTTAGGTTAGGTCAGAGTAGGTTAGGTTAGGTTAGGTCAGAGTAGGTTAGGTTAGGTTAGGTCCGACTAGGTTAGGTTAGGTTAGGTCAGACTAGGTTATGTTAGGTTAGGTCAGACTAGGTTATGTTAGGTTAGGTCAGAGTAGGTTAGGTTAGGTTAGGTCAGAGTAGGTTAGGTTAGGTTAGGTCCGACTAGGTTAGGTTATTTGGGGTTAGATGAAATTAGATGAGGCGAGGTGAGCTTAGGTTAGGTTTGCTTAGATTAAGTTAGGTCAGAATAGATTGGGTTAGATGAGATGAGGCGAGGTGGGGTTAGGTTAAGTGAGGTAAGATTAGGATGCATCAAGACGCGGGACAGCATCAAGGGAGATCAAGATACACGAAATCCCCAAGGAAGAATATTGAGAGGCAGGAATTAGGAGCAGGAAACCCACACAGAGGCGTCATATACAAGCTCTGGGGTCCTCGACAGCCCGAGTGAATTATTTGTTGTCAGTTGATTAACGACTCGTCACCTAATTACGCCTGGGAGGGTTCCGCCACTCACCTGTGTTACCTTAATGGGTCTGTAATTAGCAGGTGTGTTCCCCCGCCTGCCTCGAGACCTGCCCTGACCTTAACGAGCCCCGGGTCACGAAGGGCAAGACTACAGGGAATGGTTGGGGAAATAGATACCAGGATTTGAAAGATCTTATTTTTGCTTTTTTTTTTTTGTTGCCTTGTTTATATTATTTAGTCTTTCGTTGTTTTGTGGACATCATATAAGAAAAGCTGCAAGAAGTCATCAGGCCTACACGTGGCAGTCCTTCCATAAAACGTACCTATTTTATCTTTTTCCTTCAATTTTTTTTTTTTTCATGTAAGAGAGATCTGGTCAAGGGGAACTAAAGGACAGAAAAAAATAAATAAATAAAAAGGTCCACTGAAGATGCTAAAAGAATATACGAAGAATATACAAAAAAAAACTTACTTACTTATCTACTTTTCTTCATTTTATCCATTTATATAAGAAGGGGATCTAGTCAAGGGGAACTGAAGAACAAAAAAAAAAAAAAAAAAGTAAATTGGAGGTCACTAAGGATGCCAAGCCCAAAAGAAAACTGTCAGAAATAATATGCAAAAAATAAAAAAAAACTAAATAAATAAAATAAATAAATAAATAAATAGATAAATAAATAAAAAAAATATCTGTGTTATCTATCTTTCGTGTGTCATCCCTATCCATAACCTGTCATCCCCGTCCACGTTATCTCAAGCTCCTCTGATAAGCTCAAGTGGAAGGTTTGAGAGTGGAGGGAAGGGGGAGGGAGAGGAGGACGGTTGGTGTTACTTAAAAATGTTTTCGTGAGCGCAGGGATAGTTTAACGAGTGCAGCGAAGACTTTGCAGCGCTGATAAGAAATACTGTTAACACACCTGCGAGAACCTCACTACAAATCTGAATAACTATACAAACACTGCCGATGAAAAAGCTTTGATAATTGCTGGTTAGGTGTTTTCATTGTGTGTACGATTTTCTTCTTCTTCTTCTTCTTCTTCTTCTTCTTCTTCTTCTTCTTCTTCTTCGATGTTGTTGTCGTTTTACTTATTTATTTATTTGTTTATTTATTTTTTGTACCGTTCGTTTTGTGAGAGTGGTGGTTGTTTACTGTTACTGTATATGACGTTGTTGTTTTGTTTATCTATTACGTAAGATTATCAAGTTTTGTGTTTTGTTGTTGTTGTTGTTGTTGTTGTTGTTGTTGTTGTTGTTGTTGCTTCTTTATTTTGACTTATTTTATTTTCATCTACTCATCCATTCATCTATTTAATTCATCTACATTTTCCAGCACTCGGCGCAACATCAGTCATTATCGTTGAGTTACGCGTCACCCAAGAGCTTCAGAACAAACTAAATAGGATACAAACTCATAATACAGGATAACTCCCCACGCAGAGAAATCGTGCGAATTGAAATGGCATCAGTATTTTTTTTTATGACTCTTTTAATGAATATTTTCCCCCCTAAGAGTAATCACAATAGCAGACTGTGATTTATGCTTCTGGCGGGTCTTCAGTATTGCATTTTTTTTTTTTCCATTTCTCTCTCTCTCTCCCTCTTTCTCTCATTTTTTTTTCCTTCTCTCTCTCTTTTTGCACCACTCTGTAAGCCGCTTTGCCAGCCAGCCTGCGTGCCTCTTCTTCTGTTGCGGAGTTCAGGCCGTGTGTGTGTGTGTGTGTGTGTGTGTGTGTGTGTGTGTGTGTGTGTGTGCGGGTTTTTAGATTTGTTGCTCTTGTTGTTGTTGGTGATGGTGGTGGTTGTGGTGGTGGTGATGGTTGTGGTGTTGTGGTGGTGTTAGTGTTGTTGTTGATGGTGATGATATTCTTTTTCTTCTTTTCTTCTTTTTTATTGTTCTTGTTCTTTCTCTTCTTCTTTTTTTCCTTTTTTTTTTCTTCTACATCGTCTTCCTCTTCTCCTACATCATCTTCATCATCTTCATCACCATCATCATCATCATCTTCATCACCATCCTAATCACCATCCTCATCACCATCACGTTTCCTTACAATACCATAAACACATGCACTTTTTCCTGCTCCTTTCTGCCCACGCCCTTTTCTTTTTTTTTTCTTTCTGTCCTGTGACGCTTTTAATACCCAGTCAGTGTGGCCATTCTAGGGAGCAGCAGGGAGGTGAAGCCCGGCCCTTTCACTACGAGGCGGCTGATCTGAAGGCTTTGTGCAGAATGACCGGACACACAGACGCTGCCATTACCGCAAATTATTCACTCAACTGTGCACACGTTACTGGGAATGTCTGGCTGCCCGTGCACTGTATACCTTCACACACACACACACACACACACACACGTTAACTTTCACTTTGATACGAGACAATAATCTCCACTATATGCAATGTATGAAATCTCTATAAGCATCCGCAAGGAAGTTATGGGTGAAAAGACTAGATTTTTGTAATTTCTACTAAGTTCAAAGACTAGATGTGGCTGTTGAACAAGTAAAGATGTCCCAGAGTGATTGGTAATTAGGGAAAGGTGTACCAGGTGGCAGTCAAAGAGCTAATTGGTAATTAGGGAAAGGTGTACCAGGTGGCAGTCAAAGGGTTAATTTTCACGCTGATAATTGTTGTATCTTTCTAGCACTTCATTCGTTAAATCTTCGTCCTCACTGATTTATTATTATTATTATTATATTTTATTTCTATTCGTGGGTAAGAAAAAAGAAAAAGAAAATGATGTAAGCGTTTCCCATTAAAAAAAAGAAAAAAAGAAATATATATCACAGGATGTAAATGTAGATCGATAGATAGCTACGTAGATAGATAAATAGGTAGGTAGATAGATAGAAAGACAGACAGACAGACGGAGTTAATGTTTTATCAATATGGAAATACAGATGTGATGTGATGTGATGTGTGTGTGTGTGTGTGTGTGTGTGTGTGTGTGTGTGTGTGTGTTAATATTTACCTGTCGTATTTTTTCTTGATTGATGACATGCAGGTAAGCGTGCGTGAATTTGTGAACAGGTGATAGAGAGGAAATGCAATTTGTGGGAATGCAGTGATGGAAAGAGTGCTGGTGTTGGTGGTGGTGGTGGTGGTGAGGGTGGTAGTAGTAGTGAGGGTGGTGAGGGTGGTGGAGAGGGTAATTGTAAAAGCAGCAGTAGTGTTGCTGTTGTTGCTGCTGCTGCTGTTGTTGTTGTTGTTGTTGTTACTATTACTACTGCTACTACTACTACTACTACTACTACTACTACTACTCTTTTCCTCTCCCCCTCATCTCTCTCTCTCTCTCTCTCTCTCTCTCTCTCTCTCTCTCTCTCTCTCTCTCTCTCTCTCTCTCTCTCTCTCTCTATATATATATATGACTCCTCTAACAACCCATCACTCTCCTTCCCTCCACACGTTCCTCCTCTTCTCAGCATCCCTTTTGTCCTTCCCCTTCCATCCCTCCCCCATCCATCCATCCCTTTCCTTCCTTCCCCTTCGGTCCCCCTCCCTCTAATCCTCTTCCCTTCCTTTCCGTGCAGCAATAGAGGGTTCGATTCCCGTAGTGAGGCGTGAGTGGTCGTTATGTGGTCAGCCTCATTACCTGCCTCGCCTCATGACGGAGATTTGTTGCCCTGGCGGAGGCGCGGCAGGAGGATGGGAGAGGGAGAGTGATTGGATCAGGTTGGGGTGGACTGAGATGGGACTCCCTTTGGCACTATAAGAAAATAAGGGTTGGTGCAGGAAGCCATCAGGTCTGCACGTGGCTGTCTCTTTCTGAAGCATGCCTACCTGTTTCCACCTGTCATCCTGTCTAATCTACTTCTAAAGGTCCCTAACGACTCAGCACTGACGGTCTGATTACTGAGTTCATTCCATTCATCTACCGCTCTATTTCACAACTAATTTCATCCTATCTCCTTTTTAAATCTAACGTTGGCACCATAAGACCCTCCATTATTTTTTTTCTTAGCCTAACTTTCATTATGACACAACAACACACCAATAAAAGGCATTATAGAACTGGACTGCAAGCACCTACGAGGGAAAATAAAGAATATAAAGACGAGTAGGTCAATTTGTAGCCACTGTGATGTCCGGAAATAACAGCCGAGTGAAGAGAAACGTGTCAGGGGGAGGGCATGGAGTTTTGTGGCAAGGGATGTGTTCAAGGGCCGCAAAGATGATTAAAAATGGTTCTTCTGGAGTTTTCAGAGTCCACAGAGGTGATACATAAAATCCTCCTGGTCTTTGGGTGTTTGCTCTTTACTAAACCTTTACTACAATCCTCATCTGCTCTTATTCTCCTCCTCCTCTTCCTCCTCACCACGCCATCCATACCATCACCTCCCAGTGCCTCTCACCTCCCTTACCACTCATCTTCCCGTTCCCTACACCATCCTAACCTTTGCAATTCTCACTCTTCCATCCTTCCACTCTCCTTCCACCTAACCCTCCACACCATTCCTTCCATCCATACCTTCTTCCCACTCATCTCATCTTCCATCCCTCCTCCTCTTCCCTCTCATCCGAACCCAGACGACAAGGCGAAGAAAACGAAGTGAGGTATTTTAAAAGTAATATATGAGAACGTAACTCTCAGTGGGCTTTGCGGTTTCCTGTTTTGGCGGTCTTACTTGTTGTAGTGGTGCGGAAATGCTTGCGTGTGGTGCGGAGCCTTGCATATTTCACGGGACACCTCTGCTTGGACGGGCTGGTTAAAGAAGCAATGTTCAGCCTGTTCCCTGTGGTTTAAGTCATCGTGCGGGAAGGTCTGCATGTTTGTGTCGAAGTGTGCGTCTGTGTTTCCTGTACCTTTGCCGCACTCACCCAAACGCACCTGTGTAAGTCTACCTGCGTGCCTTAATCTCAGCGGAATGCCCAGGTATGTCTATCATGGAGGTGGTGCTGGCTGCGTGTTGCTTGTGTGTGTGTGTGTGTGTGTGTGTGTGCAGGAGGGTATTAGTGTGCGAGTACTGTTTATCAAAAGTGAGGGAGGGAGTGAACAAGATTAAAATGAAGACAAAGATGAAGGAAAGTTAAGATTGATAAGAAATTAAGGGAATGTGAAGAATGAAGACGATGGGTTAAATGGAGAGAGAGAGAGAGAGAGAGAGAGAGAGAGAGAGAGAGAGAGAGAGAGAGAGAGAGAGAGAGAGAGAGAGAAGAAAGTAAAAGGAATTTAAATATTTTGGAATTGTGTTGGACTAAATTAATCAACTTTTTAAACTTTCCTTTCTCTTTCTTTGATTTTTTAGAGTGTGACAAGTGGACTTTTTATTGTTTATTCTAATTATCCCTCACTTTTTTCCTTCAGTTATCATCAGGACCACTCTGCTCTCTCACTAAGACTATTTTCAAAGGCCACAGAGAAGATTAGCCAGGTTCTCAGAGTGTTTACCCTGTCAATAATGTAGAAATCTTGTTAATCTGTCACTAGAACCGTAAAAAAAACACCCTTAAAAACTCGTATCACTTCAAATAAAGCCTCTTGAACGTAGTGGAGGTGCGCTGCAGAAGTGATGAAGAGTATGCCCCTCTTCTCTCTGGCACCGGTTTGGCCTCACCACATATCACACAGGCGCCCTTCCTTCCCTTCCCTCACAAGCTTCATGAATAACTAGACGATTCTTGTTCTTGCCTTCAAAAATTCGCATCCCCTGCACCCCTGACGTGCCCCCCGCGTGGCCCAAACAGGATGAAAGTGTCTCTCTTTTGTAAGTGTTTCCCTGAGTGTGAGCCGGACAGTGCTTATATTTTCTTATTTCTTTTTAATATTGTGTGTGTGTTTACGTCACATTAAATGAACTGTGGTTAAAATTTCTTGTTTGTTTCGCGAATATGGCTTTTTTTTTTTTTAAGTATTTCTCTGTGATGAACCGTACAATTGTAAAGTCACCTTCTTTCTTTCGTAAATGTGGCTTTTTTTCTGTTTTCCGTGAGATGAACAGTGCATTAGTTAAATCTTATCACCTTTCTTTCGTAAATGTGGTTTGTTTTCTGTTTTCCAAGAGGTGAATAATACAGTAGTTAAATCTTGTCTTGTCTCTTTCTTTCTCTCCGTCTTTCCGAGGTATTAACTGAACTGAACTTAAAATTTCTTGTTTATTTCGTATACCTATGTTTTTTTTTTTTTTCAAGTATACAATGTGATGAACAGTCCAATAGTTAAATCTCATCTTCTTTTGTTAATGTTTTTTTTTTCTATTTGTTCTCCGTGAAATGAACGTGGCAGCAGTAAAACCATCATCTTTCTTGGGATGATCCTGTCACGAGTCGCCACAGCGGATCAAACTCCCTCCCTCCACGCCCACAAACACAAACACTCCATCTTCTTCGCTTTCCTCAGTCACACCCATTATAAGCTTGTCTTCTTTCAGTTTTTCTTTATCTTAATCTAAGAGATGGATCTGGCGAAGAGCATCGAAAGGCTGAACAAGAAATCCCATTCAAGGTGCATCCATAAATCTTCTTTCGGGTGCCTGGGCGTTGAGGCGCAGGTAAATAGCGTTTTATAAAAGGTTTCTTGAGGGAGGTCGAATGAAAGTAGTAAGAGAAAACGTGGATTTGACTTCTTTTCTTTTCCTCTTCTTCTTCTTTTCTTTTTCTTCTTTTGATTCTTTGACTTAAATTGGTTGATATAAGTAGAATAATGTGGTTCTCTTATTATTTTACGTGATATAGATTAATGTAGTGTTGTACACTAAGAAATTCTGTGGGATGAATAAAGAAGAGTTAAAAAAAAAAAAAGTTTTGAAATCTTACCCTGTCCTTCCTCTGCCCTTCACTGAGACATCTCTTACGTGGTGTCCTAAAGAGCTTTATGGGCTGCTGAGTTACAAACAGCGTGCTATACTTAAAAAAAAAAAAAAAAAAGAGATGATTAAAAAAAAAAAAATGAATGACGTCTTTGAAATTAATCTTTGTCCTTCCCTCAGGCAGCTTTGACGTGGTTTTCTTGGAACCTTCACTTACTGGATAAAAAAACAAAACAAAAAAACACTACGATACTGTAGCTTACTAAGCAATCCTCTTGCATGAATAGAAGAAGCAGAAAGATAAGTGAGCTCTTTGAAATGGGCATTAGTCTTTCCTTCTTGTGACGTGACCTTCTAAAGACTTTTCCGAGGTGGATTTACTAAACAAAAAACAAAAAAAAAACTGAACTAAGATATTGTTATTTACTAAAGAGAAAATGCCATCGGATTAATGAAATGGAAGAAAAAAAAAAGGGCAAAAAATGAAGACTATCAAAATATTTTACCGCATTTTACATAAGCTGCATTTACCAAACAAAAGTGAAATCACGTAACCTAGTAAGTAATTATAAAAAAAAAGTATAAAAAAGTATAAAAAGTATAAAATTATAAAAAAATATAAGTAAAGAAAAAAAACAAGATCTTTAAAACATCACTACCCTTACTGTTGTATGAGTTGGATTGATTGACTCCACAAAAAAAAAAAAAAAACAGTAATATAGCGTCGCATTCTAAATAATTACATACATACTAAAAAAAAAGACAAAAATGACAAAAAAAAACCGCAAGATCTTTGAAATATCACTGCCCTTCACTGTTTTAATGAGCTGGATTCACCAATAAACTGTGAAATAGCGTGACAAACTAAGTATTTCTAAAGGACAAAAATCCCCCCCCCCTAAAAAAAAGTAAGATCCTTGAAATATCGTCCTCTCACTCTCTCAGCAAGCTACGGCGTGTCCTATCGATGTCC
>NC_087179.1:12706879-12709379 GCF_035594125.1 Scylla paramamosain | reverse complement strand
CAGGATACGGGTCTAGAGAGAGAGAGAGAGAGAGAGAGAGAGAGAGAGAGAGAGAGAGAGGGCGTGTGTGGGTGTGTGTTTGCTCTGGTACAGGAAATAACTCTTGATGTGGGTTAGTCGGGCTGGTGTTTTGAATGGGAAATGTTAAAGTTTGTCAAATTTTCTAAGAATGTTTGAGGGAGTAGGAGGAGGATGTGAGGTAAATTTTAATAAGGGTATAGTTGAAATAAAAAAAAACATTAAGAAAAGTAGAAAAAAAGGGAAGGAGGTTAGGAAGAGGAAGAACGACGACGAGGAAGAGGAGGAAGACGGTAGTTACGTAATACAAGAGGGAACACGATGGGAGGAGGAAAGGAAGAAGGAAGAAAAGAAGGTTGGAGGGAGGAAAAAGAGGAGAGGAAAGAGGAAGACCGGATGAATGAAGGAAGTAAAACAGAGAGAGAGAGAGAGAGAGAGAGAGAGAGAGAGAGAGAGAGAGAGAGAGAGAGAGAGAGAGAGAGAGGTGGGGGGGTTAAGAGAAAGACGCTAGCTAAGATGTTTATGGAGGGATTCGAAGCATTAGTTACTTTTTACGATTTTAGCCTCACTCACCGGCCACCTCCCCCCGCCTCCCTCCTGCCTCCCAATCCCCGTCTCCCGTTCTCCGTCTTCCATCTCCCTCCCGCACTCCATCCTTCCACCTCCTGCCTTCCACCTCCCGCCTCCCGCCTCCCGCCTCCCGCCTCCCGCCTCACGCAAAGCCGGGAAGCCTTGGCGGGAGGACATTTGTTTACGTACGTTCAGCCTTTGAGTGAAATGTACTTGTCTCAAAGTTTGTCTTACGTAACCCAACTTGAACGTAAAATAACCTAATGTAGCTTAAAGTAACATAACGCAGTCTTACCTAATCTAACTCTTAACGCAATCTTACCAAACTTCACCTACTTTTAACCTAAATTAACTTGAACTATTTTAATTTAACCTAACCTAACCTAACATAACATAACATAACACCCTTACCTAACCTAACCTAATCCAACCAAACTAACTTACCCAAACTAACCCAGCCAAGCTAACCTAACCAAACCTAACTAAATCAACCTACCCTAACCTAACGTAATGTAACCAAACCTAAATCTAACCAAACTAACCCAACCACTTAACCGAACCTAACCTAACCAAACCTAACAAAACCTAACCTTCAGTGATAGTTTAACGAAGCTTCTGCACAAGTGAGTGAAAAACAATGATGAAAACTGGAATAACCTTCTCTCTTGTGTCTGAAAAAACAGTCGTGATGTTAGAAATGCTTGAAAAATGTCTTGTTTGTATTTTGTCAACTTTCTATCAATCCGAGTGAAGAAAATCCAAGCTGGCTGTGTTTACATCACGTATATGAGACAAGAAAAACAAACAGGAATGCGTGAAAAGTGACGATATACGTGAGACTCTGCAAGAAAATACTGGAATATTGTAAACTGTAACTAGAATATTGAAACTAAGAAAAAAATACTGGATGCTGTAACCTGAATATTGAAACTAACAAAAATATGGGAAACTGTAACGAGACTGTGTATGTATTCCTCTGCCCTTTACGTGTGTGTGTGTGTGTGTGTGTGTGTGTGTGTGTGTGTGTGTGTGTGTGTGTGTGTGTGGGCTTGCTGCATTGGACTGAATTGGCAGGATAGAGAATGGCGAAGGAGGTTGAGAGAGAGAGAGAGAGAGAGAGAGAGAGAGAGAGGAGAGAGAGAGAGAGAGAGAGAGAGAGAGAGAGAGAGAGAGAGAGAGAGAGAGAGAGAGAGTAGCGCCAATTAGTGGAGTTCAGATTACGATGAAAGACAACCGTATATATGTGTGTATGTTTGTGTGTGTGTGTGTGTGTGTGTGTGTATGTGTGTTTACTTAGACTGTAGTGAAAGTGTAGGTTGACTATAGTGTTTGTGTCTGTATGTAGCGGAAACAAAGAAGCTTAAATTGACACTTGTGGAAATTCAACTTAACACAGCTCACCGAAATGTACGAAACTTTAAACTAACCTAATCAAGCCAAAACTAATCAAACAAACCAAACCTAACCTAACCAAATTGACTTAGCCTAACATGACCTACTCTTAACTAACCTAACCAAAACCTAACCAGACTAACTTAACCAAACCTAACCTAACCTAACACAACTTAACCTAACCCAACCTAACCTAACCCTAACCTAACCTAACCCAACCAAACCTAACCCAACCTAACCTAATCCAACCCAGACTAACTTAACTTAACCTAAACAAACTAACCTAACCTAACCTAACCTAACCTAACCTAACCTAACCAAAACTAACCTAACCTAACCTAACCTAACCTAACCTAACCTAACCTAACAAAACTAACCTAACCTAACCTAACCTAACCAAACTAACCTAACTGAAGTAGAAAATGTAGATTAACTGTAGTAACACGGTAGTATAAGTACGGAGTAGTAGTAGTAGTAGTAGTAGTAGTAGTGGTGGTGGTGGTATTAGTAGTAGTAGTAG
>NC_087179.1:12696879-12704379 GCF_035594125.1 Scylla paramamosain | reverse complement strand
CTTCTTTCTTTCAATCTCGCCTTTTTCTTTCTCTCTTCCCTCCTTTTCTATATATGTATGTATGTATATATGTCTGTATATCCGTCTGTCCATTGTGTATATATCTGTTTATCTATATTTGTTTATTTATCAATCTACTTATCTATCAGTTTATTCAATTTTTCTTCTCCTCTTCCTTTTCTGTCTATCCATCTTTCTTGTCACAGGAAGTTAACGGTTTAAGAATGACGTATTAAAATCAACTCTCTCTCTCTCTCTCTCCCTCCCTCTCCCTCAACCGCTCACTCACGTCCCCCATCGCTTTTGTCACGGATAAACGCTGTGATTGGTGAGACTCTTGTTTATATGAGCCTTTGTTTAATCGGCTTTCACGGGAGATTCACAAATACAAGGGCTATTCTACGAGGGATTGGCTGGGGAGTGAAAGAATGCAAGGATATTGTAGCATCTCTCTCGTTTTCCATTTTGCTGTTACGTGTTTTGAGTAGAGGGTGACAGGGGGTGGTGGTGGTGGTGGTGGTGGTGGTGGTGGTGAGTGGGGGGGGTGGGGAGTAGTGGGGGTGATGGTAAGTGTGTTTTTCCTGGTGAGTTTTGGTGTGTTGTTGTTGTTGTTGTTGTTGTTGTTGTTGTTTCTTTTTCTTCTCTTTCTCCTCCTTCTCCTCTTCCTCCTCCTCGTCCTCCCCTCCTCCTCGTTCTCGTGCACCATCCCCTGCCAACACACACACACACACACACAGATTTAGGCAGACAGGATGGTGAAATGTGTCGTAAATATTTCCTTTAGATTCTCCTCCTCCTGATCCTCCCTCCTCCTCCTCCTCCTCCTCCTCCTGATCCTTCCCCTCCTCCTCCTCCTCCTCCTCCTCCTCCTGCTGCCGCCCTTCCGAGTGGATGATGGATAAGAGAGGCTTGAGGTGCAAATGTGTTGATGCATAAATGGATAACTGATAGATAGATAGATAGATAGGGAGATAGATAGATAGACAGATAGATAGAAGGAAATCAGTTAATATATGGAAAGACAGGTAGATAGATAGATGGACAGATATGTAGATAAATAGATAGATAGATAGATAGATAGATACAACGATAGATAGAGAGATAGAAGGACTGAAAATTCTCTCTCTCTCTCTCTCTCTCTCTCTCTCTCTCTCTCTCTCTCTCTCTCTCTCTCTCTCTCTCTCTCTCTCTCTCTCTCTCTCTCTCTCTCACACCTATCACTTCCCCCTTTCTCTACTCAAACTAATGACGTCCATCTCCTCCCCCTCCTACTGTTATTCACCCCTTATCCACCCCCTTCCCTCTCCCTCTCTCTTTCTCCCTCTCCCTCTCTCCAGTCCTATTACCAAATTTTCAAAAGACACCCCTTAAGGAAAAAAGTTAGTGAAAGGGCGCCACCTGGGACTCGTTTTCTACACCAACGCCTTAATTAATTTTACCTGGGATGTCGCATTGCCCGGGAGGACCAATCAGAGGCCGAGGACTGCCCCAAGGTGAACGGTGATTGGCTGGGTGGTAAAAAGTGGGAGGGGCTTAGTTTAGGAGGTGGTGGTTTGTGGTGGTGGTGGTGGTAGTGGTAGTTCTTGTATTGCGTGTGTGTTTGTGTGTTTGTGTGTGTGTTTGTGTTTGTTTTTTATTATTAATTTTTGTTGTTTATTAGTTTTTTTTATTTTTTTTATTTGTTTTGTTGATTTTTAAAAAATTTTTTGGGGAGAAAATTAGTTACTTCTCTTTTGAACTACTACTACTACTACTACTACTACTACTACTACTACTACTACTACTACTACTACTACTACTACTACTACTACTTTTCTTATTCTGAAATCATTAGATAACAAACTAACTAAATAGACAGAGAAACAGAAAAAAAATTATACACACACACACACACACACACACACACACACACACACACACACACACACACACACACACCACCGTCACCTTGGGAGTAAATTCAATCAGTTTCATTTATAGAGCAATTAAAACTCACTCCGCTGTTACATACACCCACTCATTTGCATAATTAATCTAGTCCCGGTTTTTTCAATAAGCCGAAACTGGTCCCGCCTGTCTATGGTGGTGATTACTGTGTTGCTGAAGCTGTTAATGTTGTTTTGTGTTGGTGTTGGTGTTGTTGTTGTTGTTGGTGGTGGTGGTGGTGGTGTTTAAGTAGGTAGGTATATTAAGTGTTATTTATATGAATTTTTTTTTATCTATTTTTATTTTTATTTTATTTCATCTTTTTTTTCATATTTTGCAATGTATTTATATTAAGTGTTTTTTTTTTTGTTTACCTTTATTCATTTATTTTGCTGATATATTTTTATTCCATTTATTCATTTGTTTTATTTATTTATCTATTTTTTGTTTTGTTTTAGTAGTTTAATTGTGATTCGGCTTTCTTTTTTTTCCATTCATTTTGTTGTGAGGATAAATGTTTTTAATCTATTTTTGTTTTCACGTATTCGTTTTCTTTTTCTTTTTTCTATTTCCGGTGTGATGAATTAAGAAAATATTCTCGTTCTCCCCCTTTTTTTTCTCTCTCTCTGGTAATAATTTTGTACATTTTTGAGGTGATATGTTGATGTGGAGATGCATTTACATATTTATTTTATAGGTGTTGGTTAAAGAGATTATGGTGTGTGTGTGTGTGTGTGTGTGTGTGTGTGTGTGTGTGTGTGTGTGCAGGCGTTAATATTAAATTAGTAAGCAGATTGAGAGACAGAACATGAAATTAAAATCTTGTATGAACCGACCAACAACAACAACAACAGCAGCAGCAACACAACAACAACAAAACAACAACAACAACAACACGCTCACCACCACCACCACCACCACCAACAACAACAACAACAACAACAACAGCAGCAGCAACACAACAACAACAAAACAACAACAACAACAACACGCTCACCACCACCACCACCACCACCAACAACAACAACAACAACAGCAGCAGCAACACAACAACAACAAAACAACAACAACAACAACACGCTCACCACCACCACCACCACCACCACCACCAACAACAACAACAACAACAGCACATCAGTCTAGCCACACCACACCTCCACCTCACTCAACACACCCCTTCACAACACCTCTCACCTTTCCTTCACCCTGGCAACACACCAATGTCACGGTAAAGTTATTCCACTCCATTCCAGTCCATTCCAGTCCGTTCCAGTTCATTCCAGTCCATTTCATTCATTCCTTCCCATCTCTTTTTGAAATTAAGCTTCATCTAGCGTACACCAATTTTTTCCTGCTCTCTCCTGATTACTGATCCTGATAATTTTTTCCGTTTGTTACCCTTGTTGCTATTTCCCATGTCCTTAGGCAACGCAACCAGCTCAGGCGCACTTGATTGAAACAGTAAAGAAAAACTCTATTTTCTCTCTCGCCACCTTAATTTTCAAAGGCCACGTTTTCAAGAGTACTTCTGATAATAATGTAGGAATCTTGTTCATCCGTCACTTCAATAAGAGCCTTTTGAATGTAGAGAAGGTACCGCGCGGAAGTGTTGCAGAATGGGGAAGATGGGGAAGGGCAAAGGGCAAAGATATTCGGGAAGAAAATGAAGTGCCTTGCTGTGGTGGCTGTGGTGCGGTCTTGCTGTTGTGGCGTCATGGTGCAGTGGTAATGTGCGTGCTTTCGGAGGCGAGAGGTCCTCCAGCGCAAAGGTTCGAATCCTGCCAAAGACGCACTAAAATTATTATTATTAAAAAAAAAAAAGAAGACTGTTGTGGTGTCTGGCGTGGTTGGCTTGGCTTGGCTTGGCTTGTATTGTGCTTGGCGTTCTGTAGCCAGGAGTAAGGTTTGTGTGTGCTGGGTTTGTGTTTCCCTCTTCCCTTTGTTGCCGTGTTCTTTTGCCTCCTCGTGTGTGTGTTTTCTCGTCTCCTTTGGTTTCTCATTGTCTCTCCTTTCCTCTCCTCTCCTTTCCTGATCGCCTCTCGTGTTTCCTCTACTTTCTTTTCGTGTTCTTGGTTGTTTTCTTTTCTGTTCTTTTCTTGCTTTTGTTTTCTTTCTTTTTTTTTAATTTTTGGGCTTGTAACTTTTCTTTCTCTTCTTTCCTCTTCTCTCCTGTCCTCTGCTCTCATTTGCCCTCCTCTCTTCTCTTCTCTTTCTCTCCCTCCTCTCCTGTATTATAACTCCTCTCTTCTTTATCCATCCTTTCCTCTCCTCCCCTTTTCTCTACGCAAACTAGCCTCCTCTCCCTTCTGTTCTGTCCTTCCCTATTCAGCCCTTCTCTGCTCTCTCCCCTGTCGTGTCTCTCCTGTCTCCCCTCCCCTCCCCTCCCCTCCCCTCTCCTCTCCCAGATGGCAGCGACGTTATACACAAACACTCGCCTCCCTCCACCGTGTCTTCCATCCCCTGTGCTCCACCCACGGCCCTCCACGCCATACATCCGCCCATTGCAAGAGTCAAGAGGCACCCTGAGTCCTCTTCGTCCCCTTCCCCGTCCTCTTCCCTCTTCCTCTTCATTGTTTCTCTGGAGTGATGGTGGTGATGGTGATGATGGTGATGGTGTTGGTGATGGTGTTCTCTGTTTCCTCTTCCTCTTCTTCACTGTGTTTCATGATGTGGATGTGATGATGATGATGATGATGATGATGATGATAGGTTGAGTTAAAGTAGAGAGAGAGAGAGAGAGAGAGAGAGAGAGAGAGAGAGAGAGAGAGAGAGAGAGAGAGAGAGAGAGAGAGAGGTACACTATATCACCACCACCACCACCACCACCACCGCCACCACCACCGCCACCACCATCACCATCACCATTACCATTACCATTTCTCGTCTAATTGGGGCACCACCATCACCATCACCATTAGCGTGCCACCTGTGTATACCTGAGATAGTGTTGTCCAGGTCTCTCTCTCTCTCTCTCTCTCTCTCTCTCTCTCTCTCTCTCTCTCTCTCTCTCTCTCTCTCTCTCTCTCTCTCTCTCTCTCTCTCTCTCTCTCCCCTTTCCGTTCCCTCTTTCTTAACTTCTCTCCTTCCCTCTCCTCTCTCATCCCCTCCCCTCCCATATCCCTCTCATTCATCCCTCTCCTCCTCTCCCTTATCCCCTGTCATTCCCTTCCCTCTCCTTTCTCTCCCCTTTCCTTTTCTCCCTTCCCCTCACTTCCCCTCTCCTCCACTCCCCTACATACATAACTAAACCTACCTAGCACTCAAATTTCTACCCATCGTAAACACACGCCCACACTAACACACGCATGCACACACGCATAATTGAGTGCGCAGATCCCTCCCTCCCCCCTCTCTCTCTCTCTCTCTCTCTCTCTCTCTCTCTCTCTCTCTCTCTCTCTCTCTCTCTCTCTCTCTCTCTCTCTTTTAATTCGTAAAATAGGTCATACGCGGCGCTGTTGTGCAGAGGAGGAGGAGGAGGAGGAGGAGGAGGAGGAGGAGGAGGAAAATACATAAGAAGAAGAGATAACAAAGGAACTATAATAGATGGAAAAGAGAAGGAAGAGGGAGAAAAGAAGGAAGAGGAAGAGGGGAGGAGGAGGAGGAGGAGGAGGAGGAGGAGGAGGAGGGATAACACATCTTAATTAGTTATCATGAGACTTGTAATAAATAAAAAAAAGAAAAAAAGGAGAAGAAGAAGAAGAAGAAGAAGAAGAAGAAGAAGAAGAAGAAGAAGAAGAAGAAGAAGAAGAAGAAGAAGAGGAGGAGGAGGAGGATAAGAAAGAGGAGAAGGAAACATTGTTAGATCAACAGGTTAAGAAAGAATAATGAAAGAAGAGAAAGAGAAGGAGGGAACGAAAAAGAAGAGGAAAAAGAAGGAAAGGAAGAGGAGGAGGAGGAGAAGGAGGAGGAGGGATGAAAGGAAGGATCATAGTTAAGAGGAGGAAGAGGAGGAGGACGTGAAGGAGCAGACCTGAGAAGGATGAGGAGGAGAAAGAGGAGGAAGAGGAGAAGGAGGACTAGGAGGAGGAGGAGGAGGAGAAGGAGGAAGAGGAGGAGATGACATAAATAAAGGGAAAAACACGTAGAGGAGGTGGAGGAGGAGAAGGAAAAGAAGGAGGAGGAGGAGGAGGAAAAATAAAAAAAACTGAAGAAGACACGTGTTTGAGAAGCATTAGAGAAAGTGAAGAAGAAGAAGAGGAAGAAGAAGAAGAAGAAGAAGAAGAACACCACCACCACCACCACCACCACCACCACCACCACCGACAGCAGCAACAACAAAAACAACAACAAAAACAGGAAAACGAGGAAGAAATGGAGGAGAGAGAGCTCACGGAGGGACAAGAAGAGGAAGAGAAGAAAAAGAGGAGGAGGAGGAGGAGGAGGAGAGGAAGAGGATAAGACAGCAGGAAGAGAAAAATATGGGAATAAAAATAGAAAAGAAGGAAGAATATTTGAACAAGAAGATGAACGATGACGAGGAGGAGGAGTAGGAAGAGGAGGAGGAGGAGGAGCAGGAGGAGGAGGAGGAGCAGGAAGACATATTTGCTAAAAGACCTGAGGGGATATTCACGATTTTGGATTCGGAAATTAATCTTAAACTCTCTCTCTCTCTCTCTCTCTCTCTCTCTCTCTCTCTCTCTCTCTCTCTCTCTCTCTCTCTCTCTCTCTCTCTCTCTCTCTCTCTCTGTCTTGTTATCGTACGTGGCCATCTTCTTCTTCTAAGTGGTCTTCTTCTTCTTCTTCTTCTTCTTCTTCTTCTTCTTCTTCTTCTTCTTCTTCTTCTCCTCTTTCATTAGAGTTTTCTTTTTTTTCTTTTCGTTCTTGTTTTCCTTTATTACTGTTGTTGTTGTTGTTGTTGTTGTTGTTGTTGTTGTTGTTGTCATTGTTTTTGTTATTATCGTTGTCGTCGTTGCTGTTGTTGTTGTTGCTGTTGTTGTTGTTGTTGTTGTTGTCGTTGTTGTTGTTGTTATTGTTGTTGCACCACCATTACCATCTATTACCATTAAGACAGACGAAGAAGTAGTAGTAGTAGTAGTAGTAGTAGTAGTAGTAGTAGGAGGAGGAGGAGGAGGAGGAGGAGGAGGAGGAGGAGGAGGAGCAAGAGGAGAAGGATATTTCCACATTCCCATAATCACGTGGGGAGTGAGGTGGAGGTGGAGCGTGGGAGTGCATGGGAGGGTAAGTGTGGAAAGTGGAAGGGTGAGACGGTAGAGGGAGAGGTAGTGTTCAAGTAATTACCCCCCATCTCACCCCCCCAGCCCCCAGCACACACCTGCCCCGTGCATCATTAAGGCAGACAGGTGAGAGGTGAGAAATATCGTTATAGGCTTGATCTTGTTCTTGTTATTATTCTATTTCTGTTGTCTCTTGTTCAGTGTTGTTTTGTTCTTTTGTTCTCTCTCTCTCTCTCTCTCTCTCTCTCTCTCTCTCTCTCTCTCTCTCTCTCTCTCTCTCTCTCTCTCTCTCTCTTCGTTTTTCATTCATGTTATTCATTGTGTTTCGTTAGTTTGCTTTGTTCCCGACCCTTCTCTTCATTCATTCATTCATTCATTCATTCATTCATTCTTTTTATTT
>NC_087179.1:12684379-12689379 GCF_035594125.1 Scylla paramamosain | reverse complement strand
TGTTTTTAAAGTTCCAGTGACAGATTAACAACATATCTTCTTTATTAACAAGCGAAACACTTTTGAGAACCCGGCTAATCATCTCTGTGGCCTTTGAAAATAGTCGCGGCGAGAGAGCAGAGCGTTTAAGACTACGTGGCTAAGATTCCTGTTTCCCGGCAGGCATGGAGCTGTGTCAGGTGTACGAGCGCTACCAGGCGAGGCTGAGGCTGTCTGCCTTCCTTGGGGTGCTGGTGCTGTCCTGGCTGGCGGCGGTGGTACTGCTGGTGTTCCTCGCCCACAATAGACAGGTGAGAGTAGGAGAGAGAGAGAGAGAGAGAGAGAGAGAGAGAGAGAGAGAGAGAGAGAGAGAGAGAGAGAGAGAGAGAGAGAGAGAGAGAGAGAGAGTGATTTGATTGACTTTTTTTTTTTATCCCTTTTTGTCTTTTCCTGTTATGTTTTTGCTTCTTTCTGTTTTTTTTTCTCGTCTTCCTTCCTTTTCACCTTCCTTCCTTCTTTCCTTTCTTTCTACTACTACGACTACTACTACGACTACTACTACTTCTACTACTACTACTACTACTACTACTACTACTACTACTACTACTACTACTACTACTACAACTACTCCTGCTACTATTGCTACGACTACTACTACTGCTACTACTACTGATACTACTACTACTACTACTACTACTACTACTACTACTACTGCTACACCAACAACAACAACAACCACTACTACTGCATCTATTGCAGAGAGAGAGAGAGAGAGAGAGAGAGAGAGAGAGAGAGAGAGAGAGAGAGAGAGAGAGAGAGAGAGAGAGAGAGAGAGAGAGAGAGAGAGAGTTTGGTGTCTAGGAGGGAAAAATGTTCATTATTCACATTCCTCCTCCTCCTCCTCCTCCTCCTCCTCCTCCTCCTCCTCCTCCTCCTCCTCGACTTCCTCCTCTTCCTCGTCCTCCTCTTTCTCTCTTGTCTCCTTTCTTCCCTTCCTTTTCCTGCTTGTTGCTAAATATTTTCCCTTTTTCTCTTTTTTTTCTTTCATTTCATGATTAATTTACTACAGAAAAAAAGAAGAAACAAAAAATAGGAAGATAATGAAAATAGATAAAACATTTCTCTCATCTTTCTGACAATTCTCTGACCCTTCCTTTATTAATGACCTGCCCTCACCTGTCCCTTTATATCCCAAGTAGGAGAGAGAGAGAGAGAGAGAGAGAGAGAGAGAGAGAGAGAGAGAGAGAGAGAGAGAGAGAGAGAGAGAGAGAGAGAGAGGGAAGAAGATAGGTAGGCAGAGAAAGAGAAGGGAGCGGGGAGGAGGAGCTAAAGCAATCGAAGAAAATAATATAAAGATGCAAGGAAGGATAAATGGAGTGGATAGGTGAGAGGTGGGTGGGGAGGAGCCTTCTTCTGTGCTACCCCTATGTGTCTTCAGGATTAGCCACTGTAGTTCATCACAGACTCGCTAGGGACAATAAATCTGGTGTTTTTTTTTGTGTGTGTGTGTTTTAGGGAATAGAAAGAGGAGGAGGTGGAGGAGGAGAGAGTAAAAGAGAAGGAAGAAGAAGAGGAAGGAGGAAGAGAGTTATAATGTTCAAGGAGGAAGAGGAAGAGGAGGAGGAAGGAAGAAGTGGGAGGAGACGAAAGAATTAAAAGACTTGGAGAAGAAGAAGGAGAAGGAGGAGGAGGAGAAAGAAAGAGGGGTAGGATAATTCAGTAGGAAAGGAAAAGGAGGAAGAGAAGGAGAAAATAAAAGGATGGTAGGATTGTGTGTGTGTATTCAAGGTGAAGGAAAGTGAAGGAACGTGGAGGGAAGGGAAGGAAGGAAGGAACATTACATGACAGGGAGGGAAGATTAGTGGGGGGAGGAGGTAATAGCGGTGGGGATCGAACAATAGTAGTAGTAGTAGTGGTAGTGGTGGTGGTGGTGGTGGTGGTGGTGGTGGTGGTAGTAGTAGTAGTAGTAGTAGTAGTAGTAGTAAGAGGAGGAGGAGAAGGAGGAGGGAGAGGAGGAGAAGGAAGAGGAGGAGGAGGAGGAGGAGGAGGAGGAGGAGGAGGAGGAGGAGGAGGAGGAGAAAAAGGAAGAGGAGGAGGAGGAGGAGGAGGAAAAGAGCAACAACAGATTAAGACAACTTATCTAATTTTCTCCTCTACAGTCAGAGAGAGAGAGAGAGAGAGAGAGAGAGAGAGAGAGAGAGAGAGAGAGAGAGAGAGAGAGAGAGAGAGAGAGAGAGAGAGATAAAACCGTTTGGAATCACAACATCTAAATAAAAAATGCCAAGATTAGCAAAGCTTTCATTTGGAGGAGGAAAACAAGCAACACTGAAATAAAAGAGAAGAAAACTGAAAAAAAATAAAAACTGTTGCCAATCTAAAAAAAAAAGATAAACATTTTAAAAAGACAAAAAAAAATAATAGTAGTGAAAAAAGAGAGAAAAAAAGTAAAATAAAAACAAATACTAATAAAAAGAATAAGAACGAAAAAAGAAAAAGAAAGAAGAAATATTGAAACGAGAAAATGTTTGCCAAATATCGTAGAAAGAAAAACAAAGAAGAAGAAGAAAAAAAAAAGAAAAAGAAGAAAAGAATGATAAGTGTGTGGCAGAAAGGAAACAAATAATAGAAATCAGAGTGAAGGAGGGAATAAGTGAAAGAGATTAAAGAAGGGAAGAAACAAGAGAAAAGAACTGAGGCAAGACAAGGGAAGAGAGATTGGAACAAGAAAGGGAGGAAGGAAAGATGTAAGGGAAGAGAAATTAAACACGAAAGATTGGGAGAAAACAAAGAGAAATAACTGTGAAGAGAGAGAGAGAGAGAGAGAGAGAGAGAGAGAGAGAGAGAGAGAGAGAGAGAGAGAGAGAGAGAGAGAGAGAGAGAGAGAGAATGACAAAACTTTATCTTCTTCCTTCCTCCCAATTTTCTTCCCTCTCTTCCTTCCTCCCTCTTCTCTCCCTTCCATCCTCTTTGTTCCACTTTCTTTTATCTTTTCTCTCATTCCCTCCTTTCTTCCTCTTCCTCCATCTCTCTTCCGTTTTGTTTTTCCACTTTCTCTTTTCCTTCTTGTTTTTCTTCCTACACACACACACACACACACACTCTCTCTCTCTCTCTCTCTCTCTCTCTCTCTCTCTCTCTCTCTCTCTCTCTCTCTCTCTCTCTCCTTCCCGCCTTTTTCATTTTTCTCTCCGATTCTTCCTCTCCTTCCTTCCTCTTTCCTTTCCATCTTTTACATCCTTCCTTGTTCTTCAGTATCCTTTTCCTTCTTCCTTCTTTCTTCCCTCTTCTCTCCTTCTCCTCTTCCTTTCCTCCATTCTTCATATTTTTCCTTCCTTCTTTTTCTCCATCCACAATCTTTTCCAAGTAATAAGTGTGTGTGTGTGTGTGTGTGTGTGTGTGTGTGTGTGTGTGTGTGTGTGTGTGTGTGTGTGTGTTTGTTGCGTTACGAGGTGCATTATTATTCTCTCTCTCTCTCTCTCTCTCTCTCTCTCTCTCTCTCTCTCTCTCTCTCTCTCTCTCTCTCTCTCTCTCTCTCTCTCTCTCTCTCTCTCTCTCTCTAATCGAAAAGGCTTTTTGTTTACTCTCATGAAATTAGGAAGCAATTGTTAGGAGGAGGAGGAGGAGGAGGAGGAGGAGGAGGAGGAGGAGGAGGACAGGAACACAGGGATATTACAGAAAGAGAAAGAAGATGAAGAGGAGAGTGATGAGCGCAGATAGGAGGAGGAGGAGGAGGAGGAGGAGGAGGTGGAGGAGGAGGAGGAGGAGGAGGAGGTGGAGGTGGAGGAGGAGGTGGAAGTGGAGGTGGAGAAGGAAAAGAAAGGAGGAAGAAGAATGGAAAGGAGATAAGAATCAAAGAGAGGAAAGAAAGGGAAGAAGAAAAGGAGGAGGAGGGGGAAGAGGAGGAGGAGAAAGAGGAGGAGGAGGAGGAGGAGGAGGAGGAAAAAAATATTGAGAAACATGTGGAATATAACAAAAGAAGGAAGAAACATAAATAGAGGAATAAGAAGAAGAAGAAGAAAGGAAATGCAGAATGAATAGACGAACACACAAAAAATTTAAAAAGAAAGAAACAAAGCGAAGGAGGAGGAAGAAGAGGAGGAGGAGGAGGAGGAGGAGGAGGAGGAGGAGGAGGAGGAGGAGGAGGAGGAATACAAATAACACGCCAGAAATCCTTGTTAAACATCACTAGGTCACGTGATGTGTGTGTGTGTGTGTGTGTGTGTGTGTGTGTGTGTGTGTGTGTGTGTGTTGGAGAGAGAACTGGAAGGAAGAAGAAGAACAAGAATAACAAAAAGAACGATAACAATAATAATTATAAGAAAAGAAGAAGAAGAAGAAGAAGAAGAAAAAGAAAAGGAACAACAACAACAACAACAACAACAACAACAACAACAGTAACAATAATAATAATAAATGAGGCAAAAGTTTGGAGAAAAGAAACAAGTGATGAAAGATAAGAGAGGAAGAAAGAAAAAAAGGAAAAAGGAAAAAAAAGAAAAAATGAGAGAGGAAGGAAGAGAAATTACAAGAAAGAGAAAGATAGGAGCGATAATTAAGGAAACTTATGAAAGAGATGAAAGAAGACGAATGAAAGGAAAAAGAAGGACATGGGATGAAGAAGGAAAAGAAGAAATATTACGAGGAAGAAGAAGAAGAAGAGGAGGAGAAGGAGAAGGAGGAAAAGAAGGAGGAGGAGGAAATGAAGAATATTTACGTGTTTAAGTGATTGATGGAGCCAAGGAAGGAAGGAAAAAAAGGAAGAAAGGAAAGAAAGAAAGACGGAAGAAAGGAAGAAAGGAGAGAAAGAAAGAAAGAAAGAAGGAAGAAAATCAAGAAAGTTGTGAGCAAGGCAGAAATTAAGAAGTTATGATGTGGAAAGAGAGAGAGAGAGAGAGAGAGAGAGAGAGAGAGAGAGAGAGAGAGAGAGAGAGAGAGAGAGAGAGAGAGAGAAAATACCATTGTGTCTATACTAATAAGACAATACAACTCCCCCTTCCCTCTCCCTCTCTCTCTTCCTCTCC
>NC_087179.1:12669379-12671879 GCF_035594125.1 Scylla paramamosain | reverse complement strand
CAGTATTCAGTTCCTTTTTAACAGTATTCAATTATCTTTATAGTATTGAATCCCTTTTTAACAGTTTTGAATGATCTTTTAACAGTATTCAGTCTCTTATAAAAGTGTTCTATTTTCCTTATAGCATTCAGTCCCTTTTTAAACGATATTCAATCTCTTTTTTAACGTTTTCGATCTCTTTTTAACATTTTTCAACCTTTTTAACAGTATTCAGTTCTCTTTTTAACAGCATTCAGTCTCGTTTTAACAGTGTTGATTATCTTTTTAATATTATTCAATTCCTTTTTAATAGTATTCAATCTCTTTTTACAGTTTTCAATCTCTTTTAAACAGTATTCATTCTCTTTTAACAGTATTCACTTTCTTTTAACAGTATTCAATCCCTTTTTTTTTTTTTATTGAATTCAGTTATTACAATACTGTAGTCCAGGCACATACTGGCACTCGTAATATAACACTTTCAATAAAATTTACTCGCATAAAGTGAATGAACACAATACGTTATGAAACACAAGTAAATATTTAAATCAAACAAACTTAGACACTGACGCATGAAACACACACTCGAAGCAGACGCCAAACCGCCAAGCCGCGCAGCGAGGCACGCGTGAAAAAAAACAACAACTAGTGTTCGTGGAAAACATTAACCCACAGACGAAGCAGTTCTCCTTTTCAGTGTCACTCTTTCGAAACACTTAAAAAAAAAACTTTCAATTCATTGCACTTAAGAAGACGCGGCAAGTTTCAAGTATCTACTCCGCTCTCTCCTTCGCAATACTTAAAATAAATAAAAAGTTTCGATGCATTTTCCTCAAGAAGACGTGAGGATTTAAAGGGTGGACTCTCTCTCTCTTCCCCCCTCTCTCTCTCACTTGGTATCAATCTTTCAAAATCACGCTTAAAACCTTCAGTACACTTTCCTCAAGGAGATGACATGAAAATTCAAACTACCCAATTCTTCTCCCTCCTCTTTAGTGTCAACCTTTCCCAAAATCACAGCTCAACATTCCCCCAAGAAGACACAGCAGGTCAACGTGTGTACCAGCTCGTTTCCCTTTAACCCAGGTGGTGGCGTGCTGTCTGCTGGTGGGGGCCGGGCACGTGCTGGGCTGGTGGCTGGACTGGGAGGCGTCACAGGCCCACGAGATCTCCTACGCCACAGCCAAGGAGGCGATAGAGGCGAGGGTCAAACTGAGATTGGACAGCTCACAGCAAGAACACCTCCTCCTGTCTGTTATTCCCGTGTACCTGGCCTTTGAGGTGAGTGTGTGTGTTTGTGTGTGTGTAGGGGGGCTGTGTGGAAGAGGGAAGGGTAGGAAGGGTGTGGGTGAGGAAGGAGGATGGGGGTGTGTGTTTGTGCGTGGGGGCAAGGGAGGTGTGTGTGTGTGTGTGTGTGTGTGTGAGTGTGAGTGTGAGTGTGTTTCTGTCTGTCTGTCTGCCTGTAAGTTAGTCTCTCTCTCTCTCTCTCTCTCTCTCTCTCTCTCTCTCTCTCTCTCTCTCTCTCTCTCTCTCTCTCTCTCTCTCTCTCTCTTAAACCCTCCAAACTATGCACGGCTCGCTTAACAAAGTCACTGCCAGCCACCCCGCAGGACGGAACCTTATTGCACACTCTCCCCTCTCCTTCCTCTCCCTCCCTCTCCCTCTCTCTCTCCCCGGGGCGTAACATTTATATTTAAGCCCAGTAGGTGTGGACAGGCGGGGAGATTAAAGATGATTAAGTCTCCCCTCTCTCACACCTGCCCCCGTGCCTCGTTTTCTGTGTGACCTTACCTTAGTTTTCTATGGAGGTGTGTGTGTGTGTGTGTGTGTGTGTGTGTGTGTGTGTGTGTTATTTTGTAGATTTAGTTTTCCTTTTCTTTTATCTTCTTCGTATTTTTTTCTTTCTTTGTTCTTTCTTTTCTTTATTTTTACTTTTTTCCTTTCTTTCTTGCCTTCATTGTTTTTACTTTCCTTCTTTATATTTCTTTTTTCATCCTTTTTTTTACTTTTCTTCTTTTTCTTCCTTTTCTTTTAATCTTTACTCTTCCTAATCTCTATTTTTCTTATCTTTAATTCTTTTTCTTCCTTACCTTTCTTTCCATCCTTATCTTTTCTTCTTTTACTCGTTTTTTTCTCTTACTCTTCTTTATCTTTCATTTTTTTACATCTTTATCTTTTCTTCCTTTTCATTCTTTCTTTGCTCTTTCTTTTCTTTAACTTAGCAACAGTAGTAACACAGCAGCAGCAGCAGTAGTAGTAGTAGTAGTAGTAGTAGTAGTAGTAGTAATAGTAGTAGTAGTAGTAGTAGTAGTAGTACACTTTTCGAAACATATATAACCAAACCAAGAGTCGTTTTAACACACACACACACACACACACACACACACACACACACACACACACACACACACCGCCACTCATCCTGAAGAAGTAAAACCAAAAGGGAAAAAGTTATACTCGACTTTTTATATATATATCCCGTAGGGGGAGAGGGGGGAAGGAGGGAGGAAGGGGAGGAAGG
>NC_087179.1:12649379-12654379 GCF_035594125.1 Scylla paramamosain | reverse complement strand
GACGGGGAGGAGGAGAGGGAGGAGTTAAACGAATGAAGGAGGGGAGTGAGTGATGAAAGAAAGGTCAAAGAAGGGAAGGAGATAAGAGAAAGGAGGTGAATTTCGGAAGGGGAGAGAAAGAGAGGGAGAGGAGGGAGAGAGGGAGAGGTAGTTCATCTCTTGCTATAATGAGGTGAGTCTTCTGAGGGAGCCCTAGAGAGAGAGAGAGAGAGAGAGAGAGAGAGAGAGAGAGAGAGAGAGAGAGAGAGAGAGAGAGAGAGAGAGAGAGAGCAACAGGTGTTTCATTCACGTGTCTTTCATATTACTAGTTACAGTCTTCCTCCTCCTCCTCCTCCTCCTCCTCCTCCTCCTCCTCCTCCTCCTCCTCCTCCTCCTCCTCCTCTTCCTCTACTCCTCTGTTTCCTCATCCCCTTTCTCCTCATCTTCTTCCTCGTTCCTTCTCCTTCCTCTTCTTGTTTCTCTTCCATCCTCTTCCGTCCCTCCTTCCTTTATCAAGCTGTCCTCTCCTCTCCTGTCTTCCTAACTCCCTCCTCTTTCTCTCCCTCTCTCCCCTAATTTAACTGGCCCTTTGTGAGCTGCCCTCCTTCCTTCCTGCCTCTCTCTCTCTCTCTCTCTCTCTCTCTCTCTCTCTCTCTCTCTCTCTCTCTCTCTCTCTCTCTCTCTCTCTCTCTCTCTCTCTCTCCTTAAATTCACTCTTTCCTTCATTTCTTCCGTCCTTTCCTCCTTCGCTTTTACTTTTTCTTTCTTTGCAACGGGTGAAGGAGGCTGGCCAGTGGTATGAAAGTAAAGAATAGAAAAAAATAAATAAATAGATAAACTTAAGTTATAGTTTGCTTCCCTCCCTCCTTCCCCACCCACCCCCCAAAGAAATGTTATTTACTTTAATTCCAGAAGCGTTGTAATGCTCTATCGTATTTAATCCAGGTCTAACTTATGCTATTCTATTGTAGCTTTGAATTAGACACTGCGACTTATCATAGAGCAGCACGTCTTGTCCTGTTTGCCCTTCCGTGTCTCACTTCTGTTTGTCAGGTGGACTGGTGAAGCGTCCCTGCAGTCACGGATACGGGTGAAAAGTACAGGAAATGGATGCACACTAAAATCCCCGACGCTATTTCGCTTTATCGGTTTCGCTTTATCGGTCCTATTTATCATTCCCACCTGGCGCTCCTCCGCTTCCTTATAAGTCAGGCTGAATGTATGGGATAAGCTGAAGTGAAGCTGTAGCGTTAAGGCGTTGGGGTTTCTAGTGTGCGAGGATTTCTCTTCCCCTCACTGTAATCCATAAACAACCTTCCTCTCGACTGCTTGTTCTCTGACTCACTCCTTCGTCGCCCCCTTCGTCAGGAGAACCAGTGTTTGCGCATCAAGATCCTCGGGGACTGCTACTACTGTGTCTCTGGCCTGCCCGTGTCCCGCCCCAACCACGCCATCAACTGCGTCAAGATGGGCCTGGAGATGATCAGAACCATCAGGTGAGTCAGCTTTTGAACGTGATAGCAGCCAAGCATTTTCGCCCACTTTTCTAAATAATACCTGTTTTTTTTTTACTCACGTTTGTTCATAATGCCTAAAATTTTGACTCACGTCTCTAAATAATGCTTAAAAATTTGGCGCACTTTTCTACATAACGCCTAACGTTTTGACTCACGTCTTTACATAACGCCTAAAATCTTCGTCAAGTTCTCTCAGTACCAATAAAAATAAAAAGTTTGACTGACGTGTACAAATCCGCACGTGGAGACCAATCGAGCAGGCGGCGGGTGTGCGGTGGCGGAGCAGCGGTGAACTGTGACTGCCTGATTGAGAGGCCAATTAATCCATCAGTCAGTCACGGTGGCGCCACAGTTCGCGTCACAACACCTGGCGGCGGAAGCCTGGCGAGCAGGAAGCGTGGAGCATGACTGGCTCTTTCTCACCTGCTCCTCTGCCCACCTGATACAGAGATCTGAAGTACGAAAGCTGTGTTCGTAATGAAATTGTTGTACTTTGCCACATAATTATTTGGTATATGGAAAGAGTGTTCATATGTCGCTGAGTACTTTATTCACAGTTCCTTTTTTTTTATTGTTCCTGTTGGTTTTATTAAAATTTAAGAGTTCGTGTTTACTCTCGAGTGTTAGTTTGTTGAGTTTCCTCCAGCCGCATCCCTCATCGCTGCCTTGCCTCATTACTCGTGGAGTGCAGTGCCTGAGTGCCCCGGGCCGTGATGGACTCTAACTTAATAAGAGGCAATCAGCATATTGCCGCGTACGGATCTTCGAGTGAATTAAGCAAGACAAGGCGCACACCACAGCAGTATTAACAAGTGGGATGAACAAGCAGTATTAACCAAAAGTATTAACAAAGCATTATCCTCACCGGAAGATGAATAGTGAGATATTGTCTAACGTAATGTTGATTAGAGTAACACATTGCTCATTATCATTGACGCAGCGACGACAGTGAGGAAGTGGACTGAAGCGAGACACAAACTAATCTCCCTGAGAGCCTCATTAGCACAAAGGTGAGTCAGCTACAGCAGCGCCGCGGCGTGAGCTCAGATAATGAAGGAGGGGCAAAGTTTCCGCCGCGGATTGGACGGGAGGCGGAAGTAGAGTGGTGGTGGTGGTGGTGGTGGTGGTGGCGTGAGTCCTGGGCGGTGATGAGTCCTGTTAGCGGCGCCACGGACATGAACAGGCCATGCAAGGGGAAGTAGCGAGGAGTGGGTGTGTGTGGGCGAGTTGATGTGATGGACAGGACGTGAGGGGAGCGCCGTGTGGGACGTGGAGGTAAGGGGTGCAAGCTTAATTCTCTTTATTCATTCATTTACCTGTATATTCACTCAGTTTTATATACAGAGTAGTCAGATGAGGGATAAAGAAATCCTGAAAGACAAAAGGAAATTAAAGATAGCTTACATAACTCCCGCTCCTCACTGTTAGTCTCAAGTATTCATGTTAGTAGGAATGAATATCAGCGGAGTGGATCAGTCTGGTTCCTTAGCGTGGCAGTGGCGTGGCGACCTGTGGGGGGATGGAAGGTCGTGCCAGCGCTGAGAAATAAACCGAGATGTCTCAGTGACAATGCTGAGACGATACAACTGTACTGAGGCGGCGCTGGGAAAGGTTCTGTTATTGATTTACTCATTGTTGTAAGTCACTTCGGCAGTAGGATCACCATACAGCAGCGAGAGGGAAGGTATGTAGAGTGTTGGTCAGTAAACTACCCATATTTTTATCTCTCTGTTTGTCTATCTGTGTGTCTTTCTATCTATCTATCTATCAGGTGACGTGCATCATTCTCACTTAAGTGGTGACGACTCTGGCGGTGGTGGTGGTGGTGGGGGAGGGCCGATCAGGGAAGCTCCATAACATATTTACTACCCTTTGTGGTGCCTGCCAGTGGTGCCATTACCTTATTAGTGTCAACAGCCGTGATGGGTTTTGTACAGGCTTTAATCATTGTTCGGTACTGTTAGTGTTAATGGACGCCGCCCGGGAGGCAATAGGGTGCATGTGTTGTTGTCTTTTTTCGTGTTTCGTGGGCTTCGTGTCATAATTATGGTGTGAAACTCAGTGCATGGGGGTACTTTTGGCATGGGGTCACTCCTGCTCAATGGGTCGCGTGGCTAAATGAACAAACAAAAGATAGAAAATAGTGAATGTTTTTCTTTTTCTCTTTTTTTTTTTTTTTTTTTTTCTTGGTTCATGGGTTTTCGTGTGATGATTGTGGTGTCAGGTCGAGTACATGGGATAAGCTTCTTAAGGGTCACTCCTGCTGCTCAGTGGCTCAGAGAAGACTGGCAAGGGGATGCATACAGAGGTTGTGGATGCACCGAGTTTACAGTCATGCCGTTTAGTGTTATCAGTGACCCAGCAGTTTTCCAACACTCATGTTCTGAAACCCTTTAGATTATCGTGACTTATTTTTCAAGGGCGACAGAGGTTATAAGTCGAGTTGTGATGATGTTTGTTTTTTTCTCTTCAGTTGTGTAGAATTCTTGTTAAACAATCACTAAACTCATGGAAAGTACTCGTAAAGACTCCATTACCTCCCAATACTTAAAAGGAGTTGTGATAAGGCGCTAAAATGCTTAAGAGTCTGGTTCCAAGTTTCAGGAGTCATTTTTGTAATAGAACTGTTTATATATATATATATATATATATATATATATATATATATATATATATATATATATATATATATATATATATATATATATATATTGTCGTCATTTTTACTGCCATCACTGCTACGACTCATTATCACCACTAGCAACATCACCATCACCAGTAACAACGCCGCAAACAGCCAGCAATCATGAGGCACCTGACACACTGACTACTCCAACTAGCGACACTGAACAAGGGTAGGATCACTTCACTGTAATTTAAACTTCTGAACTCTTCTCCTTTAATCACTGGCACCTTCACTGCAATATGGAACAGTTCACAGCATCAGAAACAACATATGGTGTCTTTAGGAGAACCTACAAAACGGAAGGGCATAAAAAAAAAAGAAAAAAAGATTATGTAATTTCTAGACGTTATAATACTCGGAGATGGTTGTAGAAGAAGAAAAGATGTCTCACAGTGGATAGTGATTAGTGAAAGATGTGCCGAATAGGAGTGATGTGGTTAAGTGGTCATTTTATCACTCGTGTTGCCTTTGTGTCAGAGTTCATCCTATATAAAAGTAGATTAACTTTATGGATTGATATGACAGGCGGGAACATGTAGGCGGTTATGCTTCATACAGAGACTCCCACGTGTAGGCCTAATGACTTCTCCGACTTTTTGCAGCTTCCCTTATGCTGTTATGCTCTTAATATTCTTCAGGTCCGTGCCTAACAAGGGGACATACCAATTTAACTCACTCAGGTTCCTCATTCACGCTGGCTTGGCCCTTCACACGCCACTCGCAGCTAAACGTCCCTGATTGCGTGGCCTTCACCCTTGCGACTGCCACTTGGGAAAGAAAGGGAGAATCATCACGTTTTTTATTGGTTTATGAATTCG
>NC_087179.1:12639379-12644379 GCF_035594125.1 Scylla paramamosain | reverse complement strand
TCATCAGAGGACCCAGACCCGGGAGCTCCGTCCCTTCCAGTCTCTCTCCGTCAATATTTAACGTAATTTCCAGTGTTTTCCAAGTGTTCCCAAGTGTTTCTAGGCTCAGGCATGTAGATAGGAGTAGTAGGAGGAAGAAGAAAGGAGAAATGAAGGAAGAGGAGGAAGAAGAAAGGAGAAATGGAAGAGGAGAATGGTTTGAGGGTGTTTTTGGGTAGAATGTTTTTTTTTGGGGGGGGGTGTTTTTGGGATAGAAATACGTGTTCATTTGTCTTTTTTGTGTGTGTGTTTTGGAAGGGAATCTGTGTTTTTCGTGTGTTTTGGAAAGAAATCTTTGTTTTTTTTTGTGTGTTTTGAAAGGGAATCTGTTTTTTTCCGTGTGTTTTGAAAAGAAATCGGTTTTTTTTCGTGTCTTTTGGAAGGCAGTCTGCGTTTTTTCGTGTGGTTTGGAAGGAATTCTGTGATTTTGATGTGTTTTGGAAGGAAATCTGTTTTTTTTGTGTGTGTGTTTTGGAAGGAAATCCGTGTTTTTTTGCGCTGTTTTTGAAGGAAATCTGTCTTTTCGTGTGTTTTGAAAGGAAATCCGTGTTTTTTTTTTACTGTTTTTTGCGTGTGTCTTGGAAGGAGAATCCGTGTTTTCTGCGTGTATTTTGGAAGGAAATTGTGTTTTTTCGTGTGTTTTGGAAGTAGTACTAGTAGTAGTAGTAGCAGCAGTAGTGGTAGTATTAGTAGTAACATTGATATTAAATAATATTGATAAAAACGAAGATGAAGGTAGATAGAAAATAAGGTAAAGAAATCGGAGAAGGGAAAAAAAAACAAATCAAATTTTATTATTATTATTATTATTATTATTATTATTATTATTATTATTATTATTATTATTATTATTATGCTAGATTACATGAATTGGAACATTGATAAGAAAGCTGATGAATAGATATTGGAATGATAGATAAAACGTAGTAATTCTCTCTCTCTCTCTCTCTCTCTCTCTCTCTCTCTCTCTCTCTCTCTCCTCTCTCTCTTCTCTCCTCTCTACTCCTCTCTCTCTCTCTCTCTTCTCTCTCTCTCTCTCTCTCAAGTCTCTGACGTCAGATTCGTAAGCAAACAATGCCCCTTTTGTGTGTGTGTGTGTGTGTGAGAGAGAGAGAGAGAGAGAGAGAGAGAGAGATGAGAGAGAGAGAGAGAGAGAGAGAGAGAAATGTTGTATTCATTAATCGATATGTTTTTCATGAATCGCACAGATTTCACTCGTTCGTGTTTTTCGTTTGTTTGTTTGTTTTGTTTGTTTTAGTTTTGTATTTGATTTTTCTATATTTGTTTATGAAATTGTTACTTGATGGTGAGCAGAGAGAGAGAGAGAGAGAGAGAGAGGAGAGAGAGAGAGAAGAGAGAGCAGAGAGAGAGAGAGAGAGAGAGAGAGAGAGAGAGAGAGAATGTGTGTTGATGGACTAATTAGCTCTTCAGATAACGCTTTCCGTTCTCTCCACCTGTCTGCCAGTGGAGGGAGAGAGAGAGAGAGAGAGAGAGAGAGAGAGAGAGAGAGAGAGAGAGAGAGAGAGAGAGAGAGAGAGAGAGGGGAGAGGGAGAGGAGAGAGGGGGGGAGAGAGTTTTCACATACCTTGATGAAATAGGATAGTTTGCCTTCACTCTCCCTCATCTCCTCTCTCCTCCTCCTCTTTCCTTTTCATGTTTTTGTCTTCACTTTTTCCTTTTCCTTTTCCTTAATTTTTCTTAGGGTGGTTATAGTTTCCTGTGGGGCTTTGTCCTTAACCTAAACTAGCATAACCTGACCTGACCTAACCTAACCTAACCCAACCTAACCTAACCTTCTCCATTATCTCCTAAACCTGACCTCTCCCATTATATCCTAATCTTACCTAACTAACCTAAGGTAACCTAACCTAACATTAAAAGTGCGTTAAACGTGTGTGTGTGTGTGTGTGTGGGTGGGGCGGGTTTGGTGATAGAGATAGAAAAGAATTGCTTATTAAATAGATACGAGCAGATTACTGAAATGGACTCGGTAATAAGATTGTTAAGTGCTCATTCATTACGTAATTTTAAAAGATCAGACATTTATGGGTGAGGATGACAGGTGGAAATAGGTAGGCATGTTTACTGCAGCGACTGCCGCGTGTAGGCTTGATGAACATTTTATTCATTTCAGTATTTATTTACACCCATTTTTCTTACATTTCAATGATTTTCGTTACATTTTCTTAGTACTGACTAGACTCACAAAAAAATGACTCTTGTACCAACCCTTATGTTTTAACCTAACCTAACCTAACCCAACACCTCACCCAACCCAACCTAACCCAACCCAACTCAATCTAACCTAACCTAACTCAACCTAACCTAACCTAACCTAACCCAACCCAACTCAATCTAACCTAACCTAACTCAACCTAACCTAACCTAACCCAACCCAACCCAACTCAATCTAACCTAACCTAACTCAACCTAACCTAACCTAACCCAACCCAACCCAACTCAATCTAACCTAACCTAACTCAACCTAACCTAACCTAACCTAACCCAACCCAACCCAACTCAATCTAACCTAACCTAACTCAACCTAACCTAACCTAACCTAACCCAACCCAACCCCAACTCAACCTAACCTAACCTAACCTAACCTAACCTAACCCAACACCAACTCAATCTAACCTAACCTAACTCAACCTAACCTAACCTAACCCAACCCAAACCCAACCCAACCCAACCTAACCTAACCTCACTCACACACATTCTCTCTCTTGCAGGAAGGTGAGGGAGGCTGTGGGGTTCAACGTGGACATGCGCATAGGGATCCACACTGGCAACGTGCTGTGTGGAGTGCTGGGGCTGCGGAAGTACCAGTATGACGTGTGGAGTGATGACGTGACTCTCGCCAACCACATGGAAGCAGGTGGATGTGCCCGGGTGAGTGTGTGGATGTGTGGGTGTGTGGAGGAGTGGAGGTGGAGAGGTGTGTGTGTGTGTGTGTGTGTGGATGGATGGATGGGAGAAGTTTTAAGAGTAGGTGGATGAGAGAGGTGTGGGAAAGTAATTTTTTTTTTTCTCTCTCTCTCTCTCTCTCTCTCTCTCTCTCTCTCTCTCTCTCTCTCTCTCTCTCTCTCTCTCTCTCTCTCTCTCTCTCTCTCGTGTAGTAAATTGGAAGAGTGTTTATGTGAGGGAGTGTACGTATGTGTAAATGAGTAAATGAGCTTGTACCAAAGGGTGTGTGTGTGTGTGTGTGTGTGTGTGTTTGTGTGTTTGTTTGTGTGTGTGTGTTTGTGTGTTTGTGTGTGTGTAAAATCAATCAGGTTATGGAGAAAAAATAATGAAACGAGTGCCCCAAAAGTAGAAAATAAAAACACGGACATATTGGTGGATATAAATGGATTTTAAAATAAAAGTGTGAAAGAATAAAAAAATAGCAAAAAGTGGAGTGATTTGAGAGAGAGAGAGAGAGAGAGAGAGAGAGAGAGAGAGAGAGAGAGAGAGAGAGAGAGAGAATTACTTGGCATTTGACAGTTTAATTAGGTAAATACTTTCTAGGGTCAACTTAATTACTTCATTTCACCATTCACTGTGGGGGGAGGGGAGGGGGACGGCGGGGAACGTGGTGACAGACGCCCTGCCCCCCGCCCTTCTAAAAAAAAAAAAAATGTTGAGCCTTCCCCACCCCTTCCTTCCACCCCCACCGCAAAAAAAAGTAGTGTAGCCTCCCTCCACCACCACCACCACCACCACCAACACCCCCCCCAACAAAAAAAAAAAAAAAGTTGAGTGTTAAATATTCCTCTCAATCTCCAATTCCTGACTCTGTGTTCCCGATTTTAATGAAGTACAGTGTTGCTAGATTATGTGGTATTGTAGTTGAAGTGTTGTTATTGTTGAGTGTTGTGTTGTGTTGTTTTGGGTGTGATGGATTGTTAGGTTAGGTTGGTAGGTTAGATTAGGTTGTTAGGTTAGGTTGGGTTGGGTTATGTTGATTTAGGTTAGGTTAGATTGAGTTAGGTTAGATTGGGTTAGGTTAGGTTGGTTTAGATTAGATTAGGTTAGGTTAGGTTAGGTTAGGTTAGGTTAGGTTGGTTTAGATTAGGTTAGGTTAGGTTTAAGTTGCGTTAGTCAGGGTTGGGGTTAAGTTAGGTTAGATTGGGTTGGGTTTGTCAGGATTAGCTTAGGTTAGATTGGGTTAGGTTAGGTTAGGTTAGGTTAGGTTAGGTTAGGTTAGGTTAGGTTGGTTTAGATTAGGTTAGGTTAGGTTTAAGTTGCGTTAGTCAGGGTTGGGGTTAAGTTAGGTTAGATTGGGTTGGGTTTGTCAGGATTAGCTTAGGTTAGATTGGGTAAGGTTAGAGGTCTTCAAGTGATATAGGGTATATAACAAGGATGACATAAATAAAATGTTTATGGTCAGTAATCAGGATAAAAAAAATGAGTGATGAAAGGAATAGACTCGGTAATCAGGCTGTAAGTGCTGTACTGAGTCAATAGAAGAAGATCAGACGAGTAAATTAATGAGGATGACAGGTAGAAAAAAGGTAGGCATATTTTGTACCGTAACTGCCACGCATACGGTTGATAATTTCTTGCACCAACCAATATCTTACATTCTCATTTATTTCTCCTTTGGGGCGGGAGAAGCTGGCGTGTGTGGACCTCACTAGCCTTACTGCGATCTTGACCGAGGCTGTAGTGGTAGCAGAGTTGGGTATCGATCACTTATTATTATTTCAGCTCTAACCTTTCCTGACTCCTTCTAAGCAACAAATATGCCAGTATCGTGTCGCCGCTTGCAGGGAAATGTGCTGTCTGTGTGAGTGATTGGGACTGTGTTGTGTTTGGATGATGTGATGGAAAAGATGATTATAAGTGTGTGTGGTTTTTGTTGATGTGTTTAAAATTGTTCTTGTTCTTGCGCTTTTTTGTTCTTGTTTTTGTTCCTCCTCCTCCTCCTCCCCCTCCTCCTCCTCCCCCTCCTCCTCCCCTTCCCCCTCCCCCTCCTC